>NC_041816.1:30479626-30782155 GCF_900964775.1 Scleropages formosus
AGGGTAAGAAGTGAAAAGAATCACAGTTTGTGCTCTTCATGATCGCATTCTCCAGCGCCGGCTGTGCTAGGCCTTCCCTCATCCCCGCACTTTTCGTAAGAGAGCAGTGTGGCACATCACACGCTCGAGATCTGAGAGCATGTTTTAAAAGAATGAATTATTTACGCCGCTCACTGTCTGTTTGGGCTAAATTAGGAATGCAGGTTTAAGTGACGCTTGGAGCACGAATGGGAAACACAGCTCTGCTTTAGGGACACGGTGAAAGGCTCTCGACAGGTGAGCCGTCAGTCTCAGGATGTCAGTCCAACCGGCATTTTTGAAGAGCTTGATGGTGTAACCTTTTACAATACATATTTCCAAAGAAACATTGTCTCGTTCTACTCAGTCTTGTAACATCACATTTTCTACGGATATATTGACTGACTGTCCTGTACACCACACATATTAATGTATATTTAATGAAATTCTTCTTACAAATCTGGCATCAACCTGTGGCCCTCAGCACAAACACACACACACACACACACACACACACACACACACACACACACACACTGTCTGAAACCACTTGTCCCAAGCGGGGTCGCTGCGAGCCGGAGGCGAACCCGGCAACGCAGGGCGCAGGGCTGGAGGGGGAGGGGACACACCCGGGACGGGACGCCAGTCCATCGCAAGGCACCCCAAGCAGGACTTGAACCCCAGACCCGCCAGAGAGCAGGATGCGGCCAAACCTGCTGCACCACTGCCCCCCCCCCCGCACAAATGTTGTTTTCTTATTAAGGAGCTGATGCCTTGTGTCCAAGTCAGCTGACAGTGCTAGATATGCTACAGTAAACTGTGTGCCGTAACAGGGTAATGTATCGCGCACAAACACCACGGGCAATTTGGAGTCGGTGTTTCAGCCGCAACGTGTGTCTTTAGAGCGTGGAAGGAAACCCGCAGAAACATGGACTTGAACCCACGGCTGGATGAGCGCTGCCGGCTGTGACCCAGCTCTTCTGGGTGGAGATACAGCATCGGCCGCTTCCAGCCTTCCCCCTGGGCTCTGCGTCCATGGTCCCCGCTGGTCCCTTGTCCCTTTCGCAGTCCGTTTGCAGCCGCAGCTCCCACACGGTGAGTGAATTATGGAAAAAGTGGACATTTCTTGTGGCACAGGGCATGGCTACTAACTATTTCTAACTCGTTTTCTGTCCACCTCCGCTCTGCTCGCCGCGCTTACACTGGGCAACGAGTGCAGTAATGGTTAAGGACTGAACAACGTGGCCGATAAATCGTGAACCGCAGCAATGTCACGTTTGCGGGAGCTGCTGCGGGACTTTGGCAGAACGTCCCGGCGGCGCTCTGCACTGCGATGAAAGCACAGCAGTTGCTCCACTGGTCAAAGAGCAGGAAGTCCTTCCTTCTAGTGTTAATTTTCTCTGTGTGTCACTGAAACTCTTTTCCTCCTCTTAGATGCTCTTTTTACGAATCATTCCACGGACTTGGAACTGCTTGATTATACTTTTCAATCCCAGCTATCGTAACACCGCTATACGCTGAGCCCAGATGCTGAACCTCGTACATCAGCAGAATTATAACTGAACTATAGCGGAGGCGTCCCGCCATTTGTGGACTCTCTTTATCTGAAATTTCAGCTTAACAGCTCCTTTCTTTTGATATCAAGTTTTCGATTTACGGAACAAAAATCATCTGAACCCTGGGCAAAATAACATTCAGAGTTGTGTGTTGCCAACGCAGAATGAAGCACAAGTGCAGTAATGTGGTGCAGTTGGCGTGATGTTCGTTGCAACCACAACCACCCATCTTGCATGTTTCGGTGAACACAGATCCCCCTCAGCTGCGTACTCAGTTGTTTCTGGAAATGTCCAATGTAGCCCAAGCAGAAGGACTGCGCTGCTTCCGGTCTGAGGCTGTGTTTTACCCTGCTGCACACTGGCACTTTCTCGAGAGGTGCTGTGTCTCCGAGGCAGCACAAGGAGAAACCTGCAGATACCCAACACTTCACTAATGTACACCTGTGCAGAGCAACACAGCCTTGGTGTCTCGAACCCCACCTCCCGATGGAGCCATGCTGTTGATGTTCCCACAGTTTGATGAGAAAATGACACATCAACACCACGTCGATCAGAAATACAGGGTTCCACAGTGTGGTTGGAGAACGTCAGGTGGCTCTAGACTCATGTTTGTTTTGTAGATTGAAACTCAAGCAGCCCAGCCTTCCTGTACAGTTCGAGTGTGATTCCCAGACAGCCTGACTCCCAGGTGACCTCTGGGATCCAGTGCCCCGCCAAGCTCACGGAGAAAGTCCCTCAAGGAGAGTCATCTGAGGGTAACTGAGTCCCACTCCGCATGTATTGGCCCAAAGCCTCTGAAATCAGAAGAGAGTGCGGTGCTCTTCCAAGTACCTCCTCATTGTCCGAGCCTGTTTACCGTGGTCCACGCTGCTCTCTGTCCAGACCACCGCTCTGCTCTCTGTCTCTTACCAGCGTTACGTATCAAACAGAAGCCTGCAAACATGGAACCTGCAGCATTTATCTGCAAACACAGCGACGTTGGCATCGCATTGAGCAGGAATGCCAGCGCTGAGCGCTCTGGCGCGATGCCTGGCGGAACCTCAATGGATTGTGCCGGAGGATTTGTTCCAGTGGAGCTCATGGCATCTGAAACAATATCCACATTTGCTCTCTCCTGGGTAAACAAAGGCCGGAATACAAGACTGGAGCCATTTTCAAATTGAGAAAATACATTTGCAGATGGTTTCCAGAGGTTTTGAAAGACCCAAAATGAAGCTTTTCCCTTTTCAAAAATCCAGTTCGTCATAGAACTTGAATCCATGATCTTCTAGTTAGGAGTAAGATACTCTGAGCACAGCAATGCCATTCAGGACAAGCTATTACATCTGATATATTTGTGCAAATCATGAATGGAATAAGAAAATGAGTCGAACGAAGGAGCATCCTCAATGTCACACTTGACTAACACTGTGTGTGTGTGTGTGTGTGTGTGTGTGTGTGTGTGTGTGTGTGTGTGTGTGAGTGAATGAGTAGAGTGTCGTTTTCCCACTTTTATACACTGGTTTTCCTACGAAGAAGATGTCACAGGTGGGAAAACGTAGAGAAGGCCACTCTAGGGAAAGAACACTCTTACTTTCAGAGCACTCCGGGTCACAGCTCATGTGGTCGCCGTTGTCAGGGAGGGTGTGGAAGAGCCGCACGTCTTTGGGCTGTGGGAGGAATCCCGCACAAACAATGCCGCATTTGAACCCAGAGCCAGCACCATGGTCCAGGAGCTGTGAGGCACAGCCCTGCTAAAAGAAAGAGAATTACGATTTTGGTTTAGTGTTCTCAGATGCATCAGTGTTAGTAACAGCAGCAGGTTTGCTTTTTTCTCACCCAGGATGTCTGAGTCAGTGGAAATTTTTAAATCTGGTTCCAAGGGAGCCCCAATTTGCATAGTTGCCTCCAGGATGCAGCAGCATGAGCGTTAAATGCCTGAATTGGGAGCGTGTTGTTAAGCTCCAAACTCACTCACAGGAGCTCAAACAAGTCCTTTCTCCTCCCCCGTCTGCACAGGTGTCAACAGACCTGAGACACACATCTGTACCGAACTCAGACGAACCTTTAGCCCTTCCGAGATGGACAAGGTACCGTTTTAGAGAGGGGAACTCTGCAGCGGGAGGGGCGACCAGCTGTGCCTTCTGCCCTTGAAATGAAGGATGGAGGATGGAGGATGGAGGTGTTCTTCGATGCCTCTTTGGAGGCAGATGACCCTCTTTAGCCTGGCGGGTCAAGGCCCTCTCCCGGAGAGGACACCTTCTGGATGGGACATGAGTAGGTCGTTGTATATGCAGTTTTTCAGGCTGCTTCTCCTTTCAGGCTTTGGAAAGGCATCTTGTGTTGGCAGGGCACCACAGTGACATAGCACATAGCCCAGGGGCCTCACAACTCTTGGGCACAGAGGAGTTTTGAGACCCTTCTTAAATATAGAGAGAGATTCAGCAGGTCTGAGTGAGAGGGAAAGGTCAATCCACCACGTCGGAGCCAGAACCAAAAACCTTTGTGCTTTTGATTTTGGACTTTTAGTGTGTGGGACTCCAAGTCGACAGAGGAGGAGGAGCTTAGCAGTCTGGGTGTAGCGACTGATCAGGACTTTTAAATATTCTTTGAGGGTTTTGTAGCTCGTACCCTACAAAATTTGATATAGGCAGCTACAGGAAGTCACTGCAGAGAGATGAGGAAGGGAGACATATGGGAACGCTTTGGGAGGTCAAACGCAACTGGTACCACAGTATTCCTTATCAAGGGGGTGAGGTTTGATGGCAGAGCCTGGAAGGCCAGACAGGAGAGAGTTGCAGAAGTCCAGGTGGGGTATCGCCACAGTCTGGACCAGGAGTTGCATAGTTTGTTGTGAGCTAAGGGTGGATCCTGCGGATGTTATTCGAGATGTATCTGCAGGACCGGGTTGTGGGTTCGATATGTTGAAAGAAAGACAGACTTGAATCATCACTCCCAGACTCTTAGCTTAGGAAGTAGGCAACATAAGAGAGTTGAACCAGTTGAGAGGTGAAGAATCTCTGTTTTGGAGAGGTTCAGTTTGAGGTGGTGATCATGACATCCATGTAGAGATGTCCGACAGGCAGGCAGCGATGTGTGCAGAAATGTCTGATGCTTCAGGTGGAAAGGAGAGGAAGACCTGGGTATCATCAGCATAGCAGTGGTATTTGAATCCATGGGAGGCGATAACAGGGCCAAGGGAGGAGGTGTTGAATGAGAAGAGAAGAGGACCCAGTACCGAGCCCTGCGGGACACCAGTTGACAGAGGCAGAGGAGAAGAACAGGATCCCTGCCAGACCAGTTGATAGGATCTGTCAGATAGGTAGGACTCGAAACATCTTAGTGCCGCTCCTTTGATCCGAAGCTGACCAAGCGAGGACAGTAGAATCCGGTGCTTGACGGTGTCGAATGCTGCAGACAAATGGAGGAGGATGAGGACCGAGGAGAGGGAGGCCACTCTGGCTGACTGGAGAGCATCAGACACCGCCAGGAGTGCCGTCTTGCTGGAATGTCCAGCTTTGAATCCAGACTGATAGCCTTTGAGGGGATCATTCTGGGTAAGGAATTCAGGGAGCTCATCACAGGTTTCTCGTTCCAGAGTTCACGCTCACAGCTCCACACCACTGAAACCGTGCACTGGACACACCGAGAGACCCTAGGAGTTATGTGCACAGACAATAATGTCTCTCAGCAGCACATAGCTCAGGAGCATCAGTCCCAGAACCAAGGGCGTCATCTGTACGGCCATCCTCGTTTCTGTGGTGCGAACCCTCGGGGTGGACTGTCTGTGTATGTGGAGCAGAGCCAAAAGAGCCTGTGTCTCTGGGAACCGTTTTCACTGCTGTGCTCTGATGCTGGAATGTTTATTGTCACGATTCAATAAATCTGAGAGACGCCGGGATCTTGGGCCTGTAGAATCGTCTTTCGATTGACCTGGATCCCCTTAGTTTGTGCCCGACAGGCTCACGTTGAAACCCACGGTTCCTGTTCATCCTCTTGTGGACTTCTCTGTGCACCTCTGTTTTCTTACACATCCTTTTTTTCAGTCTTTATGTGCTTCAGCGCGACGCAAAGGCTGGAATATGGTGAAGTACCTAGTCTGTTACATTCCACTCCGTTCACACACGTCCGCGTTGTGGCTGCTCCTCTGTGCTCCGTCGCTGTGTTGGTGCATTTGTGTGCTTCCCAAACAACACTGGTTTAGTGCAAAATGCATGATGGGTAATGAGGGCAATGTAGCATAGTACTCCAGGTCCTTCTGGGTGGTGCTGTAAATGACTCGGCACGGGAACGGAGTCGCGGGACAGCTGCAGCGCCTTTCTCGGCTCTGATGGGACATGTACTTCCTGCTGTCGCGTCACTGCAGCCCACACTGAAATGACCGAGTTTCCCCTGCAGGCAGCGTCTGAAACGTGAACCCTCATGATCCCTGATGCCATGGCAACACTAACTCCTACGCTGCCACATGTGACTGCGTCACGAACGCGGTTACTCAGCTTGCAGTGGCTTGTCATCAGAACGGCTCCCAATTGTCCCAGCTCCCAACTCGTGTCTCTCGCTCAGAGCTGGTTTCCCCCAACGTGGTTAACGCACAGCTCTCCAAGAGCAGCGGCAACCGAAGGAAAGTGAACCTAGGGTCTTCAGAGAGGCAGAAAGAGACAAAAGACTCAGCATTATCAGGCAACTGACAAGGAGAGGCATGAAAGGAGGGGTGAACGTCTGGAACAGTACAAACAAAGTCAAGGGGTTCAGAGGCCAGCTGGTCCCAAAGCAACGGCAGGTTGGAGTTCAGTGTGAATCCACTGATAACACCACGATACCATAGTGATACCACTGCGATGCACCGATATCGTGGGAACACCACCGATACCACTGCGATGGCACCGGTCTTACTCTCTGAGAGTTAAAGGTGGTGTGACCGTGGAACATCTTCTTTTCTTTACAGAATGTGAAGCAAAGTTTCAGAGGCCTGCAGAAACACTTGTGAGGAACTTAAGTCAGACTGCATGAGCAACACGTGAGTGAACTGTGGGTCCGGACCGGCGCCCGTAGCTCACTCCAGGATGCTCTTCCTGACCGAGGGGTCCAGAGGACCAAAGACTGACAAAAGACACGTCAGTGAGCTGTGTGACGCGTGATTCTTAAGTGCACTTGGTTTGATACTTTCCACCATATGAAGCAACGTTCATCACGAGTCCAAATAATCGACAATTCATAATCCCATTTTTCTTTTAACATGTACATTACATTAGACAAGCAGCTACACGAAAGTTTATCTGCTGTTCAACAGTTATGATCTCAAAATTATAGTGCATGAACATTTACTCCTTACATGAACTTCATGGGCAAAGTGAGCCCGGAGGAGGTGAGTTTTAAGACCCTTCTTAAATGCGGACAGAGTTTCAGCAGTTCTGAGCGATAGGGGAAAGTCGTTCCACCACAACGGAGCCAGAACAGAGAACCTCTGCGCTTTACCTTTTGCGCACGGGACCACCAGGAGAGCAGATGTGGAAGAACGTGACGGTCTGGTTGGGGTGTAGCGGTTGATCGAGTCTTGTAGAAATCTGGGATCAGTTCTGTTGATGCTTTTTTAGACAATAACCAGGGTCTTAAATTTGATCCGGGCAGCTATAGGAAGCCAGTGCAGAGAAACGAGTAGAGGAGATGCATGGGAACGCTTTGGCAAGTCAAACACAACTCGTGCAGCAGCAGCAGTCTGTTTTATAATATAAAACCTTCTATTATATTCTTCTTTCGTACCTCTCAGTCCATCATTTTCCTCTGCGTTCGCACTTCCTCAGCGTCTCCTTCGGTTCGGATGTCGAATCGCCAGTGTTGGAAAAAGGTTTTCACAGCAGCATGTGTGTAATGTGGCCACTGATGGGGAAACTCAACTCAGAGGCACTCATGCGTAGAAAAGGATTTTCTTTCCTTTCCCATTTCTGTATTTTAACCATGTACCGTGTTTCCTCTAAGCTGCCTGTTGCAGTTTTACCACGAAATACAATAATGCCAGATGAAGTGGTCGTTTTTCCTTGTTGTGAATGCTGTGTCATAGTAGTCTTTTAAAGGACAGTGTGTCCCAATCTAATGTAATATTTGCTGAAACGCCTCAATAACATGATATCTCCCTGCTTTTAAATCCCGCGTTCATCATTTTGGATCCGAACCACACGCACCGTCCGTCTGAGCACTTTGACGTCTGTGTAAAGCGGCGTGTTTGGCGTCGCTGGCGAGTATGGAGTGTGTTCGGTTGAGGGAGAAAGGAGGTGCGTGGCGGCACAGCCCGGTCCTACATGGTTTTTACTTACATGCGGTGTGAAAAACAAGCTGTGAACGTGAAGCAGAAACAAAGAACCCTGCGCAGCGGTACAAGGTCCACGGTGCGAACACTCTAGTCCAGTGAAACAGCATCGCCGCACACTCATGACCCCCGAGGTGGGCGTGTCTCTGCTCCCGTGTGCCACATGCACACGTGTGTGAAGCTGCGCACTTGTTCGGCGTGCTGTGGTGTTATTTCGACATGTTAGTAAGAGAACTTTGGAGGTCTGAACGAGCAGCCCTGCAGCGTGTTGTTTCGTCGCCCCCGTGCCTATTCCTGCGTTCGTGCATCGTGGATTATTATGTCTTTTGCTTGTGCGGCTGAAAAAGAAACATGTCATCTAAAAGCACAGGACATATCCTACCGTCTATAATATAATTCAGATGTTTTTCGTTTCTTTACAGTTAACTTCGATCACTTCCAGATCCTCAGAGCCATTGGAAAGGGCAGTTTTGGGAAGGTGAGTTACTCGTGATCTGTGGCGAGAGCCGCCGAGAGCCGAACACGCATGTAGAGAGAGGAAGAGAAGCGCTTCACCACGACACGTTACACGCGTCATTTCTGTAGCTCTCTGTCCGACTGCTTGGAACACAACTCAGTACCGCAGGAGTTACGTGGACAGTAAACCCGCGTCCGCTGCGGATGCCGAGGGACACGACCAGCCCCCCGGACGAGCTGCATCATGACCGAATGTCCCACGCAGGAAGTCCACGAACCGGAGGAAAACTCCACACGCAGCACCGTCTTACCTCGTTCGTTGGTGTGAGCGATACCGACGAGTGCTTTCCCCGTGACCGTGTTACCGTGGTCATGGAAGACAGCGCAAGACTCCTGTTCACCTCGAGACACTGCCTCTCCATGAGCTCAGCGCTCTGGCCTTGTGTGGGACGCCAGCCTCACCTGGACTCTGACGAAAGACAAGTGTCACTTCAGTTCTCAGCCTATCCCTCTTGTGCTCTTCTCCCCACGAAACTACTGCCACCTCTCAGCACTCGTCTCACAAAGGTGTCTGTCAGGGAGGAAAAATTCATGGCCGCCCCCTGGGGAGAGGCGTCCTGGTTGCCATGGTGACGCTCATGCATCAGCTTCCCGTTACTTGAAACGAGGCTCCGGGATGAGACCCTGGGTGGCAGGAAGGCTGGACCGCTGAGCTCAGAAAGGCTCCGAAGCCATCCTAGCACAGGCGTGTCCCCAGGGAACTGGTGTCCAAACACGCAAACACTCCAACACACACAGAGAAACACAGCTTAGCTTTTACACTCGTGCTGTGCAATGAGGCCTTGCTCACAGCCACGGTCGTGTCGACGCTCCCTTCCCCACGAACAAGGGTCGAACACAGATACGCACTCAACAAACGAGTGGTTGATGCACTGTGACACCCGTGTTTGTCCAGCTGCCAGTAATTGGACATGTCCTACAAGCGCAGAGGTTCTCTTACACAATAATGCAGGATGGAGATGTCAGAGCAGCATGAAGAAATGCTAAGAGGACAAATGAAAACAACACACAGGTGGGGCTCTGGAGGAAACCTGCACACACACACACACACACACACAGAGCACGTATGATCACAGTCAGGGCAGCACCGCAATCCTCCCGCTGTGTCCTGGGCAAACAGACATACTGTACTTACACACTGCGACTCTTAGTCTTATTCTGTTTGCAGGTGGGTCACCTCTGACACGTTGTCCTTACTACTGGTGGTTTAAATGTTCAGGGAGCAGTGAACAGACTGTGTGTGTTTGTCTCTGGGTGCGCGTCCATGTAAATGTGTGTGACTGGAGGGACGGGCTGGTGATGTGGTGATGCCACAGTCCATCTCCTGCACCGATGAATACCCCTGGGGGGCTTGTTGGGGGAGACAAAGATCAGGGCCTGTAACCCTTATGGAGAACGGGCCTGAGCAGCAAGATTCGTGTTTCTGGGGAACGTTTGATGGCTCTGATCTCTGTTCCCGGTTGTGGGATTTTGGTCCTGTCCGGATGGTTCCGCCTTGCTGTGCTCATAGGCACTTCGGGTTTCAGCTACTTGGTAGCGGTTTACGTGCCTTTATGAAATGATGAAAAGCAATAAGAGCTGTAAGTTACCTGGAGAGCTGCTGCTCCCCCTGTGCACCGCACACCTACATTTGCATTGCAGGGGAGTATGTAAATGTCAGCTAAAAGATGCTTCACCAGCTGAAATCCAGAATGCTCTACAAAGCTTTTTCATTTCTGCACCAGTGAGGTGATACAAGAGCTCTTAGATCCTAGCAGTTCTTCACTTACTCCTCCAGAACACACACTTTTTGCACTGAAACCAGCCATTGTGTGCAGATGGTGGAGAGAGAACACCTCACAGTCAGGTCTGATGTCAGTCAAAGCATTTGCAGCTCATAGCAAAGGGCTGTTTTGGGAGCTCAGGGGAGCGTTAGCAGTGCTCCTTTGATCCCAGGTGTTAGGAGGTTGCCTGGGGCTGTGAAGCAAAGCACACACATCCACATTTATTCATTTAGCTGACACTTTTCTCCAAAGTCACTTACAATGCTAGTGTGCCTACAATTATTCACCCATTAATAGAGCTGGGCTGGGTAACTTTAAGGTAAGTACCTTGCTTAAGGGCACTACGGCTGGCGGTGGGGATCGAACCTGCGACCGTTGGGTCCAGCAGCTCTAACCACTGCACTACCAGCCATCCCACACAATCACACTGCCCATCCACCCCTCCAGGTTTGCATTGTGCAGAAGCGGGACACCAAGAAGATGTACGCCATGAAGTACATGAACAAACAGAAGTGCATCGAGAGGGACGAGGTGCGGAATGTCTTCAGGGAGCTGCAGGTGATGCAGGGCCTGGAACATCCTTTCCTCGTCAACTTGTGGTGAGTCCTGCCTACGTTTAAAACTCTCAGCCTCCTGCTTTATTAGAAATGTTGTTTGGAAGATGGAAAGCTCACATGGCTGTGCTGATGTTTATCTGCTACTTTTAGAACACCTTTCTTATATTGCTTCAGGCATTTAAAAAAAACATTCCAGTGGCAATCAGTTTATCTATGAAATCCTTTTTTCTCATAGATAATAAAAATAGTCTCATAAAATCAGTCTTTTTTGAAGAAGATAAAAGTGCCAAATACATATGCAAAATGTTTCGCCCTGGGAGCCCCGACCCTTATTTCCTTGTGGGAGTAATGAGGGGTGGAGTCATCCCCGAGGGCCGGTCCTCACACGTCTCCGTTAAAGAGAAAAGTGAGAAAAGCCCCGGGGAAGAGAAGGCATCTCTCCACGCTTTTCCCCCACTGAGTTAAGCTCAGACTGCATCCTGGAAGTGAACAGCCCTCGGGGTGCCGCAATGGCGTTTGATGACTGGCAGCGCCAGCGGGAGTGCGATCGAAGGCTTTGAGCTTCACGTTAGGTGACGGGGGGTGTGCTTTCTGGGACCAACAGTGCAGCAGATCATATGAACTGAGGTCTTTCTCAGGATGTCTAATGTGACTCACTTCATTGTGAAGGCATCAGGATGAGCTCCATCAGAATGATTGTAGACTGAAATCCCAGGCAGCTCTCAGCTGTTTGTCCCATAGCAGACTGGAGGCAATTGTGTTCATTAAACACATCAGCCTATTATGCGTTTTTTTCCACCCAAATAGCCACTATTTGTTTCATTTAACTAAATTATTTATTCATTTTGTACTTATAAAAATGTGAGCTCTCTGAGAATGTGCTGTGGAAAGCGTTCCCATTTTTATTATTCGTTGTTCTCACTTTTTGATCGATCTCTTCTCCACAGAATAAGCAATAAACCAAGCAGGGATCACTAAGCACGTTGTGTTTATTGTAAACAACTTTCTAAAACTGCACTGCTGTAAAAATGCGCATCCGTGCTGGAAAAGCCATCAGCTAAACTTCCCTGCTAATTGCTCTGCTGTCTCCACAATCATTCGATTAAATAACACACCCAGTATGGCTGAGAGACACACATAAACTTCCCATTATGCCCGACTCTCTACAAGCAGCACTCTCTCATTCCTAACCCAGCAACAGATGGAGAGATCTGGATGCAGACAAACCAGATACAGTACGTTACTGCACTTCCGCTTCGCAACACACCGCTTTGAAATTCTTTGGGACGCTCTGGATGAATTTCGTTATTCCTTTTGCGGATTTTTCTCATTTTCAAACTTTTCTGCGTAGCAAAAAGGAATCTTGTTGAGAGGAAGTCCAACCAGAGGTTTGGCCATCCTGTTGTTTGTCTCTCAGAAGCTGTGGAGGAGGTCACACTGGAAACAGGGCCTCTGCAAGTGTCATTCGATTAGCTCAAGGTCCACCAGGACCTGCTGGGACTCGATATGTGACTGGGCTTCCTGAGAAACCCCACGGGAGAGCAGCCGCTGCCTTTAATGCACATCCATCTCAGACTAATGGGCTCTGGACTAATGTGCTGCAGTCTTTGCTCCAGCCGCTCGTGTTTGCAGCATAACTTGAGCAGAGCGACAGTCCCCAGTACACAGTGACTCTGCACTTTCCCTTCCTGCCCCGGGTGCGCATGATGATGTCGTAGGAGGTGATCGTTGCGCTTCATGAGAACGCTGGACACAACGTAGGACACAACGTAGCCTCTACTCAGTCATGCGAATTTCATGCAAAACACGGGTTAAAATGTCCCTGAGAAAATGTGTCAGAATGTCCTTCGAAAGCTCGCAACAAGGAGCCTCAAAGTGCCGGTGGACAGTGGTCCTCAGCATGTCCTCCTTCCACGCTTCAGTGGTCATGGGGCTGTGGTGTGCAGGGGTGCGAAGGGGTGCGAAGGGGTGCGAGGAGGGTCCAGCTTTGTACTTTTCTGCTGCCAGAGGATTTCACAACACGTCCTTGCGATCCACACTGAGTGAGGAGCTTTTTCAGAGGTGCGAAAAGCTGAAATGTCTCAGACTTGAGTGTTTACACAGGGAAGGGCTTTTAAGGTTATTAATCCCTGTGGCCTTTCGCTCCTTCCTCTTCTTTCACTCCACGTGTGCGGAATCTGAGTGGACTCTGCTCATGTACTTCTTCTTGTCCAACACTGGCTTTCCTCAGAGCACCTTCTGGCTACACTAACTAGACAGAGAGATTTATGACTCATCTTTTGAGGATTTTCTTCCCCATGATTCCACATTAACCACATCAAGAGTTTATCGATCAAAGAGCAACAACCAAATGAATCAGAGTTCAGTCTCAGTCTGAATTTATCTATTTATCTCTCTTTTGGCTCAAGTTCCTCCAAAGCAACTAACCGAGTATAAAGATGCACGACGCAAAGGTAGACGCATGTAAACGAAGAGGCTTTGAGGAGACGTGCTCAGCATGGCGACGCACCACTGGTGGGTGCCTCAGATCGGTGCTTGAAGTGCGTGGTCAGGTGTAGGTGCGAACCTGGCTCAGGCTGCGGCGTTGACATGACCGCAGTGCCCCTACGAGTCCAAAGGCCAAAGAGATCTGCGGACGAAGACGACAGTGAAGCGGCGCTGTGCCCACGCGACTGGTCGCTGTCATTTCAATTGGACTTGACAGCACTTACTCTTGCCTTACTACCCGGCAGCGTTACAGCTGATCCAATCAAAATCACTGAGAAGGTCACGAGTGACTCAGTCAGAGAGCTAAGAATCAACAAACATGCTCAACGCACATTGCTCTGGCTACATGGAGACCATTTGTTTAGTAGACATGGACTTGTACTTTTTGCATTCCAAGTGTGGTAAATATTATTGCATGCTCTACCCACATCACCCGTTGTCCTCACCCTTCCCCACGACTCGTTCGGCCTCACTGCCTCACTTCTTACTCACCACGGAGCCGGTCGTCTTCTCAGCGACAGCCTCGTGCTAAGTGGACAGTGACCTGAAGAGTACATTATATTCTGTGCAAACAGTGACTTCATTTCATCAGTTGAGTTCTGGGTCACAAGGAAAAGTCCTGCTTTAAGAAATCAACACGCTAATCCCAATAAATATTCTTGGAGGAGCTCCGTGAGGTTCTTACACACTCACCTCTTCTTTAACAGGGTTCATTCATTCTGTTACATCACCCCGAGAGGCAAACTCCCTTTGTGACGGCACTAAATGAACATTTTCTCTTATGGCAGAAAAGAATTGTTACTGGTTACTGGCGAAAAAAAGTGTCACCTAAAGTTGATGAAAATTTTTCCATATGACAATGACAACATTATTTTTAATCGTGCTCTTACTCCAATAATAAGTAGCTAATGAAGGTATTCTAACTTACGAACTTCATGCAAACTTCACTTTCTGAAGCACCCAAGAGTCCCTTACCACCAGCTCTCTCTAAAACACATTCCTAAGTGTCCCGAAAAGCTGTCAGTATTTTCATGGTAAACTAGACGCTGAAAGGAAGACAGCGTGAACACAAGAGTCCTATTGGTGAGACAACCCAGCTTTCTTCAGAGTCCACATTTCTTGACGACACGTCTCTGTCAAAGGCCATAGTGCCATTTGCTGTAGTTGACACCGGTGATGTAACCGGTGGCCATATGGTGACAGAGGCAGGCGGTGCAGTGTGGGCAGCAGGGATAGAAATCATTGCAAATTGTAAATGCCCAGCATGTTGTTAATATCCAGCTTGGAGTTCACAAATGAGTCGGGTATAATTGAATTTCATGGATAATCAATTTGTAACGCTTCCACATTCAACGAGGACAATTGTTCTATTGTGCGGACAGTTGTCCTTGGGAATTGAGAGGAAATCAGCACTAATATATGGAGCGTATTCCGTATATTGTAACGAGCCGTGTTACCGAGAGTTTGGGTCGGAAAACGGGTCTATTGTAAATAGTTGGAGTTACGCGGGCTGGGAAGGCCGACCGCAGGCGCAGGTCCTTGAGGAAAAGGGCTCCTCGGACCGAGAGCTTATCTCCCTGTGTGCCGCTGCGCCAATAAACGTTCGCAACGAACGCTGCCTGTGTCCTTCTTCGCCCCGTCCGAACCCAGAACGCCGTGTGTTACAATATTCAATGTATTGTAATGAAATTGATCATGAAATACTTTTACATTACAGTATGGGCTAAATTTTAGTAACAAAACCTTTGTTTAAAGTATGATGTCAAAAAGTCATTGATCATTTTATATGCACAAAGGTGCCACAAATCGATGCAATTTTGTATGTAATAGACAAAATACTTTCACACATGCAAATAACGAACTGAAAATGAAGAACAGAATTCCTGACCAAAATTTTGTTCTGTCTGTAACCACTGATGTGAATTTCTGTGCTGTAAGATCTACGTAACAAAAATTCCCAAACGATCAGAAGATACTTAAGATTTCAAAAGATATCAGTTGAAATGAAAATCGGGAATGTGACTTTGTGGTGAGACAAATGAAGGAGAACTTGGATTTTTACACAACGCATTATTGGAACCCGCTGGAGAGTTCAGCAGTCGGGGGGAACGGGGCACGTGAGGGCAACTCCGGCACTTTCTGGGTCGGGACACAGCAGGGCTGAATTTCCGCTGGAAAACCGAAGAACTCGTTGGCCTTCGTATGGCAAGAGGAAACGAAATGAGCGAGACGTGGAGGTACTGGCTTCAGGAGACACAAGGAGAGTGTCCACACAAGGCTCCTTCCCTCCGTCATGTTTCAGAAGCAGCCAGTGAGCCAGTCATTGGCCTCCTGTGGTTCCCTGCTCTGAGCTGCCTAAGAGGCTTATGGGAGGGCAGGACTGACAAGGCGCTGGAAGAGAAGGAACGCAATCACGGTCCAGCTGATTTCTTTCCCTAGATCTTCGATTTGTTCCTTTTTTAGAACGTTAATCATCCTTGCCTGATTTGCTTACGTCACTCTCTGCGTTCCTGGTCCATGACGGCAGCGCCTTCTGGACACACAGCACCAGGCAGAGGCAGTTCTGTCGTGGTGAAGCTCATGTGGACCTCGGGACAGAAAGCATCATATGAAACACATTTGTCGCAAAAGTTTTCAGCACATTTACTGCCCAGTCTCAGGTTTTTGTTTACACTATAATGTTAGATAGGCTGGTGGTGGGATCGACACCCACTTTAAAAATGCCACCAATCTCCACCTCAGTGTCACGGTGAAACGGGACAGAAGGACCCAAGTGCGGGGTCGTTCGTCTGGATTCAGAGGATCAGGCAACTTGTTCTCGGTATCGGGGACAGGCGGAGGGTCGGTCGATCGGCGGTCGGGGTCAGAGCAGGAATCCATGGGCGAGGTCAGGAGACGAAGCGAAGAGTCGGTCGAACGGCGATCGGAGTTGAAACGAAGATCCGTGGACGTGGTCGAGAAACAATGCGAAGGGTCAACGACCGGAGAACGTGAACTGAGAACTGGAGATGAGCGAGGAGTCACAAGGAAGGGCGGTTGTCTCTGACGAGATTCTGCAAAGGTATGGGAGCTGAGGAGGGTCTTTTAAAGGGTGAGTGGTAAATCTGGTGCTGGAGCAGAGTCAGGTGTTGCCGTCTGAGATGCGGGCGTGGACGTGACACTCATATATCTGAGAATCTGGGAAAACTGACTTTCAAACTCAGAACCAAACAACATCTGAGTGGAGCTTAACGGGTGAAACTCCATCATTACATTCTTATAACCACCATTCAGATTAACGAGCACTGGTTAGTCACCCTGAGCTGTACCACAGTACCAGAGTACCAGGGTACCACAGTACCGCAGTACCAGAGTGCCAGAGTACCAGAGTACCAATGCATCACTGTTCCTGGTAGCTTTGCTGTTGAGGACTCAAGAAGTCGTGTGTGGATGGTTAGTTATTGTTGTTGTTGTGTTTAGCCAGTGCTGCTACCCTCAGATGTACAACTGCAGTGTCCCTCATGAACCCATCACACTCAGACTGCGAGTGTCCTTATCCTCAGCCCGCCTTGCTCTTTTCCTCCAACTTCCTCCCATTCACCGCTGTGTAGGTGTTCATATTGTACATGTGCTTTCATTTGCGAAAACGGCGTGTAAGCGAAGACCCTCCCTTTATGTTGTGTTTGAAAAGTGCAGAAGAGGCGCTCTCCCGCATTGTGGGTTCGGTTCGCTGTCGCGCTGCTGCTGCTGCACCTGGGCCCGGTTCCATTGGGGACGGGGGCTTTCGGTCGGCACGGGCGCCTCGCCTCACGGTGTCGGAGAGCCGCGAGTCGGCGGCTGCTGGCGTCCGGCAGCCAAACACATGGAAGGACAGGCGAACGGTGCCGGAAATGAGCGACACTCGATGAAAAGCTACGACTCAAAGAAATATTCTTTCGGCCGCACGGTGGAATCACGTTCCAGACGTCCAGAACAGGAGAGACACCGATGAACTTGCTTTGTCTCTGCTTTTCCTGACTTCCCACAACTAGATGCCCCAGAACTAGAAGAGCTTCACTACGAGCTGAACTGGTAAGGTCAATAAAATTTAGTAGAAGAAGTTTAGCAGAAGAAGGAGCGAAATTCTCAACGATCAACATTCTCTTTTTATCGTTAATTGCACACATTGCAAACCCGTGCAGCTGAACAGTCATTTTTCACTGCAGCTTCACGTCCTGCTCACCTGCTCCTGACTGACCTGCCCCTCCAACCCCCATCTCACAGGTACTCCTTCCAAGATGAGGAGGACATGTTCATGGTCGTGGACCTACTTCTGGGCGGCGACCTGCGCTACCACCTACAGCAGAATGTACAGTTCAAGGAGGACACGGTGAAGCTCTACGTGTGCGAGCTGGCGCTGGCCCTCTGTTACCTGCAGTGCTGCCATATAGTCCACCGGTGAGTAAGTGGGCAGCCGGGATGCCTCGTGCTTCTTCTGGGTTTTATTCAGTGCCCGAGAGTCTCGCACTCTGTGCCATAATAGGAACAAAAGGCGGTGTCGCTGAACCTCGTCCCGTCAGGTGTGCAAACAGAGCGAACTCTCAGGTTGACGCCTAACAGCGTGAGTCCGAAAAGAAACACGAGTGCACGTCACCCCGAGTCTCAACACTGTCGAGAAGGAAAGAGGACTGTTTCGTGCAAAGCTGGCTCACGAAGAGATGTCCCGAATGTCCATATGATTTCAATTAAGAGAAAGGCCACTTTTGACGACCCTTATGAAACGTATTATTTGCGGTGCATATTTAATTCAATCGCACACCACATACTGTTTGTTATGAGCTCACTGGCCTTGCGTGATGTCCTAAAAACCAGGTTTACTGAGAGCGAAGATTCCAAATATGGAAACAGTGCGATGATATGAAATGATACCATGTGTATTTAAGCTGAGTCTGTGGCTGATTTACCCTGTTTTTCTACAAAGGTAAGTAGTGGAAAGATGAAAACGTAGAGGTGCAAAGGCGACCGGAAACGGTTCATGTGCTTGTGAAGTACTGTCGAACCTGGTCTACCCGAAAAACACTCGCTCACTCGCTCTCGGTAGCTGCTTATCCTCAGATAGGTTGACGGCAGCAAAAAGATACGGACGGAAATCAGCGAGCGCAGGCGTCACTCAGGACATCCATCACCTCCACGTGGACCGAGCGACGAGGCGACAATGAATCCGTACTGCTAACCTGTACAAGCTGCAGTGGAAGCAGTGGAAGTGCTCTGGAAGCACAATCTGCCACGTCATACATCTACGTAGCCTGTAGCTGTACCCTAGAATGGGCACTTCAGTGCAACTTGCTGTCAACCAGTAGTCATCAGCATTATTTCTTTTGAAACACACAAGTATGAGGGGAATGTTCAGGTGGTCCTTTCACCTGCTCGGACGGGATGAGCTCGGACGTGACGCGACGCGGTACAGGTACGAGATTGTTAGTGCGGGATCCTCCGTAGACATCGTCTCCAACAAGGGTGTCGTGTCTCACAAAAGTACGACGGAGCAGAAAGGAGCCTCACATGTGAGCGACGAGGTCGATGTGACATTAATCTTCAGCTTACACTTGCCTGGGAGGGAGAACCATCTAACCGAACGATCATCTCAAATTTGTGGATTTCAGTGTTGCGTTCATTGGGATTGAGGCTCAATAGAATCACTTTTCCCTCCGTTTGCTTTTGCATTTTGCTTTTTTAAGTCACTTAGAAGACACCGAATGTGTGAAGGCAGGGCACAGGAGCGTAACTGCAGCCTACAAAACAATTCTCACAATCGGCACGTTCTTATAGCGCCCAGACGGCTTCACCTCACTCTTGGTTTAGGGACACAGGGTATGAAGCTGCAGTCTGAAGGGGGTGTTTTGTGATGGGGGCTCAGACACATTTGGGAGAAACCCAGCTGTGCACGACGGTACCGTCGCCACGCTCTGGTAGCAGTCTGGAGACTGCAGGAAAAATCTCATGGTAAAGAGCAGTACATGTCTAGAAGATGCTGAACAGGGGGCCACTGAGGTCATCGTTTCATTTGACCGGTGGAAGCCTTTGAGCCCTTATGTACGTGGAGGTCACTGGGTGTCACGCTCACTTGTGCATTAAGAGGGTAACCCAAGAGAAGTGGCCTCCACCAGCTTTTTGTGTTCTGGGTGTTTCACACAGATCGTTACATATCTGAATATAAGGTATGAGATCAGATCTGAATATAAAGAAGGCCACATCTTCTGTGCTTTATGTATTTTTGGGCTTTAGAAGTCCTGATTGTGCCAGTGGACTCTGGCAGATGAGGTCCCCTGCAAGCTGCACGAGTCCAGCAGGACACCATGCGCATGGGCTGTACGTTTACATTTTCAGCATCCTTTTTCACGTTATCTCTCAACAGGCCTGGCCACTTCTCAACTTTACCCTTTGAGTAGATGCCAGTGAACAAAACTGGAGCATGTCTGTGTAAGCAGTGTGTGCTCCAGCTCATCTCTACACATATCCGTATGTTTACAGTGTACGTGCTAAGAAGGTTTAATGGGTGAGACAAATCACAGCATCTTTCTTGTTTTACTATAGTCACACAAACACAAAGGGTTTATGTGTCAGAAGCTCCGTTGTTTCCTTTTACTCTATTGGGAGACATCAGAAATTTTGCTTCCAGGTCAGACGCAAGAGAAATTATTTTCAGTTCTTGTGCTATATGTGTTCAGATGGCTCTCTGTTTTATAGGCCCTTCAAAGACATCTGTGACAAGGCTGTTCTCTGAACATTGTTTGCAAAAAGAGCGGTCCAGCAAACCAACTGTTTTTTCTTTTCTCTATATGCACCAGACACTTTCTTATAAAACCTCCGATGTTACAAGGACTTAACAAGATAACACAAATGTTTACTGTGAATGCACTACAAATCATATTGCACTATTCCTTCTTAAATACCTCTACTGCACAGTTATTATGTAAGTACTTGTATTGTATAGTTAACTGTTTATAGTATATGTATATTTGCACTAATTTCAGATTATCGACTTAGTAAATTAGTTATGTAGGTCTAAAAGCTGTCCTTAGGTCTAGTGTTGCATGTTTATATTTATGCTTATTTTACACAGCACCGTGGTCCTGCGAGACACGACATTTCGTCCCACTGTATGTCCACACATGTAGTGGAATGACAATAAAGCTTGACTTGACTTGACTTGACTTTACCACTGCGCCCTTTCGATGGCCGTACGTGCACAGCGATCGGCTCCAGATGGACTGAGATTCGAGCGAACTTTGAGGCGGACAGATGAGCGCGTACCGCAAATCGCTCAACGGGACAATGATCGGAGCAACAAGCCGAGCAGCAGCAATTAATGAGGCTTCACGCTCGGCCAGCTTGGGCCGCTCCCCGTCGGGACCGAGGGAGATGCCCAAGTGCACCGCAGACAGCTGTCAGGACTCAGACTTGGAGCAGGAAGGGTGTCGCTCCACGTGTGCTCCCTCACAGTTCTCCGCACAGCCGGCGCATTTAGTACCGCGGTGTCAGTTACGGTCTCCCGGCCACACTGCAGGTCCAGCTCAAGGGCTCAAGAGCTCCAGGTTCGCACAGCATAGTTAACAGCTTCAGCTTAATGTCTTCATACCGCCGTCACACAAGCGTAAATGAGAGGCGCTGTTCAGAAGAGGGAGCGTGGGGTCGTGAAGCCCAAGACGTACAGAGGCTGGAACTCAGTATCATCCGGAAAATGCGAATCGTTCAACAGCTCCTTTTTATATATTCGCAATTACAGATGCGTCTCATTCCATCGGCTCACTTTGTCCTGTAGAAGCACGAGTCCTCTGTGAACGTCGAGTTCCAACCAAACATGGGTGCAAGTTCCATTTGCAACAGGAGTCACACATACAGAGGAGGACTGGGAGGACTGGGAATTAGTTGCACGAGGAGCTCCGTCTGCAGTCCACGTACAGTCACCACATGCCTGGCCGATTCATCCGAAACCGGCGATGAACATTTACACGTCGTGAAAAGGGCGCTTATTCACAGGACCTCATAGTCAGAAGCTGCACAGATAGATGGTGATGTAACTTCCCTTATGAATAAATTAACAGTTTTGACTCATGTATTACAAATGCATGAATTATTGTGAATTCAATTCATTACTAAATTCTATCTATCTGTTGCAAGGTATTGTACGAAGACTAACTAAGGAATCCTCAGCACGTGATTTAAATACAACTCACTTCTGATGTCCAGATGTTCTGATACTCTAAATGTCCGCAAGCGATGCAGGAGAGGTGTGTGAATGTACCTCTGGACAATTGAGGTGGGGTGGAAAAGGAGGGAGGGTCTAAAACTAAGAGCAGGCAGAATATTCCGGTGTCGTGGGTCACATGAGAAGCCTTTGCACTCAGACCGAAATACTAAAGAGTTTCAACAGACGGTTGAAATCTGCACAGCGGCTCTGAAAATTATTTCCCTCGTATTATTTAGTAACAAAGAAATGGCAGACGAGAGACTAAATGTGGATGACTAACATATGAGATCAGAAACGGCTTGCGCCTTTCTGAATTTAAGCAGACAGTTGACATGATGATTAAAGGGCACGAGAAAGATGTACAGCTGTGGCCTGTAAAAAATGTTCACATTAAGGTAGGGAACAGGAGCCTCGTGGTGCAACTGTTTCACTAAAAATCAATAATAATAATAATATCAGCCCTTGATTACCAGGCAAAGTCCATTTTTTTCCATTCCATCCCATTTCCCTGACCGCTTGTCCTAATGGGGTTGCGGTGGCAATATTGAGAGCAGAGAGTCCCAGCCGCCCCTGTCCCCCGCAACTTCCTCTAGCTGAACCTGGGGGATGCTCAGCCGTTCCCAGGCCAACTGGGAGACGCAATCCCTCCAGCGGGTCCTGGGCCGACCTCGGGGCCTCGTCCCAGTTGGCCGTGCCCGGTATACCTCCAAAGGGAGGCGCCCGGGGGGCATCCTTATCAGATGCCCGAACCACCTCGACCGGCTCCTCTTAATAGGGAGGAGTAGCGGCTCTACTCCGAGTTCCTCCCGGATGTCCGAACTGCTCACCCTATCACGGAGAGTGAGTCCCAACACCCTGCGGAGAAAAATCATTTCGGCCGCTTGTATCCGCGATCTTATTCTTTCGGTCATCACCCAAAGTTGATGACCATAGGTGAGGGTGAGGGTGAGGACGTAGACCGAACGGTAAATGGAGAGCTTCAAAATGGAGAGACAAAAAGTATGCCCTTTACCTTGCCCGGAATAGCGTCACCAGGACCTACCCCTGGAGCCAGGCCTTGGGGTGGCGTTCCTGGGCGAGCCTGCGTAATCCGGCCGGGCTCGGGACGAAAAGGCAACGTGGGGGGGCCTCCGCCTCTCAGCTTCATTACATCCTGTACACATGTGGAACAGGGGGTGGGGCCGGGAGGGACCGCATCGGTTGAGGAACTCGGCTTGGCACCGGAAGGTTTGAGCCTCAGGCTGTCGCGTGGATGTTGCTCTCCGACCCCGACGCCCTTCAGAGCCTCTCTTTACGGGTTCCGCTCACGTCGCACTTCTTTCACTGTGTTGCACACTCACTGAAACGACGATGCAAACGCCGTTTGCTCCTGGAAAAATACATTCTGCCCTCTGCATGCTGTTTATACCCATATGCAGTGACATATGATGCACTGCTGTGTTCAGATACAATGTACTGCGGCGTTTTTGAAAAGCAGTTTCAATAAAGTGATCGGACAGCAGAAGAGACGTCAATATTGTGTTGCGTTACGGTGCAGAAAACGCGTCCCCGTTGATTTGTGTGTGGCAGTTGAAAGAAAAGGAAACTCACGGTGCCACTGTGGGCGGCCTGGGCAGTGCGAGAGGACATGGGTTCGATCCCCTCTCAGTCTGTGTGGAGTTTGCATGTTCTCCCTGTTTCTGTGTGGGTTTCCTCCGGGTGCTCTGGTTTCTTCCCACGCTCCAAAGGCATACTGTTCAGGTTCACCCGTAGTGTGTTTGTGTGTTGCACTGATGTATGGATGAGTGACCCATTGTAAGTAGTGTATCTAGCAGGGTAAGTTACTGCGGTGAATAAGGTGTGTGGGCTGATACCACATGGAGCTCACTGGAAGTCGCTTTGGAGAAAAGCGTTTGCCAAATAAATGCAAATTGATCATGTAAACGGCGCCTGGTAGTGTAGTAGTAAGAGGTGATGCCTTTAGACCGCAAGGTTGCAGGTTCAAATCACAGCTCCAGTACTCTCAAGCAAGGTATTTACCCCAAGCTTCTCCAATAAGAATTACTGAGCTGTAAAAATGGCTCAACAACTGTAAGTGGATTTAGAGAAAATCATCATTTGAAAGAATGAAAATCTTGCCTCTATATATACTGACAATTCTCTCGTGTTCCTTCTTTTCCAGGGATATAAAACCAGACAACATTCTCCTGGATGAACACGGTGAGGTCATTTCCTTCTCTCTACAACAGCTGTACAGGATGCAAAGCAGTGACACTTCAGGTGTCAGAGTGGCTCTGCTGCATCCTTCCACACAAGGCTCGTTGACCTGAATTGTGGGCGTGCAGAACTCAGCTGTCTAAGCGGGGAAAGTAATGAAGTCAGTTTGGACGAATGCATCACTCAAACCATTAGAAGAGCAATAATAAAAACAGGAGCAAAATAATGGAAAGAACAGCAATAATAAGAATAAGTGACATGCCGAGTTCAAGGAGTGAGCAAGTGGGGATGGTGGCTCGTGGCTTTTTGGCTCTTTTCATTTTTCCTTCTCATAGTTACAAAAGAAGGAACCCAAGCCAGAGGATCACTAACCAAAGCCAGTGTCCGATGTCCAGTGCGAAAAGCCAACAGAATCAAAATGATCACAAAGCATTAACTTAATCATAATTAACTACACCCCAACCAGACTGCTAGGCTCCTCCACATCTGCCGCTCGGTGGTCCCCAAAGCGACTTTCAATGAACTCTCCGTATATCGGCCCACACGCCTTATTCACCGTGGTGACTTACGCTGCTAGATACACTACATTTATTCATTTGCATTTATACGTATTCATTTAGCAGACGCTTTTGTCCAAAGCGACGTGCATCTCAGCAAAAATACAATTTGTACAGGAGAAAGAGACAGGGCTGCAGACATGTGACTCTCAAGTGAACTTAGTTTGTTTCTTTCCACTTGATGCACCGATGTTCATCGCTCGAGCAGGTGCATAAAACTAAGACTAATCCTGATCACCTTCCTACATTTTTTTTTTTTTTTTAAAAGGTACACAAACATTTACATACAATACAGGAGTAGCGGTTGTGCAAAGGGTTATCTGGGGAAAATCACGAAGTTACGGTGCATGAACGTTTACACCGTACATGAGCTGGAGAGATCATGGGTGAAGCGATTTCGGAAGAGGTGAGTTTTAAGACCCTTTTTAAACATGGACAGAGATTCGGCAGTTCTGAACGAGAGGGGAAGTCGTTCCACCACATCGGAGCCAGAACCGAGAACCTCCATGATTTACTTTTCGTGCGCTCAACCACCGAGCGAGCAGAAGTAGACGAGCAAAGGGGTCTGGTTGGGGTGTAGCGGTTGATCAAGTCGTGTAAATAGATTAGTACCCAAACAAGGCAAATTAATCGGCTCTCAACTGTACAGCAAAGGCGAAGGGAAACGAAGCAATACGGCGAAGAGAGCAAACAGGAAACACCGTTCATTATGGAGACCGATATATAATATCCATGTTTGCTGATGATCAGACTGTATGGTGCAGAGTGGCCTGTTCTCACACTGCAACCCCAACTAGAAGCACACATGGTGTAGATGTTTCCTTACACACGCTGCCCTACATTGTCTCTGGGTTCGACGGGTTCTCGTTCTCAGGCTTAAGTCCGAACAGCTCAACAGCGTGTTAAACTTGGGCCTCGATCCCCCCCAGGACACGTGCACATCACGGACTTCAACATCGCCACGGTGCTGAAAGGCGCGGAGAAGGCCACCTCGATGGCCGGCACCAAACCGTACATGGGTGAGTGGGGCGGTGTGCCCTGCAATTACTCCAGTCTCACGTAGTCGCTAGCTTCCTCACTGTGTTCTTTTCAGTTGTTTTTTTCCCCCTTTTTTTCCTAATTGGTGGGGAAGGAATATTTCACTCAGCTCAGGAAAAAAATCCATCGCACTTTAAGGCTTAAGTGAACTCCCAGGGCACTTGGAATTCAGCACATTGCAAGTATCCAGCAAGGCAAGTGAGCGCAGACTTCATTTTCTAATCACTAATCTTCACCGGAAGGAAAAAATCTAAAACTTAGTGACTCGAAAAGCGTAGAGCGACACGCCTTCTGCTGAGTAAACAGCTGCATCATGATGAGCTCAGGAGCCTGAATTTGCGGACTACTCTTGTATCAAGGTATCAGACTGAGAGCAACTCTTCTACGGGGGTAGAATCACACAGAACTGGTTCACTTTTCAACTGTCATTCATTTCAAACAAATGGATTTATAAGTGACCCTGTGACTCGGACTCACGCGCCGTGACACACGAGTCATTTTTACGTTCTTTATGGCGAACCTTTCTGCTGGAACCATTAATGAGACGCCCGTTCGGGAACATCGTACCACTTACAAAATGTTTTTCATGAGCTCCTACGATGGGTCTTTGCCAACGTGTTCAATCCGTCATCGAGGGACCGCGAACGACCGGGACGCCTGTCCGATTGCAGTTCTCACGTTTCGCACCAGAAATCCCCGAGGCGCCACTTGTTACGTCCAGCCTCCACAGCCCGAGACCCAGGCTATCTGAGGAATGGACACAGACACACAGGAGCTCTCACGTGTTTGCTGCGAGTCAAATGCTCCTCTTCACCTGACACGCGAGGCTTCGCCGAGCACCGAGACTCGTCAATACCTGGATTGTTGCGGGAGTCCGATCGGTGATGGGCTGTGTGTGTGTGTGTGTGTGTGTGTGTGAGCCTTCCTGCCAACCCAAGGGAATGGAGGCTAATTTGCGTCCAATGCACCGCCTCACACGTGTGCCTGGATCCCCTGAACACCCTGAAACGGGAGCGACTTTTACTCTCTGCTTCAAGCCCAAGTACAAGAGCCATGCTGCTTAAAGCAAGTCTAATTTTCGGAAACAAACATTTGCACAAAATACAGAAGAGCACCGTGTAGAACAGACTCGCTCCAGTAGGTGGACAGCTACCTGGAGAAGAGATGGTCACAAGGCACCAATTCGCCTGTAAAAACAGGTGCAGGTCTGTGTAAACGGGTACTCGTGAGTTTTACGTCTGTATCTCCCCGTTGGGACGAGGTAGCGAGGAACAAATGGCAGAGGATTGGAGTCACTTGATCAGTCACACACAGTGCTTGTGCTCGAACCCTGTGCCACCAGGTACCAGCTACGCTCCCATAATGGCTTTCGTCTGCCAGCTGTGTGCCGAGTGGCGCACCGGGGGAGGGAAATGTTTTCCATCTTCTGCTTGGATACACCTCATGCTCTTATGGAAAGAGGCCCTAAGACACGTTGATGGGTTGAAAAAGCCCAGCGAGTGTCCCTGAGGGCTGCTACAGGCTCCTGCCTAAGGGAAGGACCGGTTCGCCAGCAGTGCCTCACGTCTGTCGGAAGCATCTGCGGTCGATGTGAACATGTGACCGACGGCTCGCTCTGTCTCTCCATATCCCTCCTTGAATGTGCAGTGCAGCTTTGTGCTTAACTGGAGACACTTTGCACCATTAACGGAAATAACTGAATGTATTCTGTTCAAATATTCGTCTTAAAATACAGGACAAAATTCTAGTTTGTTTTTTTCATGAAAATGCTAGATAGCCAGCGGAGGACTGAAAGGTCAAGTACTGTACCTCCCGTTTAGCTCAGTCAATGGTGGAGCACTTTGTGGCCACATTCATCATTTATGTATGCAAGATACAAGTGGTCACTGTAATGAAAGGGTTAGAAACCTCAAAGTTGTAGTATGTGTATATAAGTATAATGATAAAAATTAGAATGATAAAATAATGATAAAATGCAATGAACGCGCAACAATACATAACAAAACACATCACAACAGTCACAGGCCGACTTCTTCTCCATTAAGGCAATTCCCGCCTTTTTCAAATTGTTGGTTTCTCATGGATTGCAAATATCATCAATCTGCCACTGACAACGCTGGCAAACCTGTGCGCCGATGATGCTTTTTATGGGGGACCAGTTTTGCTACTCATAAACGGTGTGTGTGTGTCCCAGCCCCAGAGGTGTTCCAGTCTTTCATAGATGGGGGTCCTGGCTACTCCTACCCGGTGGACTGGTGGTCCCTGGGGATAACGGCCTATGAGTTGCTGCGAGGATGGGTAAGTCCTGCTTCTTCGCTGTCTCTCTACAGTGACCTCATTTCGCAGTATATGGCTGTTTATCCGTTACTGTTATTTGGAAAAAAAAATAACCTTGCACACATGATCTTTATCCAAAAAGACAGCAAGTTTATATGCTTAGACTTCTTTAAGCACTGAATGAGAAGGAAAAAAGATGCTCCTATGTTTCACTGTATTTGAACCTGTATGCACCTTTAACAAGTTTAATTCCTTTACCACTTCCGCACATCTTGTCAAGATTGACATCGTAGTTGGAAAACTGCACGTGAAAATACACTCGGGAGCTGCAATCATTCTGATCCATTTATATTCGTTTCTCAGCGACCTTATGACATTCACTCGAGCACAGCAGTGGACGACATCATCAATATGTTCCGTGGAGAGCGTGTGCACTACTCCTCCACCTGGTCCAAAGGCATGGTGTCCCTCCTCCGAAGAGTAAGTCTCGGGGTTCTGGCCACTCCATTCAGGGGCATTCGTAATACCCAAAGGGATTCATCCAAATTGAAAATGTTCAAAACCATCCATTTCGAACTAGAAAGAGCAGCGAAAGGTATTTTCTTCAGAGCTCCTCGCCTCTTTGCTGGTCTCACTCAGACAAAGTAATTCTCCTTTTTCTCTATGAAGTGGCCACACGCGCACACACACACACACACACACACACACACATACACACACACACACCTCTTTCACAGCCTTCAAAGGGGCTTGCAGAGACATATGAGAGGTGCAGCTCCTACCCCTCAAAGTCCTTCATTGTCCCTCGCAGGACTCCTGTCTCCATTCTTATCAGCGATAAGAGCTGCAGCTCACCTCTGTGATATGCTGTCATGTCCACACACCCCTCCTCCCTGCCCCCAGCTCCTGGACAAAGACCCAGAAAGCCGCCTCTCAACCATCGGTGACATCCAGAGCTTGCCGTACCTTGCTGACGTCAACTGGGACGCTGTCCTGGAGAAGGCCGTCCCCCCAGGCTTTGTCCCGAACGTAAGAATTGTTGTCCTCCTTGCTGGTGTCCTGGCAGGATGGGCTGAAGTCCACATTCGGTGGCCAACGTCACCGGCCTGCTCACTCATTCTTGCTGTTCGAACAAGTGTGCGCGCGCATGTGTATGCATTTAAAACACACAAAAAGGGGGGGGGGGGGGGGGATTCTACTGCACAGTTCACAAAATCAAGAGGAACTTGGATTGAGAGCAAAGAGAGATTTTTTCTGCTAATTCTGTGTAGGAGTTCAATGAGAAGGACCGTGTTCCACAGCCACCCTCCCTCCAGAGCCACTGCTTTTATCTTCCTGTCGTTTTAAATGTACATCACAGCACAAAAAACACACGCTGTCCCGTGTCTCGGTTCTCCTCCAGCTGCGCGAGGCTCTTCGTTCTACTGCCCTTGTCTCGTGTCCTCGCTCCTTCTCGCTTGCGGTTTTCCGCAGCTTTACTTCTTCTGCGGGTAGGATGAAACGCACCATGTAACTACGCTCAGTGCACAAGAAATAAACCCATATGATCGTGCTGTATCACCACACACTGCACTTTGCGAAAATGGCTCTTTATGAAGCTGTACTGAAAGATATCACACTTATTAAGATGAAACACAGTTCCAGCTCTGGGGAAAAAGTCAGCGTAGATGTGAAGATGTGCTGGACGGCGGTGCTAAAAAGGTCATCTTGAGGAAAACCCGTCAGCCAACGGCAGATCATCATTATTATTATTATTATTATTATTATTATTATTATTATTATACTTACATTCATTGATTTAGCAGATGCAACAAACATCTCAGAGAAAATACAATGTGTTCATCACATCAACAGGAAAGATTTGGATGCAGACATGTGATTGTAGCGTACAGGCCATTTTGCCACATACCACGGTACAAACCAGTGTACCTCATACAAGTGGCTTCATAAAAGGCTTTTCCATGATTATACAAGTTTTTATCACAACTATCCAACATAAATAGAGATGTTTGGCGAGAACTTACGACCTGAGGAGAGAAGTGAATCCGAAAGAGGTGAATTTTCACACTGACCCGCTGCACTTGCGGACAGGTCTCAGTGGGTCTCAGTGCGTCTCATAAATGTGGAGGGGAATTAGAGTTTGTGCAGCACTCGCCCCTGAGCTCTGTTCATTTTTCTTTGCAAGTTGCGCTCGTAACCTTCATTGTGCTGCTCCCGGAGGGTTGAGTTGCACGAGTTACAATTCTTCCTTGCCGGCTCTCGGTTCGCGTGAGGATGCAAATGAGAGGCTGCGAGCGTGAGAGACGATTCCTCGCAGACCGTCTGCCTGTCTGTCTGTCCGTCCGTCTCCCTCCCTGCTCCATCCAGAAGGGACGGCTGAACTGCGACCCCACCTTCGAGCTGGAGGAGATGATTCTGGAGTCGAGGCCGCTGCACAAAAAGAAGAAGAGACTTGCCAAGAGCAAGTCGCGCGACGCCACCAAAGACTCCTCTCCCCTGGTTAGCTGCCTTTTTCTTTACATGATTCCATTTCTCCAAATCAGGGCTGAAATGACTCTTTCTATAGATGGGAAAAGCTTCGAGGTCACGAGCCCCAAATTTGGGAGGAAATCAGCGGGGTCCTAAATGCACAAATACAAAGGAGGTCCAACAAACGTCAGCAATTTGAGCCGGTTGTCACTACGGAGCCTGAAAATATTTCTCTGTGTGAAACGTCAACGGCTGTTTTGTGACGTATGATTTGTAAGAAGAACAATGTGGCAGTTGCCGTAAAAATGAAGAAACCACACTTAGAACACGTTGGTAAAATGTTTAAAGCGAAACTGATAAAATAGAGAAAAGAGGAGGGAAACTCGTCCCAGCCGAGACGCGCGGGTGCTCTCGTCGCTGTGCGTCGGGCCGGAAGTTACCGCACGTACGGTAACCGTGCGATAAGTAGCTCGTCAATTTAAGGTACGAATCTTATTTGCTTGTAAAAGCAAAGTCTCGTCAACTAGGGCAAGGGTGTGTGTGTGTGTGTGTGTGCGCGCGTGCGCTCCAGTGCTCTGGTCATCACCACAGTAACAGTTACCTTGAGAAAAGCACTCTCCTCTGCACGCTGACACAGCTTTCTGTCTGCTGTCTGCTGTCATATTGCTGGATCAAGGCGTTTTGAGACAAACTCGGTCACTCGCTCACTTCCCACGACCGCTTGTCCGAGTCTGGGTCGCGGTGGTCTGGAGCCCATCCCAGAGCCCTGGGGTGCGAGGCTAAGTAGAGCTAAGTAGGAGACACCCTGGACGTGACGCCTGTCCAGTGCAGGGCAGCTGCACACATTCACCTGAGTCATCCACACACTATAGGCAATTTCCTTGGTCGCTAGTTAAACTGAAATGCGTGTCCTTGGACTGCGGGAGGAAACCAGAGCACCTGCAGGGAAACCCACAAGGACACAGGGAGAACATGCAATGTTTTGAGAAGAACTGTAACTGAAGACTGCTTTTCTATTTTCTTTCTCGCCCTCTGTGTGCTCACCGGACAACGGCAATGTCGCCCCACGGTCCCTGACCGCACCCCCCATCTCCCCCGCCACCCCGCCCCTTGCGAAGCCGGCCCATGTGCAGCAGTGCCTGGAAACCGTGCGACAGGAGTTCATCATTTTCAACCGGGAGAAGTAAGCGGGCGTCTTCAGGACACAGATGGGGTTCCCACGCACAACGAGCCATGTGGCACCGCAACAAACCCGTCAGTCGCACAAAAATGAGTCCCTGCGGTGCGTCGCTTTGCTACGCTCTCCGCTGTCGTGAGGAAGGGGACACAGGTCAGGATGGAGACACCTGCTGATACCCTGGGATACAATGTGCTTTCCCTGCAGACCTTGTTGGCTAGAGAAAGAAAACGAAAAGGGAGGGAACTGGAGGGCTGGCGTTAGCAATTACCCAGAATCCTTTTCTCGCTCTCAGGTCAATATCAGCCCTAGTCACTGTTCACACCAACAGGCCATGTGACCTTTTATTCGTTCTTTGAACACATGAATAGACGAGGAATTTGGGAGCACTGGTTGGGCGCAGAGAGAGAGCAGCGATGGGGACGTTTACACACAGCTGCAGGGAAACAAGGATTGTGGGTAGTCAAGTGAGATTCCCACAGTAATACTTCATGTGCATTTGGCCTTTAGGCTACACCATTTCTGGAACCGCTACCGGGGTAAATCAAAGTGCAAAGCCTGATTATTGTCAGATTTTGCCCCATTAGAGCCCCACTCCTCAACGGCACCGTGACCTTCTCAAGGTAAACGAAAGGTGCCGAGCACGATGGAGTCGCGATGAGGGGGGCGCTCACTGCTCACTGCTCACTGCTCACATTCAGAAACAAAAGAACTTTCTTCACATTATTTTCACCTCCTCGGTTGTTCCGTGCGCCTCGAGTGATGGATGTACGTTTCTCCGGGTTTTACCTGCTGCACTTGGGTTCCTACTGGAGGCTCACTGGCGTTTTGGGACTTGATCTCATACGTTTAGTGCTGCGCCATTTGCTGAGCAGCCACTGTGTCACTTTACTTAATGGGAAAATATAGACAGACAGACATGCGCTGAAGCCGCTTGTCTCATAGGGGTCGCGGCGAACCGGAGCCTAACCCGGCAACACAGGGCGCAAGGCCGGAGGGGGAGGGGACGCAACCAGGACGGGACGCCGGTCCGTCACAGGGCACCCCAAGCGGGACTCGAACCCTAGACCCACCGGGGAGCAGGACCCAGCCGAACCAGCTGCGCCACCGCACCTCCTGGGAAAATATAAAATATTAATAATTAACATCAATTTATTATAAGTGTGGTTCGGTGTAAATTGGTACTATAAGATTTCCATGGGAACAAATGCAAACACTATGGCTACTCTGTGACCGGCGTCCCTGCAGTTTGACACACTTTTTACACACATTTACACATTCTATTGAACGAACAACTGCAAGGCAGACATGTCCTCACGCACTCTAACCAGCCATAAGAACAAAGACAAGACAAAACCTATTCGAGACCTTTGACGCAGCCTCCTCGGCCATTTCCGCGGAGCGTCAAAGGAGACTATTTCGCATGCTTTCAGCACCAAAGCGTCTTACGTTGGTATGTGCCGTATTCCCAGGTTACGGCAGCGAGACCCTACGGGTCCCTCAGCTCGGACCGGCATCCGGACACCGCCGGCGTCCCCTTCGAAGGTCCCGGGGACGAGAGAGGACGGACACAACAACAACGTGCTCCGGCCCTCGGACGACGCCGCCGTGCACAGCCGCTAGGCTGCAGCTTTAGGGGAAGGAGGAGGAGCTGCAAGGAGGCTTGGAAGCAGAGGGATAGCCTGAGAACCACATCTCCCTCCGTTTCACTTCTCCGCATGTTTCCTTTTTTGGGTACAAGAGCATTAAGAGAAAAATACAAGGAAAACGGGAAAGCTGCACTGGCGCAGGGAGGGATTACAGAAAGCCCCAAGAAGCCTTCAGCGCAGACTATCTAATCCCCTGGCTGACCAGCACCTCACGCTGTGCCGCACCGCAGGGCTGCCAGGAAGGAAGAACGAGAGCTGCAAAAAACGGCAGGCCGAGTCGCCGAGCCCAGCGGCTCCGTGACCTTTCCCGGCTGCCGCTTTGCCTTACAAGTCGTTCCTTGGATACCCGAGGGGTTGTGTGCGTGACTGCGATTTGTCCCGCGATTTCACTCTCCTGCATCACTGTGCGCATCAACCTTTCCTGGCTGGGGTGGACCGTCCAGCGTCCCAGTTAGTGAAAGCCTGTCCTTAGTGCCCGTGTTTATTACACGACAAGTAAGGTTAGGAGCTGCTTTCAGTCCAAAGTGACGTACGGTGTGACCCTTGGTGTGAAGTGTCACTTTCACACTTGTCTGGATATTTCGCTCCTTGCTGGCTGAAGCAGGCAGAATTTGGCCCCCTGAGATTCGAAACAGCTTCTTTTCAGTGAATTATTCAATTGATGCACCACCTGCTGTGTTCCTTGAGCCGCAGAGCTCAGAGAAACTCCATGGAAATTCACACACACACACACACACACACACACACACACACACACACACACACACACACACACACACACACTTAGCTGCTTTGAACAAAAGCAATACATTCAGTGCACTGGCAACCCTGTAGCATTTTTGTAAGAGAGTTTGCACGTGCAGTTTTCAAGTCTTCATTCATTTATTTCCTGCAAGACATAATACAGCACAAGCCGGCCAGTTCCTTTCCAGAAATCAATCCATTGCATTCTGAATGTGCTCGGACAACTCGTAAATGCTCAAAACCCATCCTGAATTCTATGGCGTTAAGCCACCTGTTGTGCAGCTATTCCTCATGGGCTGGATGGTGCTCCTCTGTAGCTCTGGCTACGAGCGCAGAGAGACCGCGTTTCCAACTGAAGTGACCCAACGGGCCTCTCGACTTGTCAGAAGCTATCGCAGTCGGGGCAACCAAAGCAGTGGAAAAAGATCAGAACTTTCTGCAGACGTGCAGACGTACATCGTGCTGATCATCAAGTTGGCGAATCTCACATACGGTGCCTTCAGAAAGTGCTCGCAAACTCCCCCGACCACTTCTTCACGCGTTCATTTGTTACACCTTAAAACGTGAAACTGTGGAAATGTTTCCTCTCCCTTCGCTACCAATAATTCAACACATTTGGCACAAACATTTTACGTCGGTATGACTTTTACACATTTACATTTTTAGAATTTTTGGCCATTCCTCTGCAACTTCACTCCAGTCCCATCACGGAATGTCAGTTCAGTTCAGTTCGGTTCAGTTCAGTTTCTGTCCACTTGTCCTGCCCTTCCTCAGCCACGGCGTCCAGCTCCTCTCGAGGGACCCTAAGCGTCCCCAGACCGGCCGTGAGATACAGTCCCTCCAGAGTGTCCTGGGTCTACCACGGAGTCTCCTCCCAGTGGAACGTGCCCAAAATAACTCCAGTGGGACAACCATGGGGTATTTTTACAACATGGCCAAACCACCTCAACTAACTCTGACTTAATCTGGAGGAGCAGTGACTCTACTCCAACATTTTGTCTGACCACTAAACTCCTCCCCCCAGCATGAAGAGCGAGTCCAGTGATCCTGTGGAGGAACCTCATTTCGACCGCCTGTATCTGCAGTCTTGTTCTTTCACTCATTACCCAGAGCTCATGACTGTAGGTGAGGATGGAGACATAGGCTGACTGGTACATTTTGTTTGAAGACTCAGCTCCACATTCAACACTCTGGAGCAGTATAGCGCCCACAAAATTGCTGACGCTGCACCGATCCGTCTTTCAATTCCCTACTCCCTCCTTCCATCACCCACGAACAAGACCTCAAGGTCCTTGAACTCCTCCACTTGAGGAAGTTGCTCCCCCCACACCTGGAAAGAGTAACCCGCTCTTTTCCCGGAGACTTGGAGATGCTGATTTTCATACCAGCTGCCTCTCACTTTGACAAGGAACCGTATTCAGTGTGCGTTGAAGGTCACATTCAGGTGAGACCAAGAGGACAACATCTTCTGCAAAAAGCAGGGACGGCACGTTTAGTCCCCCTTCTTGGCTGTGCCTTGATGACCTGTCCAAAAACAGGAGTGGAGCCAAAACATAACATTAGTGGAGTAAGATAGCGAATATCCAGCAGGTTACAGTTAATGATGAGAACATGGACACAGCTCACACTGCCCTCATACAGAGATTGGATGACACGTATCAGCAGTCCAGGTACCCAGTGTTCCTGTGGCACCTCTCACAGCACATGCTGAGGGACACGGTCATATGCCTTTGCTTAGTCCATAAAACGCATATAGACTGGAATAGCATACTCCCATGCTCCTTCAAACAAACGTGCCAAAGAGAAGAGCTGATCCACCGTTCCAGGACCAGGACAAAATCCATTATTCCTCCTGAATCCGAGGCTCAACTATCAGGCAGAGTCTCCTTTCCAGTACCATGCTGCAGACTTTGCCAGGGGGCACAAGTTGGAACACAACCACCGGTCCCATTTTTGAAAAAGAGGGACCATCACCATGGTTTGCCAGTCCAGTGGTACCTTACCTGCCCTCCAAGAAACGTTGAAGAGGCACATGAGCCACATATCTCCAATGCTGTCCTGTGCTTTTAACATCTTTGGATGAATCTCACCTAGCCCTGCAGCCTTGCCACTGGATGTGGAGGCCTCACACTGCCACAGCAACTTCTCAAAACAGTGATGAGTTTCAATCATCCAGAGATGTCAAACATTGCCTCCTGGTAGGAGTACATGTCTACTGGGTTAAGGAGTTCCTCAAAGTGTTCCTTCTACCACATGAGTCCAATCAGTACATATAAGGAAAATGAGTTTATTCTGTATGGACTAGGACAACATCCATTAGGACCCAACCCTGGAGCCGGTCCTTGAGCCGGTGTCAGATTTTTTTGGGGATTTTTCGGTTGGTCACGAATCATAGATCTCTCTCTTGCTGCTTCCATAGCATTTGACAGTCTGTCTGACCCTTTTGTTAGCATCTTATTTCTCTTTCATTTTTGGGACAGAGTTTGAATCATTCTTGGACCTTTAAGCCTAAATGTAGAATCCACACCATCTGAAAGTGGTTCTACTACAGGATTTACTTGTATTTTTTCCTCTTTCCATCTTGAACTTAATGACAAGCTTCCCAGCCACTCTTGCTGAGAAACAGCCCAGTAGCATCATGCTTCCACCACTAAGTTGAACGGTAGAGTCACATGAGTGATAAGCTGTGATTGGTTTTGTTTTTGCAAAACTTTCATTTCTTGTCACTTGAAAAGACCAACTTCAGTCTAATTACATGACAAAATTGTGCTTCAGAAGGTTTGTATTGTATTGGATTGTACAGTAGAAGGTTTGATTATGAGGTGAACCCCAAGCTTAACATTGTAGTCATGGATGTTTCACCACCAGTAGAGTTGGTATCATCAGTGCATCAAAAGTATAAAGGGGGGGCGACTGCGAGGGATATCGGATCGGTTTGGTACTGATCTGGGCCCTTCACCCATTGACTTTTTTTGGTTCCTGGATTCTTTGATCCTGTCCACCCCCACTGCACCAGCACCTTCTTGTTGCCTCATAAACAGCAAACAAGTCTATTTGCTGGTTGATTGAAACCAACCCAGAGAATCAAGCTTCCAGGAACTCCCTGCCTTGTCTACAACCTACATGCCGCCCCAACTGAAATCATGACCAGTCTGGTTGTGCCTCCTCACCACCAGCTGACAATTGTGTATCTGCACCTGTACTTGTATTGAACGTTACGTGGCTCTCTGTCCCACACACTAATGTTCACAGATCCCACACTGTGTCGTCCTGTAGATAAAGTTCCTCTTTCTGAGATCCCCCATGGTCTGCTTGCTAACTCTAGTGTGTTACTCAGTTTGAGCGCTACCTGTATCCCATCATACCATTGACACAACGGTCTGGATGTGATCTCAGAGACTACACTAACGTTGGGTGCTTCGACTCCTGTTTCTGTTGAGACATCCTCAAGTAGTAAACACTTGGTTTAAATACATCTTCCGATTTTATTTCAGAACATATCAGGGTGTGTTTGCCATGGCTCTGACAGCCATGACTTGATTTTAGTCTTTTTCAGAAGTGGCTTCAGTCTAACTATTCTACTAAAGTCAAGTTTGTACAGTGCTGTAGAGCTGGAGTTTCACACTTCTGCCAATGAGCTTTGCAGATCTAACTCCTGAAGTTGACCTCTGTCACTTCATGGACGATTGATTTTCTTATTTCACTCAGCTTGCTAGGATAACTAGGAGTTTCAAGTGACCTTGGTAAAGTCTGGGTTGTTATACCTACACCTTTTTATTTTCAGCTTTTATTATACAGACTTCACTGTATACCGTTATTTGTTCATTTACATTAATAGTTACTACACTTTCACATAACAAGCTGCCAAGTCACAGTTATGAGAAACGCCTTACAAAACTAGAAACTTCAGTTTGAAATAGGAGTCTTGGTGGTGCTGAACACAAGACACACCAGACAACCAGCTACCGCAGTAGCCTGGTATCACCATAGTAGGGTGCCTGTTTGCCAGCAACTCAAAAATCGTGTGAGTTTCATGATCTACAAAGTTAATGGGGACTAAAGCAAAAAGTTTTCATGAAAGTGCAAAAAGAAGTTGAGAAATAAAAAGGCAAATAAAAGCCTTACCTCCCAGTTTTATTTTAAGTGGTATAACAAACACAAAAAGCAGTAGGACTATGAATGACTGAGATTTATTTTGAATTTATTATGAATTTACTATAAATGATACTTTAGAAATAGGTTGTGAAGTAAGAGGCTGTAAGCATTATGCATGATTACAGTAATTATGAGAATTCGTTGGTTAAGTAGTTCAATAATAGTGATAATAATCTTATTTAGTATCTGTTGTGTATATTTTATATATATAGAATATACAATAGAGAAACAGATTATAAACATCAAAAAACACTATTGTAAAGAAATTACAACAATAAAATACAGTAACAGAATTCATTCATTATTAATGTGCAATGCAAGTGCTCGGTGGTCTGGAGCAATTTAATTCAGTCCACCTTTAAACGTGTTTGCACAGTGGGAGGAAACCTGAGCAGAGAGCTGGGAGGAGCCATGTATGTCACCATGGCAACCAGGAATAACAATACAGAAAAAAATCTGAAAGGAAGAGTAATAGAAACGGTGACTGGAAAAGGAGGAAAGGGGTTCGAAGAGGCTGCTTGGAATTTCAACGTTTGTTTTACTCCTGCATTTAAAGGTGTCCAGGGCAGTTGTGATGCTCTGTTCAAAACAATTTTGTGTCAGATTTTCTGTTTAAAAGGCAGGAATTTGGTGCGTGTTTGTTGAGACAATGCGTGAACTGTTTGTGGCTCAGGAGCACATTTACTTTTCCACTGAAATTAAGAGTCATCATAATTATGGGTTGGTTTTCAATTCGTTTTACAAGCACATTTTCAGGACCGAAAGTTCTCATTACGTGAAGAGAAACCTTACTGAAAAATCTATGGTCCTTAATTTTCCCCTTGCATCACCAGCTACACGAGGACAAAAAGTTTAATATATACGGTGAGAAATATGTAATTGGAGGTTGCTACTTCTGAAGGCACTTTACCTGAGATCACGTCGGGATCCGTTGCGTGCTGGAAGAGACCATAGCGGCCAGACAAACAAGGTACAAGCAGACAGGAGTCAACTGAACCAGGATGTCCTGATACCCAAAGAGAACAAAGTCAGGAATCGCAGTCCTTACAATTCCAGAGACTTGCGAATCACTGTAAAAACAGCTAAACGACTAGGGTAAACCTAATGACCATAGGAAAAAAAATGGAAAATGACCCAAATGGAAAAGGAAAAACAAGTGAGCGAGGGAAACGAGACAAAAGGACTCTTAGTAGCACATTCATTTTTGTCTCACCTCACTTCTGTAAGGTCTCGCATCTGCTCTTTGAATCAGGAGCCAGAAGAGCGTTACGCTTTCTCGGAAGTGCTGCCACCCCAGATGTGCCAACGAACACACAAAACTTGCGGGAGACCGGAAGCCAGTTCTCCGCAAGCACGGCACCAGCTCCCCGAAGAGCCAGCTCACTGTGAATCATGCCTGAGCGCTGCAGGCCTAGAGGTTCTAGATATTTCGCTTAACAGGTTCCATTATTCTGCTCTTGTGCATCATCGTCGGTGCCGGTTCTGCTGCTTCTATGTGCAGTTCAGCTCTGAGCTCACCAAAGCGTGCTGGATTTCTGTCCCGAGATGCACTATACCCTCTGGGGGGTCAGGTCATCTCCAGTGGCATCATCATCACTTTAATCAGGAGAAACAGCTCCTTAAAGGTCACATAGTCTGGTTCTCCTGCATCCTGCTTAATTGGGATTATTTCCGTGGAACGTGTCGACATTTTCCACTCAATTTGAGCTAGGGGTTTGCTAAAGGGTAACCTATTCAGATAACACAACGCGACGCTGAAAGGAACCCACAGGGGGTGTGTGTGTGTGTCCGTGTGTGTGTGTGTCCATGCTTGAGGGATGAGTCCTTTATTTTTTCCAGCATCTGCAGCAGTGGATGGTGAGCAAACGTCCAATTCGGTGTAGTATTGGAGGAAGGCAAGTGGTCAAACAGGAAGCGCTGAGCACGGGTTGGGGGGCCTCTACTACGGGGGCCCGCAAACACAAAGAGCAGTGGGAAGAGCGCGACTGATGAGTTTCAGCATGGCCGGGAGTCGGCGCATCTGCATCGAGGGCTTCGCGAAGAGGCAACGTGCAGCTTCACCACGCTTCATCCTCCAAAGGACTCTGGTGCTACTCTCAGCGTCTCCGGCCGCAGTCCTTCGTGCGCCGTGCCGCTTCCCCAAGGTACACACAAGTGCCGAGAACTTCGGGGCTGCGCGAAAACAGGGCGATGCACGAAGAGGAAGATGTGGTGCTTTTCATCTGGTCAGCGACAATGTAGCACAGTGGAGACCTCAGTCCTTCACCAATCACTCACACGTGCGGCGATGCGACACAGGCGGAGAGGCACGTCTGCCACGGACCGTTACGTGACCGGGCCATCAGCCGTCAGTCCCCGGAGATCAGCCGAGCACTTTCGCGATGCAGCTCCTCATGGAAAAGGAGACGTTTTATCATCATTCCTTAGGAATGTGAAATACAAAAACCAAAGCAGAGTGCATGAAGCGGCAGCTATCCAGAAACGGTTGCGACGAACCTACATCTCCGACACAACAAGGGTCCTTCGCCATTTGCAGTGCTGTCCATGCTGAAGCGCCAGTGTCGGCAGCCCCGCTCACATGGGATCCCGAGGACTGCGGTGCGGCAGCGCGACGAAACCCCGGCGCAGCGAGAACCGGTGAACCCGGAGAGCCGTGCCGAGATCACGTTCGTGACGGCAATGACGACGAACCGCTCGGAGAGCTCTACTCGCGAGTCGCAGGGGAGGACGAGCGCAGCGAGGCACCGCGGCTCGATGGAAGCCCGAGCCCCGTCGCACGTCGCTAAACACGTTCGCGAACGGAGGTGCTCTCAGCCAGAGGTGCGGCGGACGCTGCGACCGAGGTCCCGGACCATGGCTTTTTGCGCACCGGCCACTTCCCGCCATTCCTCCAGCGGGATGTGGCAGATTAATGTCCAGGTCGAATGCCCCCTCCGCCGGACAAGGGGCGCTATGGATGTCGGAAGGCCGGGGTCTCTGCTTTCCCTCGTGTAGCCTCTGTTGCGTTCCCACACCTCCTGGAGGCCCTTTCCTCACAAGACACGCAGCGGCCGCCTCCAGTGCGGACTGCATCCGAAAGGTCTCGTCCCACCTGCAGCGAGTCCCCATCTTCTCATGCACGGTCCGCTCGGCCACAAAGCGTGGCGTTTTGTTCCGCGCGTCGCAAACCTGCTCGCTGTCGTGCACGAGTTCCCGTGTTCTCGTACACCTACGCTTGGCTCTTGACCCGTTTCTCTTCCTCTGCTGCGATGGTTTTCAAGCACAATAACATGCAAAACCAGGAGGGAAGATTCTTCATGGGTGTTTGAGTAACTATACAAAAAATAAAGGTTGCGCTTCACATTTTTAGATATTGGTGCTCCTTGTGTGTTTCCATTATGTGACACTTGATGATGATGAACCATAAATTGTCTAAACCTTCACAGCAGACAGCTTTCTTATACCTGATCACAGTAACATGCAATTTGACAGCCACAATAAAAAAGGGAGCAGTGGACAGACCACTGTGAGGAAACAACAAGCCTCCCTCCCCCTTTTCGCTGTTGGCTGGACAGGAGAACGTTGACGCTACAGCTTCAAGCACATGTTGCTACAAACATTTACATTTATTCACTTATCAGACACTTTTGTCCAAAGCAACTTCCAATGAACTCTGTGTAGTGTTACTAGGCCACACACCTTATTGTGACTACACTGCTAGAAACACTACTTACAAGGGGTTACTCATCCATGCATCAGTGAAACGCTCGCTCTCGCTCTCTCTCTCTCTCTCTCACACACTATGGGGGATCCTGAACAGCATGTCTTTGGACTGTGGGAGGAAACCAGAGCACTCAGAGGAAACCCACGCAAACACAGAGAGAACATGCAAACTCCACACAGCCTGAGCAGGGATCAAACCCGTGTTCTGTCGCACCACCCAGGCGCTGTGAGACAGCAGCGCTACTCGCTGTGGCACCGTGCCGCCCAAACCCTTCGCTGTCATGCCTTGCAGGTGGTTCGCTCTAACAGAAGGCCCCCGCCCGGCACTCAACATTACAAAACATAAAAAGTAAGACAAAAAACATGGAAAAGGTACAAAAGATCCACAAGTGGAAAAAGGAACCTGCCACTTCAGTTCTGTAAAGAGAAGTCGGAAGTGACGACGGAAGCTCATCTGCGCATCCCAGCAGATGGACCACAATGAGCGTCGCTTCATCTTCAGCTCACCGCCGGAGGAGCTCTGTTCCCATTCCATCGAAAAGGTTGCGTTTGCGAAACCTTCCTGCTGGATGTGTGCCTTGAAATGCCAGTGCTCACCATGCTGACTCAGCTTCACGCTCACCTTCGTGCCCTCGAGCTGGGCGCTCACAGCCAGCAGTCCGGTCGAGCAGGGTAAAGCACGGTAACGCCAACACACCCGCGCGTTACACTGTAAACTCATACGATTGCGGAACGGCATCGGGTGGGTTGGAAACAAACTCAGCCGCTCCCTTTGCATCCTGCGCCAGGCAGGCTGGAGAAAATGAGTCCTTTCTGGGCTCACATGGTGAGCTGTGAAAAGGGGGAGGTGGTTCTGATGTGGGAGAGGGCAGGAAGCAGGGCTGTACGCATCGGTCGCATTCATATCGTCTCAGCGCTCACGTGTTCCCTTTGTCATCCTCTCACCGTCTTCCTCTTCGCCCAAGAGAGCCCGTCATCTTCGCCGACCCTCCGCGCCGTTCCAGCGCCGAACCGAACGTTTGGATCGTGCCGTCGGCCCGTCATCACGCTAGATGCTGACCGGGCCGCGTTCCACGATGCCGCGCACCAACGATATTAGTTAATTAGGCATTCATCTGAGATGCAGGCATTCAATCTGCATAACAACAGAAGGCTCCTTCGGAGCTTTGCTAACTGCAATATTACATGAATAGTTAATGCCATACGGAGCAGCGCTTTATCCTGCCTTGCATGAAAGGTGCCTTCTGTTATGAAGAATCAGCACAACTGGGCTACTTTTTAAATGAGAAAGTTAAGGTGAAAATCTCGTATGGCAGCAGAGGCTCTGCACCGTTCTTGGGGGGTAAAGCCGCTGTCATCAAGTCCAGCATCGCTCAGAACCATGCGTGGTCTTGTGGAAGGGCAGGGTTCAGGAAGCGGGGCGAGCAGCTCCACCGGGGGGTAGATGATACGCAAGTTGGTGGGCAACCAGCAGGCTGTGAGCTCATGTCCTGAGATCATCATGTCCCCTGAGACACGAGCAGGTCCTTCTGGAGGCACAACACCACATTGAGGGCAACTGAGGGCAGAGCAAATACAAAACCTGCTTGTAATTTTCATCTCAAGAAGTTGAATTTGCTGTCCAGAGGTGGGGGGGGACACATTAAATTTTCTCCTTCACTCGTGCCTCAATAAATTTATGGAAAAACTGTACTTTTCACAATATTTCTTGGCATATTTTACTTTTGCCTGATTATATTCGTAAAGAAAAGAAGAACTTTTACTCCGTTACATTTCCGTGACCCTCTCTCTTCTCATCATTTCACAAATATTCTCCTTAATATTTTATCCTTCTCTCCTTAAAACCAGTGGCCTCTTCAAACACAAGCCCAGCAGCAGCGCCTCTCAACAGTGACTCGCTTTGTCTTCGTTTAATCTTGACAAATTGCGGTGAATTTTTTTTTTCAGTCTCCACAGACAACATAGTTTTGCAGCAGTGATGGTAGCACTGATTTTCAGAAAGTTTTTAAAGAGTATTATTCACTTAAGTTTTTCCCTGTACTGCGAGACATGAGTTTTATTTAGAATTTGTCTGAACTGCTCTGGCACCGAGTAAGACTACAGTAACTACCTTACAGCATTTTACCCTTCGGTGGACTCGGTGACCACGCCGACTGTCCTCCTTCGCTCGTGAGCAGCGTGGACACCAGTGTCACCGCGTGTCTTGCTTTTCCCATTATGGGACAGTCAGTACGGCAGTGGTTGGGAATAACGATCTGTAATCTGTATCTGAAAGCTTGTATGTTTGCATCCCACTTGTGCTGCTGCCACTGGCACCGCAATAAACTCCCTGCTGTAACTCACTTCGGACACAGGCGTCAATTAACTTCTAAAAGAGCGAAATGCAAAAAAAGGCACAAAATTACCATACCTGTGGGAAGAAAAAGACTCGAGTTACTACATTTACTGGGTTTCTGCCCACAGTAACTTTCTCAGTTGTTACATGAGCTTTAAACAGCAGCATGCTCTCTTTTTTCCCCAAATTCAACATTCACGTGCAACTATTCATCTATAAACCGTGCAAATCTGTAATTCCGTACGCACTGCCAGCGGTTAAGGAATCAGTGGTTCAAATGGCAGGAGCAGCTCTCCTGTATTAACGTTTACTGCTGTAGGCGCCCTCCGAACGTGCAAGCGCTTGACGAAGGGAAGAAGATCATCTTGGCAGCAACAATCTCTCCTCTGAATAAATGCATCAGCAGCGGAGCCCTGCTGCGTGTCCTTTGGTGGCACTGAGGAGGAACGAGAGGGTTTCAAACAGGGAGGCGCAACAACAGTTGGTTGCCGTTTCCATTGTGCACGGCCCGTCTCCATGGCGACGATGAGTCACGCTTCAAAACCTCTCCTTCAGCGAAACGAAGCAGCAGAGCACACCGACGTCTGATCTCCCAGCTGGAGAGAAGACGCACACGTGCTCCAAACGCTAATAAGGACATTTTCGCGTCGGTACGGACTGGGAGACGAGAACAAGCCGGCGCTGCTTCCCGATGGAGAAGAAGCCGAGGAGAAAGAGAGCCCGACGTGCACGATGAAACGCTGCTTAGACCTCTTCTGCAGGAGGGTGGCAGAACGTTTCAAGGTCTCCGCCGGTCCTTTCAAGGCGCCACACACTCACGCGCACATTTGGGGTGTGACGCTGCAGTCCGAACATGAAAACCAGCCGCTAACATTGTGTCATTTTCACTTCCACGTTACAAACCTTCAGGGGTTCGGCCACCTGCCATTTCCAGCAGCGCCGCTGACACTGACTTGTGTTACGATGCCGCTGACACTACAGGCATAAGAGCGGCGGCAAGTGCACTTTATTTCCCTTGAGATACAAGGGTCATTAACAGTCCCTCAAAGTTTCATTTTTACATTTACACTCATTCATTTATCGGACGCTTTTCTCCAAAGCGACTTCCAATGAACTCAATGTAGTGTTATCAGCTCACACACCTTATTCACCACAGTGACTTACACTGCTAGATACCCTACTTACACTGGGTCACTCATCCATACATCAGTGGAACACACTCACGCACTCTCTGTTACTCTCACACTGGGTGAACCTGAACAGCACATCTTTGGAGTGTGGGAGGAAACCAGAGCACCCGGAGGAAACCCACGCAGACACGGGGAGAACAAGCCGACTCCACACAGACCGAGTGCGGATCGAACCCGTGTCCTCTCGCACCACCCAGGTGCTGTGAGACAGCAGCGCTACCCGCTGTGCCACCCACACAGAATAAGAGAATATTACAGAATATTACTTCAATAACAGAAAGGTGACAGGATTTCACAACGTTTAAGAAACATGGGCTCCTGTGCTCTTGCGGTTCAGGTAATAGGACTGGAACCCTTCGCAGGCTCCTGAAGAAATGCAATCTCGGCGGCGTCTCTGTGGGGGTTACGAGGTGCTCAAGACGCAGCTGCAGAGATATCAAATATTTTTTATCTGGGCATTACACCAGTTTCCATCAGTGTGCAGCATTTTACTACACCTCAGAGGTTCCTGCTGCCAAGACGTGAGAACATGAGACCGCACGTGTCCACAAGCGAGAGCTGAGAGCTTCCCAGAAAGAGCATGCGCGTTACCTGAATGCTCAGAGTGATCCATAGGAGCACAGGAGTGCGGAGTGCTGGCCCTTCCTCTTCCCAGCACCTTACTTCATTTCCTCCCCAGGGCACACAAGGAAAAAGTATTTATCACTCGTGACGCCTAAACGCCAGTGGAGCAGAGAGCCCGGAGAGCAACAAATAAGGGAAACTGAACAAATAAGAGCAGCGCACCCCGTCCCATGACCCTAAGGCAGAAGGCAACGCTTCCTCACCAGAAGGGGTCGGGGGGGCTGACAAACGGATCACGCTGAAAGCGGAGAGCAAAGAACAAAGGATGACGACACCCATTCGTCCGCGCCGTTACCCCTCTCTCCTCGTGCTTTTCCACGGAACCGGTTCCCTTGAAGCTGCGCTGTTGCCGCAGTAACGCAACGCACCACAACGCACCGCAGCACAGCCCATCTGCGTCTCCTTTCCTTTCCTTTATTCTATTCAGTTTCGGAATGGACTAATGTGAGAGGTGTCCAAGCACTGTACCGCCATCCTCAGAGCGGTGATGTCCAGGCACTGATGGCCACTTCCTGAGCCATGATGCAACTTCCCACATGACTGCGTTTCTCTGGGACCAGACATTATAGCTGTCAAACCAATACTGTGCGGCGCGGTGCGGTCCTGTCCAATGCAGATCCAAAGAATAAAAAGAGACAGGCCTTCTACAGCCCAGCTGCTTCGGAACCCAGACCCAGCACCTATTAAATACGGACACCAAGATCAACATTCAACCAGCCGCATCTGGATTCCACCTGTACTGCATCTGTGCAATCTTGTACGGTGCACTTCCACTACGGAGCAGTCGGCTCTTGAGGAGCGAGACGCCAAGTGGCACGATCCACGAGCTGTATTTTTAATGACGGGACACTTCAACCACAACAGCAGCTGCTCCCTGAAAGCTGTAGCACCGCTAATGGAGAACATCGATGCTGAGCTCACAGCTGCAGCGAGACCAATAATAATGTCAGGCAGCGCTGCACAAGCACTCCATTATCAAATTCTTCATTTCCGGCGCAAACCGGCCGAGCGAACGGTGCGAGGGGCACCAACATGTGCGGATCCGACCGAAGCATCAATCAAGCGGCTCTTCTCAACAGTGCGCAGTGCGCTCAGAGATTTACTGCAAGGAACCTTTTCCCACTTGTCGCGATACTTTTACCTGTTGGCCTCGCTGACGCTTTTGTGTGAATTAAATTTGCCGCCTGGCACGGCACCCACAAATACAGATGGACAAAACTTGAATGAGTAAATTTTTTAAAAAAAACCAGAAGATGACTAGACCTTCTTCCAACACTGGATCAAGGGCCGTGTCAATATTTGGTTCTACTTACTTACTTACTTATGTCTACTACCCCTCTTGGGGCATAGGCCATCAACAAGGGCTCTCCAGGCGTCTCTATATTGGTTCAAACTCATGCCTTAAACACCTACAGTGCCTTCAGTAGGTATTTACCCACACCACATTGACCACTTCTTGAAATTAAACTACTGAACAAGTAACTCTATGACGTATTTAGACGTCTTCAGAATTAAAGTAACGAAAAACTGAACACTAACTGAGAAATATTCACCCAAATAGAGGAGCTATTTAATTATCTTGAGAGATCACACTAAATACATTAACAAAGTACACCTGTGTTCAACTGATGTTTGCACAATACGTTGACCTCAGTGCTGCTGTCATGACGACCAAGGAGCTGGCTGTGAAATTTTGGGATTATTTTTTCTGGAAAAAATATTTGGAGAACATTCTGAAAGAAAAGTTGTGGGCTGATAACACTACACGGAGTTGTTGGAAGTCTCTTGGAGAACGGCGTCTGCTAAAAGAATAAACGGAAATAAAAAAATTGGCAGCGGTTTGACCCTTCCTAGGAGCACAATGAAGTCCATTGTATTTTTTTGACACTTTCCTTCAAGTAACTTATAATGTTAAGATACTCACAGTTATTTACTTATTTATACAGCTGGGTAACTTTACTGGAGTAATTGAGGGTAAGTACCTTGCTCAAATTAACTGCTGCTAGAGGAGGGAATCAAACCTGTGACCTTTGGGTCCAAAGACAACAGCTCTAACCACTGCACTATCCTTTTGGTTTATTACAACCCCCTCCACCCAAAACAAGCCCACTCCTGCAGAGAAAAGTAGGACCACCACAAAGACCACTGCAGAAACTCCACAGCCCCCATTGCCTGGCAGCTGCCTTTACAGTTGGCCATCATTACTCAACGAGGGCAGGGGCAGAGGCAGGGGCCGGGGCCGGGGCCAGGGATGGGAATGGGGGCGAGGGAGGACAGGGGTAGGCTCTCGAGAGCCGTCAGTCAGGCAGCTTCTGCCTCCTGCCCCGGGTTGTACCACCCCCCATCAAGAAACATGGCGAAAAGCCCTCACCCAACATCGCTGTTGTACAAAAACAAGCAGCAATATTCACAGCATCCATTGTCAGCAGAGCTCTTGGCACCGTGAACCATATTAATAGCAGATGTTTTCCTTCATGCTGGACTTGACCGGTTCCCCAAATCCTAACTAGACCCAAGTACCGGAATTAACCCCCCGCCCGAGACCTTCAGTTATTCTCGACTCCGTTGCTTTGTGCGCTTGTTCAGTCTTTCCGTCTTTGGTTTGTCGTTATGCCGAATTGCTTATTGACTTTGTGGCGTTGTCTTAGGGGGGAAGCGGACAGATCAGCACGTCAAGTGAGCTACCGTCAAGACACATTTCTAGGGAAGAGGCGGGTGCCACCCACCGTACTTACGTTACTTAGGGCATCCTACACACTGAAGACCCTTTCCTTTCGTTTTGTTTTGTTTTTCTTAACTCGGGAAGTCTGCCAAGTCCAGTTAGTTGAGTTCGATTTTCCTAAGTTCTTTGCTTTGACGCCGTCTTAGTTCCGTTTTCAATTCGTTTCAGTTCACTTGTACAAAGTGCTCTTCTCACACCGTGACAGCACTTTTCCCCTTGAAAGTGTCTTCGTGTTCCGCACATATCTTAAATAGTCACCCCAGCATCTGCACCCATCAGCACGGTAAAAACAACTCGCGCTTAGCCCTTCGTTCTTGTACACGTGACTTTGTCACCACTCAGCTGACGTTACACCCTAGTCGCCCCATGATGCCCGAGGTCATAACAAGCCCGTTGCGAAGGTGACTTTGTAGCAGGAACAATTTTAATACCTGCTGAAAAGCTGTGAAATCCAAAGAATTGGAACAGCAGCAGCAACAACAGTAATGAACAAGGATGCTATTGACGTGTGCAGGAACTTTTAAAAAGGTACATTAGTTTTATGTTTGCTTTATGTCTCCCCAGCGTAGAGAAAAACAAAAACTCCCTTCAAGTATTATTCTTAACGTGGCTACCAGTTTCTGCACTTTTTAACATCAGGCAAATGATTGTAAAGATCCCAAAGGCAGCAGTTTCACAACTGTACATTTTAACACCTTCATTACTTGAGCTTTTTGTTTCTTATATATATTTTCCCCATCAAGCTAGAATGGAACTAAAGAAGGAAAGAAAAAAAAAAAAAAAAACAACATTTGCGATTCTGACGAAAAACAGGTTGAGAAATTCAACCCAGAGTGACTTAATGATTAATTGTACTCATTCAAGTGGCCACAGACGTAGGTACATGCAGGAACAGTTCAACATCACACACCCAAAATAAACAAAGGAGCTACAGTAACAAACAACAGAGAACAGTGAATTTGAAAACATTTTGTTCCATTTTGTAAGCAGTTTCCATGGAGCAATTTTTCAAAACAAAGCGAAATGACAAAGCATAATCGTGGTGAAATCATAGTGACGTGTCCAGCCAAGAATATACGAAAACACCGTTAACTGGGGATGTTCCATTAGCGGCAGCGTCGGAGCTGCCCGAAGGCGGGAGAGCGAGCGTCTCCGTCCTTAAGGAACGCAAGCTGTCTGCTCGCTCAGTCTTATGGAAAGAGGATCTCATTATACTGCCTGCTGCAGAGGCTCAGGGGCAAAACGGTGAATAGCCATGGAAAACAAAACCTGTTCATTACAAAAGAGATGGGTCATGTTAAAAACAGAGCACATTAAAGAGAGGACTCTACCTCGGGGAAACTTGCACGCATCGGCATTACGGAGAACTGCTTTCAATGTTCTTCACTCACTGCTAGTAGCTGTGTCTGTGGGAAACCGTTCTTCTCTCTCTCTCACTCACTCACACCAGTGCTGCGCACCGTCACTCACGAGGGACGTTGTATAGAGATCTCATGAGGCTCTCAGCCGAAGATGCTTCTCCACAGGGGTGCAGGTGCAGAGGGCCTGAGTGACCAGACACACTTTTGTCAATGCAGGCTGGAGGGGAGGACTTGTAAGACTTTGTGTGTGTGCCTGGGGGGTGGGGGGGGGGGGCATCAGGCTGTCAGATGTAGACAGAGGGTTTGGCAGCAGCACTGGCTGACTGGTCACGGGCCCTCGTGACTGACTCTAGAGCTTGGGGGGGGGGGGGGGGGGCGGTTATTTTCAATGTTCCACGTGGATGTGTTTAACGTGTCAGCACTGATTTGCCACGCTGAAAAGAGGCTGGCTGATCGAGCCCTGGAAGCGGCCGGAGGGCAGGAGAGAAACTCCTTGACCGCTCAGTTTAAGATTCATGCGTGAACATTAAAGCGGACGTGCTCCATGGGGCTCCCGTTAACGGGCACGCCTGCACTGAGCGCCGAGGGGTGGCTGGACACACGCAAGCTTGCTGTCTGCCAGCATCCATTCCTGCCCATGGTTATTTTCTTCTCCTGCTTTGAAAGAAGGTCATTCTGTGTAAAAACTATTTCTTCCCTTTGCAAGTCAGAAGAGGAGCAGACTGAAGCGGGATGCTTTTTCGGAGTCCGAAAGCGATATACGGCAGTAACGGAGCAGGTCAGACTCCTCTGCCTAGAGCCAGGTGAACCGGGCCTCTCTGGATTTGGGGAGCTCAGCACCAGCACCAAATGGACTGCTTCTTCCTTGTCTGAATCAGGCTGAAAGGAGCAGAAGGGTGATGATGTCCTGATATTAGACTTGGTGCTTGAAACGGTGCATTTATTTGAAGAACATCTATTCTGCTGTTGAAGCTGAGAAGTACCAGGCTGTTGCGTCTGTTGTGTGGTCTAAAAGTCTAAAACGGAGGAACCCGTTCCCACAATTAAGCTCCTTTTCATAACTTTGCTAGACATAATGAACACTGTTCACCCCGCCATCCTGCCTGCGTTGCCAACAGCCACTGAAAGTCACTTGTCCACCAGCAGGGGCCCTGGTTCTACTGTGGACTGAACCAGGTCTTTCAGACATCACCTAAATCCAGCACGATACAGAACTTTGGTTACATACTTGAGTTCAAGAAAAATAAATGAAAAGATAACTGTTCAGGGAAATGGCAGAGACACAGCAGAAAACCATGTTATGGGCAGTATTCACAGATGCTCATCTGCTGGAAACCCTTTCCAGGTGGTGTTCGAAAGGGCATGGTCTCGCACGTCACCATATGGAGCTCCTTTTTGGAGCCCCACTTCTCGACAGCTCACTCCTGCACTGAAAACCACGCGTCGGCCCGGTACGTATAAAAGATCCCTGCTGTCGGAGGGACATCTTAACGCACTTGGACGGAATGTCCATTCTCAGGCACGTGGTCTTCAGCCTTCCTGATGATCATTGCGAGGGTAGTCGGGAGAAGGCCACGGGTTGGTAATGATAAGTGAAGGTATTTCAAGATTCTTCTTACCTTGCAAGATGCTGTCTGTGGCCAACACATTACACTGCCACAGGCACATACAGCTTCTAAATTCCCCACATACGCTGCCTTTTACCAGCATGCAATGTTATGTTTGCTGCTAGCACAATGGTTTGTTTAAACTTTCTATAAATATATTGTGTACAAAAGAATGAACCAAAGTTGAATGACAAATGAACCAAATGAACCAAATTTTTTGGTCACTGAGACACACCGATCCACTTAATGGCCCACCGTGTGTTTGAACACAGTAAAGTACACTGATTGGGAGCCATACATGTAGAGCACTGGAACAGTGCGTATTCATATGAACACTAAACACCTTTAAGAAAAACTGGAACAAATAAAAAAAAAAAGCATGAAATACAAAGCATTTCAACTGTATATAGAGCATGAACACTGTTACCAAAAACTGTTTTTTGGGCTTGCAGTTCTTCGGTGGAGCCCACAGTGACTGGTCCGGAAAGACGACCGACAGCCCTCGGCACGCACCACTTTAGTCTCTTCAACCTTAGGTCTCTTGGGAGACATCCATGGTTTTACAGCTGTTCAACTTGTCTAAAACTGCTACAGATGTTCTAACATTTTGTCCCCCCATCTCCTCACCCACCCGTGGGTTCTGCACATCAGCAGCTCTAAAAGGTTTTTAAGGTTATACTCCTCGAACTTGAGTTCACCCTTTAAACATAGCGATGTATTAAATACAGTTCCCTCCCTCTCTCTCTCACACACACACACACACACACACACCTGTGTATGTGTGAATATATTCCAACACATTTGCTGACTTTAAAACGGATCCCCCAGAGACAGCACTGACATACAGTATGTAATTAATCAATGTGCTTTAAAAACACTGTTTTCACAGTCTCTAGGGCATTGATTGTTAAACACAGACTGTGTGATTGGACCTTCAGAAGAGATCCACAAAGGCTGAGGATTCTCAGTGTCGTTTCTAAAACTACAAAAAAGCAAAAACCACTACTGCAAATACAATACCGTGCTCTTTCAGAACGACCATGCATAATTTCTTAACGCCAAAGGGTCCGATATAACTTAAAGATCCCACACTTTTTCAAAACGGGGGTAAAGCAGGGTGCAGGTGAACAGGTGGAGAACTCCCTCGCTCGCATTCATCACAGCTACTGTTGGGGAACCACAGCCGCCCTCTTGAAATTGAGGAAGTTCTTCTTCTTCCGGCGTCTCCTCGCTTGTTCCCCGTCAGACGCGGTTGACGGTTCCATCCGGGAACGGAAGATGAACACCTTCTCCCCGGGGTGGAGGGCGCCCCGTGCCTCGGCGCTCCTGTCCCACGGAGCAGCTGGCTCTCGCTCTTGGCCAGCTCCCTGTTCGCTGCTCTCCCAAGGGCCACAACCAAGGAGAGGGTCGAGACGTGCTGCTGCTGGTCTGGCGGCCTCCTGTACGTGTCCCTCTCCTTCCAAGACCGAACGCCTCTTTCTGGACGTCTCTGAAACGGGGAACAGCTTTTCCAGAAGGCTGCGTCTTTTCTTCAGTGCCCTGAAAGTTAAACACAGAACAAGAGAGTGGCGCCAGGTGAAATGGTCACAATGTTGACGTTCACAATTAACCTTTAAATTTAGACATTTACTTAATTAATGTATCTCTTTTGCTTGCGCATCCCTACTTGGGGCAGTAGGTAGCCTTGGAGTTAGAGCTGCTGCCTTACAATTAGGAGCCCGGTTCAAATCACACACGCCACTCTAGTACCCTCATCAAAGTACTTACACCGACTTGCTCCAGTAAAAATTACCCTGCTGTACAAACGAGTAAATCATTCTAAGTCACTCTGGAGGAAAGCGTCAGCTAAATGAATAATAAATAATGAAGGATTTACAATAACATTTGTTTCTTCAAACATACTGCAAATTTTGTTGACCGTGTAAAAAAAAACCATCTGACAGTTCAATGTTTTTGCTGTTTTCTTGTCCAGGTGCATTTTGACCCTTGACAACATCAGTTCAGTTCTGGTAAGTTCAAGGACTGAGGCTCGAATTCCGCCTCCTGCTGCAATACCCTTGAACAGTGTCCTTACCCTGAATTACTCCGGTAAGAACTACCCCGCTGCATAAATGTGAAAAATCACTGTAAGTATCCTAACGTTGAGAGTCGCTTTGGAGACACTCGGAGAAGTGTCAACTCACTGAATGGATGTACAAATTAGAGTGAAAAGAGAATACGACTGCAGTCTGATGTTCCAGTGCACATCACTGTACATTAATTGTTTACAAACTCTGACCTTCCTGCTTTTGCTTTAATCTTGTTTTGCGTTTGTCTCCGTCGTTACCTGCACGCAAAATCTCCCTCTCTCGTTTTGATTTCATTGGGAATTTATTCCCTGCCTCCAGCTGTGCCGTTTGTGGCAGAAGCGGCTCACCTTGCGAAAACCAGTATTACACACACTATTCCACTGGGCCTTGGAGTCCACATAAAGGTCTTTGATGGGGAAACCGTTTTGAGGCATGGTGGTAAATGTCGGCCAGCAGCGATCCTTTATTTGCAGTCCTGCAGCCTGCCATCGGGTCACTGGGATTTCACTGAGCCCTAACGCTCACATCGCAAGCGTTACATGCTGCAGAAGGCACAACAAATGTGTCTCTGTTCAGCTTCAATCGGTGACAAAGGACAGACAGGACAGGTGGCCAGCCTGGGTCTGCAGTGACTCTCTCTCGCTCTCTCTCACACACACACACACACACACACACACACACACACACACACACACACACACACCCCCTCCCTCTCTGCACAGACGGAATGCAGTGCTGGACTCTGAGCTCAATGCATTTAAAAGGGCTTCAAAAGTGACTGTGACAAGAGCAGACGGAACAGGTTTCGAGATGTGTCCAGCATGCTGTGCAGGAAAACATCTCAGCTAAATACTGTAGGAAATAACATTTCAGACTTCATCAGGATGACAGACATATGGGAGCAGACAGATGGATGTGATTCGCAATTACAGGGCAGGATGTTATGCAAAGGTCCCTCATTTTACAGGTTAAAAAAATCCTCTTGCTTAAAATGCTCATTTTCTCTGAGGTGTACTGTACGTCGCTTTGGAGAAAAGCATCTGCTAAATTAATAAACGTAACCGTACATGTAAATTAAAAAAAAAATAGGAGGCAGCAACTGGTGATGTGGGCAAGGGAAATGGAGAAGAAAATCAAATCAAAGGCAGGGAACATCTACTGTCCTGTATGTTAGCTTTCAATAACCATCAAATTTAGGAACATAAGATACAAATGTTGCTTCACATGAATGTGTTTCATTTTTATGGAAACATCAATAATAAAACAAAGCACCAGCTTGGCGACTGAGTCTTGCCCCAGCGACACCCCGGCCATACCGCTCCTTCTCCTCGGCCCGGGCGGAGGAGGTTACAACGTTGCTGCGGACAATGTCTTCCCTTAGCTTGGCCACAAGTGACACTCTTGTTCCATCTCCCCACCTGTAAAAAAGGAAGTGGAAATAGGAAGGGCACTGAAGTCAGCAGTGACACACCTCATGAATATTCAGAGTACTCTCATATTCTCAGAGTCCCTAATCACAGATGCTACACGATCATGCATTTAAAGAATAATTATAATCAAAGCAAAGAGCCTTGGGTTTGAGAGTAAATCAGGATCCAGCGAAGAGAGAAGAGCCCCAAGCTGTCGCCTATTTTAGTGTCGCCGTCACAATGACTGAGGGACAAGTGTCACAGCAGATACACTAGTAGATACTACACTTCCCTCCCAGCATTTCTTGCTTTCAGCTTTTCTAACCAAGGTAAAATATCTCCAGTAAAAAAGGAAAAATCTCCACTGAATGAACGTGTGAATCACTGTAAGACGCTCAACACATTACAACCTGCCACTTTGGGGAAAAGTTACAGTTATCAGCTACATAAATAACTGTAAACATGTAAGTGATATCATGTCAGTACTGGACGTGTCTCGTTCTGGGTGGAACCCAACAGCACTACATGCTTCAGAGAAATAATATAACTTCCACTTTTTCTCAAATATATTTTCTATAACTGTCCTTTTAAGTCTTGTCATTACATTTATTTTTTTTTTATCAGACGCTTTTCTCCCAAAACGACTTCCAATGAACTCTATGTAGTGTTACTATCAGCCCACACACCTTATTCACCACGGTGACTTACACTGCTAGATACCCTACTTACACTGAGTCACTCATCCATACATCAGTGGAACACACAGTCATTCACACACTATCGGGGAACCTGAACAGCATGTCTTTGGACTGTGGGAGGAAACCCACACAGACACGAGGAACACATGCAGACTCCACACAGACTGAGCGGGGATCAAAAACATGTCCTCTTGCACCACCCAGGCGCTGAGAGACAGGAGCGCTATTCGCTGTGCCGTCGTGCCGCCCGTATGCTACACTAGTACCGGTGTGCTGCGTCGGGTAAAACAGAAGCCGCAGATGAGCACAAACTCTTTACTGTGCTTTCTTCTGTAAAACGTGGAAATGGACTCGTGTGAAGGTGCCCCGGTCTGCCGCACCGTTCTATTCCTGTCCAAAAAGCCTCATCGTGTTAAATCCCACAGTGGAGTCATCTGGGATCTGGGTTCACGACATCTACATTTACTTATTTATTACCTTTGGGGAAGGAACCAACTCTCGGGGACAACAGAGATCCTAAGCAGGGCACCAACTGTAGCTGAGCACGCCGGCAGTTTCCATGTACAGAAGACAGGGGGAGAGAGGGCGACGCTCACCCTTTGTCTCCGTCGGCTGCTGCCGCAGCCTGTCGTGGACACAGCGTGTCCACCAGCGAGAGCACGTCCGCTTCGGAGGACGTGGGCAGGAGCAGCCGCAGGGTTTCCCCGATGGTGCCGGCCGACGCTTGGCTCTGCTTGGCCAGAGCTGCCGCAAACTCCAGCTCCTGCGAGGGACAATTTTGAGAGCACAGAAGGAAACGCGGGGTCCCGGGTTCACAGTGGAAGAAGAGAGGCACAGTGTACAGCTCTGTGCACTAACTCTGGTGATTCTGCTTTGCTCTTGCTGTGTCGCTGTGTCCAGCTCCTGGCTCCAGATGCTCTGAGCCCTCCACCGGCCACGGTTCTACCGATGTAATCTAAGCTTCTGCAACCCACCATCGTCTATGTTGCCTATCGTTTGCATACGAGACAGGAACTGCCCGAAACGTGCCGCTCCATTAACGGCGGGAAAGTGTAATCGCGACAAACTCATAGCATGTGTGGGCCCCGCACGTTTGGTGATGATGTTGCAGAGATGCTCCGGGCGGCTCGACGCCACTCTCCTAGAGCAGGAGTTTTAAGGAGTGCAGCGTGAGGAACGTCCCTTTTCAAAGGGGCTCAGAGTGGACTCAAGAGCGGACAAGTTACTCACTGAACCGCAGCTGAAAACACGGTGACTACTACTACTGAGGTGAAAAAAGGAGAACTGTACTGCACTATACTCGCAAACACACACAGCTGGGGTGGGGGGAGCACCGCCAGGGCTTGATCATAGAGTGTACTTATACACACCTAGATGGTATAGCCTCGATGCAGTCAAGAGACATGGTAAATGCAAGATTTATGATGCTGCTGTACATAACTGGATGTGCTGTACTTTTATACGACTGGCAGCGCAGTAGGTTTGTTTACAGCAGCAGCACCACGAACACATGAGTAACACGTTGTGCTACGACATCGCTAGTCAATAAGAATTTTTCAGCTCCGTCATAATTTTATGCAACCAGCATCGTATCTGTGGTCAGTCATTGCCCGAAACGATAAGCAGCACACGACTGTAATAACAGAGTAAAGACGATGGGACAGCTGTCGAGAGTCCGAATTGTTGCATGTGCCGTAAGTCAAGGACCACCTGTATGTCATTAAAGCCCCGCAAAGTGACAGTGTAGCACAAAACAATAAAACATATAAACATGTCTTAGAACTTCAAGAGACTGAAGCAGAAAGAATTTTCATAAAAGCCACGGCCTACTAAGGGTACATGAGCACTAGGACCCATTTTTCTTTAGCCCCTGGCTGACAGATGTTCCTTCAACTGTGTGACAAAGACAGGTGAATGAATGCAGTGTGAAGCTCAGCATAAGTGCTCAAGGCTCAAGGCTTTTGAAATGTTCACTCAGGCACATTGAAGAGAGACAATGAGCAAGGCAGAAAAAAGCTACCAAAAAGGAGGTAAAAAGCTAGAGCTGCTGCCTTGAACAAACATTTACTGGGGTCCGTTTTTTTGGAGTGAGTGTGAGGGAAGGTACTTTGAAGAAGAGAACATCTTGGAGCTCAAAGAGCCTTGAGATGTGAAGCAACAGGTGTGGTGTCCAAAACTCTTTAGTCGATTTTTGTTTCTTCTGCTATCCTTGTGGACACACACACACACACACACACACACACACACACACACACACAGTTTCACCGTTGGCCACAGTCAACAGCACAGTAATGAACTGTGATACACAGCTCTCATTTCCATAATGTGCCCTGAGTGAAGGATGGCGTGACGAGACCAGAGCTCGACAGCTCGGTGTTTGCCAACGGTCATTAACCGATCAGTCTAAGAAGAAACACACACTCACTCACACAACAGCGAATTCAAACTGACGCACGCAGGACGACTCCGCAGAAAAGGGTGGGGGGGCTAGAGATATGTTGTTTCAAGTTCCTCAGCTCCTGCCATTAACACATTGTTAGGGTGGTGCAGCACTTCACAACACACTGAAGGACAATTACATGTTTCTGAGTCGTCCGAGTGTGACACAGTGCCTTGTCCCCGGGGACAGGTCACAGCGGATGGTGAGAGAGAGGAATAAGGAAATGCAGTAGGAATGATGGTACGCATTAAATGTACAACTGATGTGATCTGTAACTGCCGCAGAAAGGCCACTGAGCGAGAAGCAGGATGTAACCGACAAGGCTGACACCGGGGTGCTTGTTATATGATGTGCATCACTTGCTTCAGCGACAGCAGCTACGGTTACTTTAGGCTATAGGAAATGTAGTAGAGAAGTAAATATCAAATTAGCACATGCTGATCACGCAGAAACAAAGGCAATGAGAAGTGTTATCATGTCTGTAACGTGTGCCTTTGGGACTATATAATGTGTGTGTACTGGATGCTCCGGGAGACTCTCTAGACTCTGACACAGGGGACAGGGGACTGGCGAAATAAAGTCAGATGCTTTCTCCTATCTTGGGTCCTTTGTTTGAGTCGTGTCGAATTTCTTCCACAACGGAGGTCTCTCCCGCTGCCAGGACATCCATCACGGACGGTGCCCTGACATGCTGCCATACAACCACCCTTCTCTGCGGCATTCCACTTTACCATTTACGCACAAAAGGGGAAAGGAGCGTGTCGGTGTGTCTCCTGCCGCTGTAAAAGCAACCTTCAGTCCTGCATGTCACTCAACACTCTCTCTCGTGTGTCAACATTGAAAGAATGCAGCAGATACTGGACAAGGGACAGTTTACCTGGTCCAAGTGAGTGTAAAGCCCCTTGAGTTCGAGCTGCTCCCTCAGGTCCTCCATCACCTGGCTTCTCTCATCCTCGTCACGCAGCCTTAAGGTCGGGGGTGGGGGCAGAGAGACAAAACGGTGAGACCGAGACGACGGCAGGGAAAGGCTGTGAGCTCCTCACTGCAGGGTGAAAGGACAACGTGTAGCATCTCATCTTGTCTTCCAACCTTTGCTGGCTTGACACACACACACACACACACACACACACACACACACACACACACACACAGAGCGACGCCGTGCTCTACAACTCTCTTCACTTTCCTAGTGAGACAGCAGCAAACTGTCGGACTTGTCACAGCTGCACCGGGGACAGACGCTGGGGGAGCTGCGTTCAGGACGGCCTCAGAAGCAAAGAGCCCATAAGTGACACATCTTATTCTGAATGAAACAAAACACTTTGATGGTCTTTGAAATAGGTGGCTCTGGGTAAAAAGCAGAACTTTTGCGAAGTGCGTGGCCCCCGTCGCCGCACACCTAATAGGAATCGCAGACTTAGAAAACGTGCCGGAGGAAAACAAAGTCATTAAAGCAACACCGGACGCGTCAGTTCAGCAAGCACAACATGGATGAGGACACTGGTCCAGCTCACTGCGTAAAGCAGCTGGGATCCCACAGTGGGGGTCGACGGGTCACTAAGAACAAGTCGCGCTCGATGGACTACCAGTCACAGTCACTAAAGGCATTCTGTCCCTATACGGACGCACCTCTTGGCGATGACCCTGGTGACCTGCTCGCACTTGCGCAGTGCCCCCTGCAGGGCGCCGGTAATCCTGCAGTCCTGATCCACATGGAACATCGCGTCCTCTTCCACCTCCTTGCCCTTATTTCCGTCGTAGTCGGAAGCTGCAGGAGCTCCGGAGCCTGCATGACCCCTCACCAGGGTCTCCCACTCTTCTCTCTCCCGCTGCAAGAGCAGCTCGGCACTTTCCAGACCCTGGGGGGTGTGAGAGGAGGTCAGGATGGGGGGAAAACAGCATGTGACTGTTTGTCACAGACCACAGTAATGTAATGCTCCTACCATGAACATCTACGTAGCCAAATCCATGATGGAAACGAGTTTCTAATTAGATTTTTGAGCATGAACAGAAGAAGGGTCATTAAGGAGAGCTGCAGCATTCTTCTCTTCCAACCCTATTATCTCTAGTACACAGGGGCCAGGTCAGAGACAAGCTGGGAGTCACTGTGTGCGAGAGCCAAGGGGCCCCTGGGAGCCGCTGCTCTTTGTACTTGGTACAGAAAGACTTCTTCAGCACTCACTGTACGTGAGAAGACCCATGAGTGCTGAGCATCACCGACTACTTAGTATGTTACGCAAGTAAACGCAAAAGGAAGAATGGAAGAAAAACAACGTTACTTTCAGAAATTTCACGCATAACAGCACCGAGGAAGGAAATGAAGGAGGACTTTTTCCAGACACCGCACTTCAAATTACAGCCCAGAAGTGCACTCTGCGGAGGGAGGGACAAAGGCACTACTTGTTCCCAGAGAAACCAGATCCACCCAGAGCAGTCTCGTACCGCGGTATTCTGTATCAAGTGGAGAGGTTTGATGGAGGATGCCGGAAGGCCAGCGGGAGGGAGTGTCAATAGTCCAGGTGAGGTATCACCATGGTCTCGACCAGGAGTTGTGTACAGTGTCTTGAGACACGTGTATGGGTATGCGCCTACGTACACGGGTATCCGTGAGCGGCATGTGTTGGAACCGTCACCTGGCAGTGGCCGTGGATGATCTGGGCAAGTCCAGGTGCTCCCAGCATCCCGTTGCAGCACAGCTCATCCACCAGCAGGGCCTGCAGGCTCAGCAGGGCTCCGTGTGTCTCCAGGGCTCTGGCCCACTTCTCCGCCCGATGGAAGTGCAACGCAGCTGCCTGCACCGCCAGGCTCTCCTCCTGTGCCTGCAGCTCCTCCTCCCGCTCCAGACGCAACTCCTCGAGGACCTGGGGGCATCATTCTTTCTTGGGCACTGAACTTGTGCTTCACTGAGCCCAAACTCCCTGTACACACACTGCAGCGCCTCTCCCCAAATTTAAACGGTTGAAATGATGCAAGCTAATGTAGGAGATTACCTGCATTGCCACACAGGCGCGCAAGTGTGTGTGTGTGTGTGTGTGTCTGAGAAAGAGAGAGAGAGAGAAAGAGAGAGAGACGGGGGACCACAGACAGAGAGGCAATAAAAACTGGTGTGACACGCACTGCTGTCACTCCAAGTTCCCATTCAACAGCTGACGGAAACTGCGGAACATCTCTTTGAAAATTCTGTTTACATGCTGTGACCACCCAAACGTGGTGCAGAGAGGTAAACGTCTACCAGGGAAGCCGTACATAAGATCTCCAGGCCACATTTTCACCCCAGTCCCAGGCTCCGGACGCAGCGCGGCCCGTCACTGCACGGCCGCTGTCATCAGTCATCGAGTCGGAGGCGCAACAGAAAACGGAGAACTTCATGGAGCGATGGATTGCCCTCGTGCTGCTCCCCAAAACCTTAAAGTAGCGTATCAGTAAAAGAGCCAAAGGCGACCTGAACCAAATGAAAAAAATGCACTTATGCACCTGGAATGTATTTAGCCCCTCTCTTTCTGTCCCTTTACTCCCGAAAGTGTGCCACTACAAAGCGGCGTTCACCTCGTCAACAGTATTTTAACTGTTATTTTAACTGCGTTTTGTCACGCAAGCAGCTATATATGTACGATGAGCTACATTCGGCACGGAAACGGCTCGTCTCTTTCTGCGGCCACTCGATGGCAGCTATGCTGAGCCCCCCTCCCCCAGCCACGAGCGACTCGTGTCTCTGAGGGCCAACAAGAATGATGGCGATGACGCCACATTAACTAAGCAGTGTCAGTCATCGCAGGGCACCCGAGTTCCCCCTTCGCAACGCGGAAAATCCAAGTCACTTGGAAGAACGAACCTCCGGCCCATGTTCCTGCCCCCAAAGTACCAGAATGAGAAACGCCACTTTGCTGACTCCTCGTTCCACCGCTCTCTTTCATGGAAGTACACAAACACACACCGAACGTGTCATTAGAAGTGTGAAAAAGGCCTGAACTCAGAGGTTCTTTGTGCCACGAGGTGCAACTTTTCTCCAACAACATCATATGGCTCACGAAGACCCAAAGCTCATACTTAAGATTCGATACTTGTTTGAGTCACAACGTGGAACCATACGGTGCAACAAGGACCAGAGTGTCGTCACCCGAGTCTGCAACTTGTGAAATGTGCCGAGCGAAGTTCAAAGTAGGGGAGCAAAGACGCTCAGAGGTGTCGGTGGGGACGAGGGCTGTTGAACTCCGCCAGGGAATGGGCTCCGCAGCTCGGATTCCCTTCTTCTCCACGAGTTAAGACATTAATTCACACCTGATGCCGGTCTTAAGAGTCCACGATGTGGCAGAACAACAGCCGTTTTTTTTAAAAGACTTTACGCAGCACTGTGATCACAGCCAGTGCTACTTGTCCCAGGTTCACACGAAATCTCCAGAGGCTCTTACTGCTAAAAGAGTTTGTGAACAGCTGGTAGCGGAGGGGTTACAGCTGCTACCTTTAGACCCAGAGGTCACAGGTTTAAATCCCACCTCCAGCCGTAGTAGCCTTGAGCAAGGTACTTACCTTAAATTGCTCCAGCAAAGTTGCCCAGCGGTATAAATAATTGAAAATAAATAACTGTAAATAGCCGTAAGTAAATAACTGCAAGTAGCTTTGGAGAAAAAAAGCAAAATGAATAAACGTAAAACAACAAGAATTGGGAGCAGGCAGTTCTTAATGGCGCACTGAAAACGGCCCCAAGCAGAGCAGCGGCCCACAGACATAAAGGAGGAGCGATACAGCAAGTCAAGCATCTGGCTGTACTGAGGAGTCCGAGCAGTACGTGAAAACAGGGAGCTCTGAAAAGACAACCAACCAGTAAGTGGGGAGAGCTGCTGGTTTTAGAAGACCGATGGGACCGACTAGTGAGCCTTTGTCACTTTCAGCTGCCATGTTCACCCCCTCACCTCACACCAGTCCCTCTTCTCTGTGCTGTGCCCTAACCTCCTGCCACTCACCTTCTTCGCGGCCGTGCTCTCCGTCTCCTTCTCCTGCTCGTACAGTCGGATCTGCGCCTCCACTTGAGTTCGGAAGGCCAGAATGGGCGAGGGGTCCGGATCCGGCTCCGCCGTGCCGTCAGCAGGGCCACCACCAGGCGGGGGTCTCTTCTACTACCACGATGAAGCAGAGCTGAGGACAGGCTTCTCTCGCCAAGACACGTGAGTTCAGATGTCTGCTTGTGCCCAGAAGTTACACGCAGGGTCAGTCACTCTGCACTGTGATCACGCCAATGTCTCCATGTGTTACTCTGCTGAGTAAAGCAGATGCAAGTCCTCTGAAAGGCAGCATGACGCCACCTCCTGAGTGCGTGAAGTACTCGAGACTTCACCTCACTACAGTGGAACATTAGCGGTAAATGAGACACCGGCGAAGAGAACCGAGCGACAGAGAACACCGTTGTGAAAACCAATTGTCGGTCTGCGAGCTAACACACACACACACACACACACACACACACACACACCTCTACATTCTGCTCTCTCTCCAGCTGCTCCTTCCTCCACTGGGACAGGGCAGCCTGCAGCCGGCAGCGGGACTGGGCACGGGGCAGCACCAGGCAGCGGTCCATCCGGGACAGGCAGCTCTGGAATGCCAGCTTCAAGCGCAGGAGCTCCTCCTCAGACAAGGTGAGCTGGGAGGTGCACAGGCTCCTGGGATACGGCACCCACGCACAATGGTACAGACAGAAAGGGACAGGCAACGCGCTGTCAAGGAGGAGAGCCGCGCGGTGAGGGAAGCCGCTCGCTGCGAAGAGGCTACTCACCCGAAGAAGTCCCTGGCGCGCCCTCGGAGGGTCTGCTGCTCGTACAGCTCCTGCTCCAGGAGGCGCTGCAGCCCGTCACGGGTGGCCCGCAGCGTGTGCTGTGCCGCCTTGCCCTCCCTGTGCAGCCGTTCCTGGGCCTCCGCCAGGGCTCCGCCCACCGGCTCCCGCTGCGGCAGGAAGCGCGACGCCACTGGGCCGAGCAGGGCTGCTGCTGCCGCCGGCAGGATGGCCTTCACCTCCGCTACGGCACCGTGGATCACACGCATCGTCACCTTCAGGGTTCAGAGGTCATCGCACACATTAGTTTCTGTTCATCAGATCATACTATTTTGTGTTTTCGTTTCATTTCTCGCAGTCTATGCTGTGCATATACTCACACACACACACACCCACCCTTGAAGTCAGAAGCTGAGCTGTAAATTCAGTTTACTGCGATCAGTGGCAACGGCACTGTGTGACAGTGGGTGACGCAGCCTCATCTGAACCTGAACATCCCACCACCTCCCCAATGTGCCTCCCTGTGGAAGCTTCCCCCTTCCCAGGAACCCCAGGGGACCTTGCGGATGTCTGCCGCCGCTTCCTCGTCCAGGTTGTTGATGAGCTCGCCCAGTTCCAGACACTGCGAGATGAGGAGGCCGCGCCAGCGCTGCAGGTACGAGCCCAGATGGGCACCTCCGTCCCAGGCCCGCGCCACTGCTGACAGTTCCTTCTGCTGCTGCTTGTGCTCCTGCAGCTGGGAGAGCGGAGGCAGGAAGGTGGAAAAGGTGTCACTCGGACCTCAGTCCTCGGCCCTCTCGCAGGGAACAGCTGCTTCAAGAGCCTTTGGGGACTCGATCACGCGTCATTTACGCATGTATGTGCAATATTGTGGAATATTATGTGGACACCTGCGCTATGGGCCACAAATAAAAGCAATCTAAGTCCATGAGTGAGTATTATCATCCTAAAAGTATAAAAATGCAGAAGCTTATTAAGGACCTCTAACTCAACCTCTCCAAAACGGAGATTCTTTACCTCCCAGATGGCCTGTCCTCCTGTCATGACCTCTCGATCAAATTGGACAACGCACTCATTTCGCCTTGCTCCTTTGCTAAGGGTCTGGGAGTTACGATTGATGCGTCTGTCATTCTCTCAACATACTGAAGCCACAAGCCGGTCCTGCGGATACATCCTGCATAATATTCGTAGGATCCGTCCCTGCCTCACTCCTGACTCCGTCCAACTACTTGTCCAGGCCATGGTGACTTCCCGTCTGGATACTGCAACTCTCTCCTGTGTGGCCTTCCTGCTACTGCCATCAAACCTCTGCAGCTTCTACAAAATGCTGCTGCATGAGTTGTGTTTGATTTGCCAAAGCGCTCCCATGTATCTCCTCTACTCATCTCTCTGCACTGGCTTCCTATAGCTGCCCAAATCAAATTCAAAACCCTGGTTACTGTGTACAAATGCATCAATAGAACTGCTCCTGGATATTTACTGGACTTGATCAACTGGTACACACCAGCCAGGTCCCTTCGCTTGTCTACTTCTGCTCGCTTGGTGGTCTCGCGCACGAAAGGCAAAGCTCGGAGGTTCTCGGTTCTGGGTCCGTTGTGGTGGAATGACCTTCCCCTGTCACTCAGAACTGCGGAAACTCTGTCTGTTTTCAAGAAGGGTCTGAAAACCCACCTTTTCCAGATCCATTTTGCCCAAGATCTCTTCATCTATGGTGTAACTGTTCACGCATCGTAACTCCAGAAGCATCCCCAGATACAACCTTTATTCAGCCACTACTCTGGCATTGTACTTTATTTGTATATCTTATAATATTTAAAAAAAAAAAAAAAAAATTGGTGGGAGGGTATTGGGATTTGTGTATCTTGTGTTTTATGCACCTACTCGAACGATGAACTTCGGTGCAGCAAGTGGTACATAACAAACTAGGTTTGCTTGAGACTTTCATGTCTGCAGCTATGTCTCCTTCTCTCAATGTTATGCATAAATTATACTTTTGCTGAGATGTACGTCACTTTGGACAAAAGCATCTGCTAAATGAATAAATGTAAATGTAAATCTAATGTAAGGAAGCAGAGAGGAGTGTTGAAGCATGAACAGAAACACACACACACACACACACACGTACGTAAGGAGCGCGGTGCTAGGAACAGTACAGGAGACCCATATATGCAGTACGAGCGGGAGCCACTACACCCCACATGGAGCTTCTCCTCAGGAACTCTGACAAGTCATTTTATCACCCCAAGAAGCAGCAGCAGAACCGACACGCCTTTCAACCGGCGCAGGTGGAAAGTAGAAATTCCACCCTGCAGGACTTAGTAGTGGGGTGACAAGCAAATGTATGTGGTGCAAAGACACAGACACGGACACGGACACACAGAGGGCAGGAGCCTGCACGTGTGGCTATGAGCACACCCTCCAGTGAAGGCTCTGCAAACACAATTTGCATCAAGATGAAACCAAGAGGAAAAAGCGAGTCACCGCAGTCCACTTGGCCCTGGTGTATCTCAGAGGGAGAGGCAGCAAACGGTAAAACAAGGTTCAAATTAACGAAATGTTAGAGGACAGTGACAACTCCACATCTAATCATCGTATCTCATCGTCAGCGTGGCCCCCGCACCAGCTGGTGGGTAGTGGAGAACGCCTGGCGCATCCAGTATTGACAGCACCTCATCACAAGCTGCGAGAACCACGAGACCATGTAGCAGCTGTCAAATCCATCACAACTGACCTGACTGATAATAAGGATAATCGGACCCTGACCGTCTGACAGCGCCGCCACGTAGATCAGAGACAGATTCTTAGCTCTCCACCAACTCGTGTTTTACCACAGTTCGGTCAGGGAAGTACTACAAGGGTCGCTTACGGTCCCGCGCGAGACCTGCAGAGTACTGCCGAGACGCGTTTGTCGTCAAGTAGATGGCATTCCTTGCTTGTCGAGCCGGCTGGATTAACGAGGCATTTGGAGCGCGACGGCGCCATCTCGAAACTCAGAGGATTCGAAAGGAGATATAAATGTGAGGGGGTGGCATGAGGAGGCGACGGTGGTTTCCGACAAGGCGTCTCTCCAACCTCCCACAACACTGAGCCTCATTTTACCCTCATGCGTGCGCGCGCACACACGCGCACACACACACAGACGGTCTGAAACTGTTTGTCCCAAGCAGGGTTGCGGAAAGCCGGAGCATAACCCGGCAACACAGGGTGCAAGGCTGGAGGGGGAGGGGACACACCCAGGATGGGACGCCAGCACACCTACCCTCATATAATTGCTTTAAAACACACATTTGCTGGAGCAGAAGACCAAGGTCTGGATACAGGTCTATTTCTTTCTAAATCCTGCAAATAAGCAGCACGTCTTGGTTTTACTTTCAGCACCGCAGGGAAGCCCATTTGCGGATTACAGCCGAGAGCCCGATCAGCTCAACTCTCTGAAACATTTCAATGAAAAAGTCACATGACTACAAACATATTTCATCAGGTTGGGTGACCAGTCGCATCCACAGAAAGGAGAAGAGGACGGGAGTTCCAACATGGGGTATTTCATGAGTCCTACTCCTAAACTGTACTAGAGTAAGGCCTATGCGAGGTCATCGGAGACCTCATGTACGACTGATGTTTTATCCCACGGTCATAACGCAGCACACGGGGTTTAGAAAGGTCATTGGAGCACTTTGCCATTCCTACAAATTTCAGAGTCAAAGTTACTTACGCGCAGGTCCGAGAGCAGCGCCGCACTCGAGCTGGTCGGAAGCAGCAGGCTGCGTGTGTCCGCCCCCCTCGGCACAACGAAGACGACGGTCGCCAAGACAGCACTGACCAACCAATAAGTGTTGAGTCTCTCGCTTGGGTCACCATCACTGTGGTGGCGGCATTTCCGAGACCTGCCTTCTTCTTCATGCGTGTCACACTTATTTGTAGCGCGTTGCCATGAGGGACAACTGGCCGAAACAACACACATTTTCCCGAAGAGAAAGGCTGTTTGGAGAGACACCAGCTAGATGACACCACACTCCCCCAGGTATGAAGATGTTGTGGGCTCACACTGTACCCACGAGATGCCACTAATGGCCTGTAGTGCTGTAACTGGTAAAGATGAGTTAGTGCCCTCCTGCTGTACACCCAAAGAAAGGTAAAGTGCCACGGAGCCCACAAAGCTCACATGAGTTCACTAACCTGTGACTGCGCCCAGTCTGCAGGAAGTCATTTTGCACTTTTCTGAGGAAAGTTCTCTCAAGTGCCCTGTTCATAATTGAGATGCAGACATTCCTGGTCCCATGAGTGCAGATGCCTGCGTGTGTGTGCGTGTGTGTGTGTGTGTGTGCGTGCGCAGACTGAGCTGAAGCAATGCCCTGCCAGGGGTCATGCACTACACCCCACTGCAATACCTCCAGGGCTTTCACACTGCTGCGGAGCACTTCTCCAGCTCTGCTTCGCACGTGTGTTTGCTGGGAACAAGGACCATCTCTGGAGGCCGGTGCTCCTGCGAATCTTACACAAAACTCATCCTGCTCTCAGCCAACCCTTTCGTGGGCATGGAACCCCAGTGGGTGTGTGCACCCACCCCCTGCCCAGGGAACAGAGCTCAGAGCACACAGTGGAGGGAAAGGAGAAGGAAGGGTGAGTCATGGAAAGCAAGCTAGAGATGTGTGTGTGTTTGAGGAAATGTCAAAACATTACAAGATTTTCAATTTCTGTGATCAATCATTTAAAGGGCACGGGGTAAATTGCAGAGGTTCTCAGAAACAAAACAACCGCTTGAGAGTTTCCTCAGCTGCCACAGAGCGAAAGCTCTCCATCACAAACACAGGAGATGTGTGCCACACACACACCGAGCTCTGATGTCACAACTGAAGAGCACAGCGACAGGGTAGAGCCATCTGAAAATGTGGCCCCATGCGAGAGGTACCCAAAACGGAAAAGGACTGCAAACATCAGTTGAAGCAACATGTCAGCAGGAGGTGGAACAAAAAAAAAAAAAAAAAAAAAATTCAATAAACTGCTTGAAATAACCAAGAAAGAAAAGGGCACTGCAGCTAAAACCTGCGCAGAAGCCCCACCACCATTGTGAGTGTTGAGATGTTCATGAGAGCTTAACCTTGAAGAAAACGTTAAAGTCCCAGGAGGAGCAATCCAGCATGGGCAGACCGACGGGCTGAGCGCGAGGCCTGACGTTCTTCCACGTGGCACAGTGGCCACTAGGTGCTTTGTCCAGTCGGGATGCTGGACAACAAGGCCACTTTGGCTTCTTTCTTTAAAACAGAAGAAGAGAAGTTGGCAACGATCTGTTCCGTCCGACACACTCCCTTTCCAAACAAGGCTTCAGACGGTGCCACAGGGAATCATCCCAGGAGCCTCCAGTGGCCTCCTTCCACAAAGCTGAGAGTAAGCAGGAATCCCAGAAAGGCTCCGCACTGAAGTGAACCACAGACGGCAGCGTGCGCGCTATCTTGGGATGTCCCGAAACAAAGGCAGTCCGTACAGCGAAAGAGAGCAGGACCGATTTCAAAGCATTTTCGCTTGGGAATCTGTACCGATTAGGCGTTAAGAGTCTCGGTCGCTCTTTTCCCTCTTGTGTTTTTGTGCGAGAAGCAGTTTTACAAGTTGTACCTCGCTCTGTACACAGGGAGAGTCAAAGAAGAACCCATGGTTCTAGTGGTAGCAGTGAAACACGCTGGCACTGCACTATACAAACTATGGCCATATTGACCATAATCAATAGCAGGCAGTGAGCACCGATCAGGGCGACTTTCACCGCCAGTGGCCAGAGAACAAAGAAAAATGGGAGTTGTGCTGACTGAGCACACTGAAAGACGACGTGCCAAGATGCAGCACTCCGCATTGAGGGCAGAAGAGTGTTTTAAAAGCAAAGCTGATGGAACGAAAAGCCTCCCTTCAATTGACACTGAGGATGTTCTTTGGCAGAGAATAGGGAACATGAGCACAAGAAAGAAATTTCACAAACCACGCTCAGCTGCACCCTGCTGGAATGCAGCATGTCATCGTTTCACACGTTCCGGGGCGGTAATTCCTTACATATCCAAAGCCGAAGCCCGCCCGCCCCCCCCCCCCCCCCCTCCACACGCACACAAACTCCCGGAAAAATATGCTTAAATGAGGACATGAGCGCAAAACAACGTGAAAACTGAATGGCGGTCGTGTTTGACCTCTGCACTATCCTCTGTCGTACTGAAAGCCGGTTTGGAGCCTTCGTGGATTCGACTCCCATTCACGCTGCGTTCTCACTTTGTTAGCAATGAGGCTCCTCCTCCTCTTGACCAGATGGGAGTGCATTGCATTCCTCTCCCGCGTCAGCGCCTCCTCCAGGCCCTGTCTCGCCAGCAGCAGCTCCTTCTGGGCTTTGTCCAGCACCGGCTCCACCTGATCCTCCTCCGCACCGGCCTCCCTAGGAAGCGAAATTGCGTTTAGAGCGTAAAAGGGGCTGCTTTACAGTCAGTCCAGCTGCTGCACCGACAATTACTATTATGGGATGAGTGTAGCTCAAGTGAAAACAAAGCAGAGCAAAAAGAGCAGAAACTTGTGCTGTCAAAGGCCAGGACTGCCTTCGCGCACCCTGGGACTTGAGAGTCGCAACTTTTGACTGCCTCTGTTGAACCTCACCTATTATTACTATTATTATTATTATTATTATTTCATCAGAGTAATCGTTTTGATGGGAAGTTAAATCATCTGGTGCCCAAGTGTCAGTGAGGTGCTGTGTCACATACACACTTGAAAACACGTGACACCGAGGTTAAGAAACCCAGGATTGCGTAGAGGACCAGAGAGAAGACGTTGACGACGCTTTCAGACGACGTACGTTAAAAACTGAAAAACAGCTCAGAAACTTTTTGTTACTCTGCAGAGCGTTCTGAAAAGAGACCCTCAAACATCCTCATTCTGACGTTAATGCTTCGTAATACTTGCATAAACGGGATGACGGCTGAGAAGGAATTAAGGGCTTTTCTACGACTTCATGTGCTGTAAATTACTGTTCCCTGCAGAGAGAGGAAAATACTCTGTGTGCTCCACTGAAACACAGGGCCCTTGAGGAGGCTGACTGAGATTTCTTGCAGGCTCTATATAGTAAAAGGTCAGACCATCCTGCTGAAACGCTGGTTAATCCACACTAGAAAGGATTTTCTTGTTCTTAAGAGAGCGAAAGCCTTTGATTCCAGCACATCTTCACTTTATTTCGTTTGTATTCAGGCCTCCTACAAAAGAATGTCTTGAGCCAAAAACCCCGATGTGACCGACACTCAGAACGCCGGGCAGTGCACCGACGAGACATTTTTCTTCCATCTAAAAAACACACGGCTGCTACTGTTAGGCCGTAGGACCCTGTGCAAGAACACTTCACGTCTACGACGCGTCTGTCACGTTTGACAAAACACGCACTTCGTCGCCTTAGGCAATAACAGCCCTGAACGATCGATCGCTGGTCACCCAATGTGCAGGTGAACACAAAGTCTTCCCTGGATATAATGTCATCATGGTATCAGCAGCAAGAAAAGCGTCTCGTCTCACCGTCTACCTTCAGCTAAATTGTAATTTTACAACTCAAATTGGACAAATAATTTAGGTCCAAGTTTCCCGTTACAACTTTTTTTCACGTACAGGTAAACCTCGATATTCGAAACTAACCCTGTCCACAAAATGTTACACACGACCAGTTTTCAGATACTCGGAGCCAATTTCCCATTATTTTGAAAGGAAAAATTAACGGTGTGTCCCCAGCCTCCCCGAAACCCCCAAATGTCTCTAAAACACTGCAAAGCATCTATATAAAGCAACCATGTGCCTTTACTGTGCTGTCGGCAGACCGAGGGCAAGGAAAAGTACGAACAGAAGCTTCACGTCGCTGCACCTACAGTAACTATGAGCCCATGATCCCAGCATGACGTACAACTCTTAGTGAGGTCATGAATGGGTATGTTTCTACGCAGCATGTTTCAGAAACTAATTGTATTTTCCCTCTTTTTACGTTTACGTTTATTCATTTAGCAGAAAGCCATACAAAAGTGCGTTACACCCGTTACCTTGGCTGTTCTGCGTTCAGACCGTGCCAAAACCCAGGGCTGTTTCCCGTCTCAACGACTCTGGTTTCTTGCAGATCTCCACGTGATGAGCAATAAACGGAGGACGGATCCTCTGAGCACGTCGCAAATGGGCAGATGTTCATAACCGAAAACCACGAGCTGAACTTTTCCTCCGCTGTCTCCGCAGCCATTCCATTAAAGTGCAGCTCATGGTACTTTCTGTACACCTCACACAAACACTCAACTCCTCATGGCATCACGTCCACACTTAAAGGGCAGTCGGTAGTGTTGTGGTCACAGCTGTTGCCTGCGGATCTGAAGGTCACCAAATCAAATTCACCTACTGCTCTAGAAGCCTCGAGCAAGGTCCTTACCCTAAATCGCTGCGGTAAAATTACTGCGTATGCGTATAATTGTCAGTCACATTACAACTGTTGTATGAGCTACAAGCAAACCTATGAGCCCTGGAAGCCCACACGCTCTAGGAAGAAAGCTCCCCCAGGCCCAAGGCAGGAAGGCAAACACTTTGCCCCAGTTCAACGCTGGACACTTATCTTTGATAAATCACAGGTGCTTTAAACCTGATCATACAGTAAACCAATTTATAAAACAAAAAAAACAACCTCACACAAAACCGTTTGCTCTGATCATAAACAAGAAAATACAATTTCTCTTTGTGATCCAGCCAAAATGTAATATCAGCGAGGCTGAAAACAAATCCTCCTGAATTATTAGGTTTACTTGATGCAATAAGCTCCTTACAGTGAAGAAAAAAAGATGAAAATGTATCAGTTTTGCTCCCAATACCTTACAGCCTGATGATAATTTCTTCATAAAGCAACAAATGTCTGTCAATATCAGGGCTTTGTTTCAAAGGGGATGAAAGCCTTAATGTGTTGTGACAGTTCTTACCAACTTCTCATTCCATACACACACAAGGAGCACTCGTTACACACAAAACTGAAAGGGAGCTTCAATGCTTCACGGAGGGGGGGGACACAAACACGTGATCCACTGAGCCAGCTCTACGCAATCCAATATTGTACTTTATAGCAACAAATGTTTAAATCATGCTTAATACAATTTACAGTCCAATGGGAAATCACAATGTAGAGCTGCAAAATAAAACAATCTGCAATCAGTTTTTCCTTATTCAATCGTCTTCTCTTGTCCTTTTTGGAGGGACAGACAATTCTAAAAACTGAAGTGCTGAAATCACTGCACTGGCTCCCAGTTATGCTTTGAATTGCTTATAAAATCCTACTCCTGACCTATAAGGCAGTACACGGCACTGCTAAGCCTTACCTTTGTGAGAATATTTTTTCTTATACTCCAAGACGGTGTCTTTGTTTATTGGACAAAGATTAGCTTAAAGTACCTGTGATCAATAAGACCTCAGTAGAGAGCGCACCTTTAGTTATAGAGCATCTAAACTCTGGAATAGTCTACCAGTTACTGTCAGGAATGGCTTGTCAGTCTCAGCCTTTAAATCCAGGCTTAAGACTTAACTGTACATGTTCACTCAGACATATCACTAAGCAGTGCAATTCCAGTTGGCTCTGCTCCCCCCCCCCCCACCTTCTGTATTAACCTGGCTAATCTCTTTAAGTCATCATTTCCTAACAATTTCTTTCTTGTTGAACATTGTTTCCCTATGATAAGGCCTGAGAAGGCCGGCCAGCCATCATACCAGCACCCCAGGCTGACTGAAACTGATGACCACCTGTGATGATGAACAAGATGTACATTTGTGAACAGGGACATCAAGTTAACATAGAGCAACAATGTTATTAGTAGTTGTAAATTGACTTAAATGTCTTGTTTAATCTAGAATGCCCAGGAGAGGTGGTGGTGGGGGGGGGGGTAGCCACTAACACTTTTTCTCCCTTGACTTTCATTTTGGGTGTTTTTTGTTCCTTTCCTCCATGGCCAGTAGTCATTACTTATAGCATTAATAACTGTATGGATAATGTATCACTCTAGTAAATATTCAGCTGTCTTATTTATTTATTTGTCATATGCCTTTGTTCAGCACTGCAGCACTGTAACACTGTGTGAGAAGAGCACTCCACAAAAATTCATTGAATTCAACTTTTCTGCTGCACCTTTCTTTGCCTTCACTGGACATACCTGACACACAGGGCAGAGAGCTGTCAAACACTGATTCCATTCAAAAGCACTCGGGTATTTCAGGTGACCATAGGGGTGTAGAGGGTGCGTGGGGCTGAGAGTCTCTTCGTAACCTCTTACCTCCTGAGCTCCTGGAACCAGCTATCCATTCTGGCAGATGTTTTGGAAAAGACATCGAGCATCAAACCCTTGAGGCTCTGAAGACTGTGCACAAGAAACTGCCGCTGAGCATGGCGCTCAGCCAGAACGCTCCTCTGACTGCCCAGGAAGGCATCCAGGACTTCCTCCAGCTGGTCCTGGAAGGGAAAGAAGAAGGGAAAGCCCCGTTACTTTTAAGCTTTTTCATCAGTTTCAAGGTCTCGTATGAGCATTGCAGCGACACTCTTCTGCCAAATTCAACTTTTGAAAATGTAATTCATTTTATTTAGGGGCCTAATTGCTTTCAAAGCACTGCTTTCATCTGTATTGCTTAAGTAATGAGCCAACAAAAAATAAGCAAATTTGTCTTTTTTCCAGAGAGCAGGGCAGCATGAGACTAGAGCCACCATGAGATTATATTAATTCATTTAGCGACTTACAACGTTACACTACTAATAATTACTTACCTATTCATACAGCTGCATCATTTTTTACTGGAGCAATTCAGGGTAAGGACCTTGCTCAAGGGTACTACTGCTGGAGGTAGGACTTGAACCTGCAACTTTTTGGATTCAAAGGCAGCAGTTGTAACCACTACGCTACCACTTATCATACATTCTTGCAAAATTCTTCTTGAAGTAACTGGAGATATTTCATAACAGATGGGAGTCTTGAGACTCAGGACCTCATAAATATATTACATTTCTTTAGCAGATGCTTTTCTCCAAAGTGACTTCCAGTCAACTCTATGTAGTGTTATCAGCCCACACACCTTATTCACCGCGGTGACTCACACTGATAGATACACTACTTACAACGAGTTACTTATCCATACATCAATGGAACACACGCTCTCTGTTACTCACACACTATGGGTGAATTAGAGTCACCAATCCACCTGAATAGCATGCCTTTGGACTGTGGGAGGAAACCAAAGCACCCAGAGGAAAGACACAGGAAGAACATGCAAACTCCACACAGACTGAGTGCGGATCGAACCCATGTTCTCTTGCACCACTCAGGTGCTGAGAGACAGCAGTGCTACTTGCACCGTGCCGCATACTGAGACTTGAGTGCTTGGTTTATGACAATTCACCTTACAAAAGGTTTTTCAGGATCAAATGAACTATTACGGAGGAGGACTAATGGAGTAAATTTATTTTGCTGCTTCTACCTGCCTGCCTTTGATTATGTAAAATAAACCATATTTTACCATATCTGGTACCACATAGTGCACATTCTATGGTGCAGCAGCTACTGTTACATTTGCAAAAAACAAAAAACAAAAAAAAAAAAAATTACACAAGAGTTCATAGATGAAAGAGAAATATTTTTAGAGTGCCGATATACCAACAGGAAACAGAATGCCTAGTAACGTTGTATAATCATATATAAAAAAATATATATACATATATTATATCTCTCCCCCCCCCCCCCTTCCTGGATCGGGGCCTTGGCGTGGCAGAAGGGCTTCCGTGATCTAGGGATCTCCAGAGCTATGTCATCGGAAGCAGTATGCTCCTGGTAGGGTCTCCCAAGGCGAACAGGTCTGGAGTAAAGATCCAGACTAACACGATCCAAAAACCTCCATGCAAAAAGTAAACAGGAGATCGTTTACCCTGCCCAGAATAGGGTCACCGGGACCTACCCGTGGAGCCAGGCCTGGGGGTAGTGTTCCTAGGCGGTGGGCCCACCACCTGCAAGGTCCAACATGGGGGTCCGGTGCTATGTATACCTGGCGGCGGGAGGGGGCGGGGTGGCGCGTGGTGTCACGGCCCCTCACGACGAAAACTGGCTCTTGGTACGCAGAACGTCACCCCACTTGGGGGGAAGGAGCCGGAACTGGTGGGGGAGGTTGAGAAATACCAACTAGATATAGTTGGGCTCATCTCCACTCACAGTGTTGGCTCTGGAACCAAACTCCTCGATAGGGGGTGGTCCCTCTCCTACTCAGGAGCTGCACGAGGTGAGAGGTGCCGGGCAGGTGTGGGGATACTCACAAGTCCCCAGCTGGCTGCCATACAGTTGGAGTTTGCCCCGGTGGATGAGAGGGTCACCTCAATGCAACTTAGGGTTGCAGAGAGGAAAACTTTGGTGCATAAGCACACACAACAGTCAAACAGCAGTTCAGAGTATTCGGCCTTCTTGGAGAAGGTGGGTGGGGTTCTGGACAGGGCCCCACCTACAGACTCCATAGTCCTGCCGAGGGACTTCAACGGTCACGTTGGCAATGACTGGGAAATTTGGTGGGGGGGGTGATTGGGAAGAACGGCTTGCCCGATCTGAACCCAAATGGTGAAATGTTATTGGACTTCTGTGCTAGTCATGGTTTGTCCATAATAAAAACCATGTTCGAACAGAAGGATGCTCATAAGTGTACTTGGTACCAGAGCTCCTTGGGCCAAAGGTCAATGATCGACTTTGTAGTCGTTTCTTCTGACTTGAGCCCACATGTTCTGGACACTCGGGTGAAGAGAGGTGCTGAGCTGTCAACTGATCACCATCTGGTGGTGAGTTGGATCAGATGGCAGGGAAAACTAATAGACAGACCTGGTAGGCCCAGGCGTTTAATGAGGGTATGCTGCGAATGACTGTCAGAGGACCTTCTCCGGAATGATTTTAACTCGCACCTCTAGGAGAGCTTCTCCCATGTCCCGGAGGAGGTAGAGGACATGGAGTCTGAATGGACCCTGTTCAAAACCTCCATTATGGAAGCAGCCAGGCACAGCTGTGGCCAAAAGCTTGTTGGTGCCAGCCAGGGCAGCAACCGGAGAACCCGCTGGTGGACACCGGTGGTGAGGGAAGCCGTCAAGCTGAAGGAGGAGGCCTTTAGGGCCTGGTTGGCTCTGGGGACTCCAGACTCAGCATATAGGTATCGGCAGGCGAAAAAGGCAGCAGCGGCTGCGGTTGCAGAAGCAAAATCCCGGGAATGGGAGGAGTTTGGAGAGGCCATGGAAAACGACTATCGGTCGGCTTCAAAGAGGTTCTGGAGAACCATCTGGTAGCTCAGAAGGGGTCGGAGGAGTTTCACTCAGGCTGTGTTTAGCAGGACTGGAGGAACTCTAACCTCTGATGAGGACATTGTCGGGAGGTGGAAGGAACACTTTGAAGAACTCTTAAAACCGAGTGATATGCCTCCCTTACAGGAGTCAGGGCCAGAGGCTTTCAGGCTGTCAGAGTCCATTTCCCTGGTGGAAGTCACTGAGGTAGTTGGTAAGCTCCACAGTGGCAAAGCGCCGGGGGTGGATGAGATCCGCCCGGAAATGCTTAAGGCCCTGGATGTTGCAGGGCTGTCATGGTTGACACACCTCTGCAATGTTGCATGGACCTCGGGGACAGTGCCCTTGGACTGGGAAACTGGGGTGGTGGTCCCTATCTTTAAGTAAGGGGACCGGAGAATGTGTGCTAACTATTGGGGCATCACACTTCTCAGCCTCCCTGGGAAAGTCTATGCCAGGGCGCTGGAGAGGGGGGTCCGGTCAATAGTTGAACCTCAGATTGAAAAGGAACAATGCGGATTCCGCCCTGGCCGTGGAACAGCGGACCAGCTTTTTATCCTCTCACAGATCATTGAAGGGGCATGGGAATTTGCTAATCCAGTCTACATGTGTTTTGTGGACTTGGAGAAGGCCTATGACCGTGTTCCCCGGGAAATTCTGTGGGAGGTGCTTCGGGCCATTCGGTCCTTGTACATACGGAGCGAAAGCTGTGTCCGCATACTCGGCATTAAATCAAGCCTGTTCAGTGTGGGTGTTGGACTCCGCCAAGGTTGTGCCTCGTCTCCACTCCTGTTTGTGGTTTTCATAGACAGGATATCAAGGTGCAGTCGAGGTCAGGAGGACATTCTGTGTGGGAGTCGGAAGGTGACGTCTCTGCTTTTTGCAGATGATGTTGTCCTTTTGGCACCGTCACATGGCTGCCTCCAGCACGCACTGGAATGGTTTGCAGCTGAGTGTGAAGCGGTGGGGATGAGGATCAGCACCTCAAAGTCTGAGTCCACGGTTCTCTCACGGAAAAGGATGGTATGCCCCCTCTGGGTAAGGGGAGAGAATTTGCCCCAGGTGGAGGAGTTTAAGTATCTTGGGGTCTTGTTCACGAGTGAGGGGAGAAGGGAGCATGAGATCGGCTGCAGACCGGAAGCAGCGGCAGCAGTAATGTGGTCGCTGTACTGGACTGTAGTGGTGAAGAGGGAGCTGAGTCGTAAGGCAAAGCTCTCCATTTACCGGTCGATCTACATCCCTACCCTCACCTATGGTCATGAACTTTGGGTGATGACCGAAAGAATAAGATCGCGAATACAAGCAGCCGAAATTAGTTTTCTCCGCAGGGTGTCGGGACTCACTCTCCGTGGCAGGGTGAGGAGTTCGGACATCCGGGACGAGCTCAGAGTAGAGCCGCTATTCCTCCACATTGAGAGGAGCCGGTCGAGGTGGTTCGGGCATCTGATGCCCCCCGGGCGCCTCCCTTTGGAGGTATACCGGGCACGGCCAACTGGGACGAGGCCCCGAGGTCGGCCCAGGACCCGCTGGAGGGATTACATCTCACAGTTGGCCTGGGAACGGCTGGGGATCCCCCAGGTTGAGCTGGAGGAAGTTGCGGGGGACAGGGGCGGATGAGTCTCTCTGCTCTCCCTGCTGCCACCGCGACCCTTTTAGGACAAGCGGGACAGAAGATGATGAGATTTTTTTTCTTTTTTTTTTAAACAACACAGCCTGCCCAAACACGTTGAAAACGTAGACGGAGCAGAGAGAATCACTGTTTCGAAGAGTGTCACAGATGTCGGGAAGGTTTTAACCCCGAGAGCTGAAGACACACTGGGAGCACAATTATAAGCAACCCTAATGCCTTCAACTTGTACGAGTTACCTGTCACTTCAGAACAATCAAAACAAAAAGATTAACAAAATAGGTAAACACATCAGCTAGCTATAGTGCAAAAACTCACGACTGCATTAAAAAGGAAAGTGTAGCTAATGATGAACCGATTTAAGTGCAGGGCTTGGTTTTGGCTGCTGTACATAGTGCAGGAGAAATGTTCTTTTGGATGTGTTCCACGAGTATGTGACCCTTCTTACATACGTATTTTACAAAGCTTATTTGATTTGTTTTCTAGAACAAATTAGGTTAAGTACTTTGCTCAAAGGGTGGTACAGCAGGGTCCCTGCTCACACTTGCACTGGCAAATTTTTGCTCACATACTGTGTGTGTGTCCTTAACCATCGTTGCACTTGCTGTCCTGAACATTACGAGCTCATAACTGACTCAAGGAGCCCTGGTGCTCTTAACAGCGCCTCACCTGGCAGGTAAAGTATGCGTGCAGCAGGCCACTGGCCACAGCCCTCTCCATCTCCCCCATACGGACAGCCTCTTCCAGCTCCTCGGCGAAGATCTTGTGCAGCTCTGCCCGCCGCTGCACCACCACCCGCCGCTGCACTTGTGCCGAGGCTTCTTCGTGTCGGGCCAGGAGATCACGCTGCAGGCGGTTCTGGTCCAGCTTGTGCAGCTTGTCAAGGAGCACGCTGCACTCCAGCACTGCCTGGGTCCGGGGAAACGAGAACAACTCGACAACGGAACCCCCAACACGCTAAGTTTTCACAGCTACCCAAGTGTGCAGCACGCGCCAGAGAGCGCTCCGTTTGTCCACAGGACCATTTTGGTCGTTATTTTTGTTGACGTTCATTTATCCGACACCGTCGTCCAACGTAGGACTCGGATAACCGAAGTTTCACAGCCATTTAGCAGCGTATCAACGCAGCACGGTATTCCTACTGGAGCGACTCAGGGCGATGAAGGGAACTATACCAGCAACAGAGGTTTGAACCAGAGACCGAGGTTTCCGGACGACGGCCGTGGCGATCGTGTGAAAACTCCCATCAAAACGAGCAGCGAATCGTTCCGGAAGCTGCGCTCCTTTTCCAGGACACCAGATGTTGGTAGTCCTTCGATACGCTTTTCTTTTAATGTTGTCACACTTTATTTAGCTGGAACTTCTCGCAAAGGCGACTTACCATGTTAACTTTCTACACTAAGCCATTTATAACGATTTACTCTTGCACATACCGTATAAGAGCCACACGCATCAGTCCACTCGTCCATCAGCAAACAACACACTAAGGACACTGGACAATGTCATTTGTCTTTGCGCCTCTTTTCTGTTCTTTTGGTTTACAATAAACCTGTTAAGGTGGGAAAAACCTGCTGTCCTGCCCATGTGGCCACAGCTCTGCTGTTACCACATACTGTACTACATTTGTACTAGATTTAAACCCAACATCCGTCCATTCCTGCCTCTGTTACAGCAGCTAGAAACAATAGAACCATCTCAAAAAGTGTTAAACGTATACTTAAACAACAATGACAGTGACCCCAACACGGGTGATTCTGTTCAAAGTATCTATACTAGAAGGGCATCTAGTCAGACTGCCTTGTAACGTGCTTCACAGCCTTCCACATTTTTTATCTTTTACATTCTTTCTGTTGAATTTTGCCACAAAATTCTCATAACTCACCATAAAAATGAGAATTTGCAACGAGAATCTGCGCTTACTCACTTCATGGGCCTTCAAGGGGTTCATACTCCATGTTTTCTACAAACAGTTGCATTATTTAATTCACTCCCACAAAGTATGAATAAAAATAGTTTTAACATCTGTATAACATGCTGTACTGCCTGCTGCCTTGTTCTTCTGTTTCATATCATTTATCTTCCTCACTCTTACCATAACAGTTATTCTTGTTTGTGAACTTGTACAGCATCAGCGAGTTCATCTACATTTCCACTATAATATTGGTGCCTAACAAATGATTGTCTTCTAATAATTAAGACCTTATAATGAATCATGATCTCTCTGTGTCTGCAGTGTGTGTCCTGAATTTATTCTCTGAAATCCCATTAGGCCTATTCCCATTGTGAAGGGATCAAAATAACATTATTTCTGATGGGATAAAAATTGCACAGACAAAAAAAAAAAAAAAATTGCTCCTAAAAATTATTTAAAAGCTAAATGAAGTATATTTTGACACAACAATAAAAACCCAAACATACTTTACAGTACTCAACAAAATTATTACCTCTTGCAGGTCTTTTAATGATACTGTATATTTTCATTCATTCATTCATTCATTCATTATGAAAAACAGCTTATCCAGTGCCAGGCTGCGGTGCTCCGGAGTTTACCACACACACGGGGTATAAGACACGGCACACAGCAGAGGTGGGAGTAACTGATACGTCTGTGAGTCACAAGCAAACCTCAAGTCCTGAACTTCATCTCATGAGCGAGCGGAGTCCAGTCGACTTGATTCGGCGAATTCGGTCAAGTCAAGTCATATTCAGGCATCCATGAGTAAAGTTATCACAGATGTTAACCTTGAATTAATTGTTTTATTAAGAAAGAAAATTTTGAATGTACAGCTAACCCTCCATTTACAAAGTCTCTTTATCTGAAATTTCACTAGACTGATTAAAGACCATACAAAACTTAAAGGACTCCGTTACATGTTACGCCTCTTAGAATCAACTGCACAAATAATGCAGTTTGTCTAAGGAAGACGACATAATTGTGCATTCAGCGACCTCACTCTTCTGTCAGCGACACCCGGTCTCTCGGATATGTCCCCACCCCCCGAACCGTGAGGTTCTTCTCATGTGTGGTACACTGGAGTAGAGCAACGGTTCAGGGCTCCTAGCGCCCAACCAGCTCGGCCCGGCCCCATGGCAGCAAGCTGTGGACTGCACGCGCTGCCTGTGACTACTACCAAGTCCCAGACGTGTTTTGAAGGACGCTGGAAAGAGAGCTGAGAAGCTTGCTATGAGGGCAGGCAGGCGAGAAGAGCAGCCCTTCGCAAGCTTTGGACAGAGCTGTCTGTCTCATATGGGCGTCCAGGGAGGACGTTCACTGCTCTGCCTTGAGACTCACTAAGAATCTGTGGCCAATCAATGTTGTACATGTATACTTATTCGCTTTACAGACACTTTTCTCCAAAACGGCACACATCTCCGTACATCAGCGCTCTCTCGGGTGAGACGTCATACAGGGCCATTACATCTGAAGCAGGGAGCCAGGAGGCGAGTGCAGCGGAATCGATTCTGTCTGAGAGCACAAGCGACACGCGAGCGGCGGGCGCTTCCGACGAAGCCGTGCCCCCGGGGCAGTCGGGCAGCCTGTCACGCAGGGCGTCTCCGCGGCAGTGGCTCCGACCTCTGGTCCCAGTGTGACGGCTGACCCGCCGCCAGCGGCCGCTGCCTGTCACGCGCACGGCCCACGGCTCCGGGCTGCAACTATTTTTATCGGTGGCTCCCTCCCTCCTGGGCGAGCGGTCAGAGCAGGCCAAGTTCCGGAAGCACGTGCAGAGAGCCGACAGAAGCGGGACGTGACGGCGGGTCGGGCTGCCAGGTTAGTGCGCATGCAGCTCTAACACGATTCTGCTGGAGAACTCTTGCCCTCCTTTGACAGCAGTAATGCAGAAAACAACGTATGAACAGATGACTGAAAATCTATACTAAAGTGCTCTACATTCTTTCATTCTGCTACTTGTTTATCTAAAAAAGCACCAGGGTGCAAGAAGGCGGAATGACAGACAACTTAGTGCTTGAAGGTTTTTTTTTTTTTTTTTTTTTTTAAATTATTTTAACAATTGATAACAAACTGCGCACCTTATTAAGGAATTTGTTGAGCCACAACAAATGCCCAGCAGGTCTCCTCTCCACTGCAGTCACATTCATACATTTATCTGATGCTTTTCTCCAAAGCCACTAACCATGTTAAACTACGTACAATTATTTACCCATTTATACAGCTGGGTAATTTACAGTATTTACAGTAAGTATTTACTCAACGGTACTATAGCTTGAGGTGAGATCTGAACCTGCAACCTCTAGATCCAATGGCAGCAGCTCCAACCACTATGCAACCAACTGCCTGCTAGTCACCCAACTGAGAGTCTGGGAGTAAAGATGGACTCAAGTCCGTCCTTCTCTCAACATACTGAACCCACAAGTTGGTCCTGCACACACACTGTCCATAAGTCCTGCAGGATCCACCTCTTGTTTGACCTACCAAAGAGTTCCCATGCACCCCCCCATCCTCGTCTCTCTCCATTGCCTTCCTACAGCTGCCTGGATAACAACAGCCCGTTCTTCTGAGTGAAGCATAAAGCTGGTGGAGGTAAGGGGCTCATGAAAAACCATTCTGGAAAAACGAAAGGCGATGCTGTGATTCTCCATGCTATAGTTTTACAGGTAACTCAGGATGGTAAAAGAGCGTTACAGCAGACAGAAGTGCTCACAGTCTCCGAACCTAGAGACCACAACGTGGGGCCCTCCTCATATCCCTCCGTCTGAACAGACCACAGTGTGTCCATCAGGAAGACCAATTACAAGTCCTGTTTACACATGTAGGGATAAAGAACTCACAGGCCGAAAACACACGCAGGGAGGAATTAAAAGTAACCCTTCCGCATCCCGTAATGTGGTGAAGTCTCAGCCTCCCTAATTTAATTTGAGGATAATTAAAAGTGGTTTCACATGTGGCCTGGAGAGATGAACTGCTGTTTTTTTTTTCTTGCACCCACTTTATCAAGGAGACCTTTAAAATACCAGTAAACAAATACTATATTATGAGACTGTAACACCTGGATGAGTCTGTGGGCAGTGGGCTCTGTAGCAGAGGGCTGTCTTTGTCGCTCCCATCCCAGGAAAAGGCAGTGAGGAACACAGACTCTGAGTGGAGCACAAAACGAAACAAGACCGAAAGGTTTTGGATTCTGCCAAGTCAAAGGGAATTCTGGGAAAGAACAGCTGTCTGGGAAGAGCCAAGCAGCACAGCCAAAGTAACAGCACTGAAATGTGGACGACGGCAACGATCACGGCAATCGCTGAGCTTGAGTGGGGAGCGGAGGGTTTTCTCTTCATCTCAGTCCCTCATAAACGCAGCGCCAAGCATCTTAATGAACACCCCAAACAGTCCTTTGAATATTTATGAGCACTTAATAAATGCAAAAACATAATTGATTTAAACCAAAAAAAAAAAAAAAAGACAACTTCACTGGATTCTCTGAAAAAGTCCTCCTGGCAGTAAAACCGGCATGAAACATGAATAGGATGCAAAAGAAAGAGTGCAGAGTTCCGAGTAAGAAACTCGGAGAGAACATGAAACAAAGAAGGCTGAATTCGCACTGCTGTACGACAGAATGGAAGAGAAGGAGAGGAGACTGGCGAGAGCGTTTGCTGAAAACACGGGACAGCAGAGCTGAGATGTGCTGGCGTGTCCGTGACGGCTCACGACAGGACCCGCTTCAGAGCTCCGAGCACAATAGAGAGCCGGGCAGAACCCGGGTCCGCTCCTCAGGCCCAAGTACGGCCAGTTGTGCCACAGGTCATCCTCCGGTGCAGCAGATGGTGCAGCGGTCGAGGAATCACAATGAGGGAAAGTCAATGTGCTCCACCATCGCACCCTTCAAACAGGCAGGTAACCCAAACTGCGAGTGTCAAATTGATGAGTAAACTAACAAATTCCAGAACTGCATTTCTGGACTCTCACAATTTCATATAACCTTTATATTCGAAAACCAAAACCATTTAATGTCATGGTAACGGAGGAAAATCAGGTTTCTTGGGAAAACACAGGTAACCCAGCGCAGAGTGGAAGCTGTTGTGGATATGAATAAATAATAAAAAGTGAAGCCATTATAAACACTAAATCAGTGAAAGCGTATCACAGATGAGTGAGATGCTGATGAGCAGATCTGCTTCCTGCTGGCAGAACCTTTTGGGAGCACTAAGCTGATTGTCAAGTGCACCTGGTGGCTGGAGGAGGTGAAACATTTTGGAAAAACATCAGCTGCTGTGTGCAACAAAGCTCGGCGAATAAAACCACGGGGGCTACAGCCAACAGAAGGAGACTTGTCGCAGTTGTGTAGAGAAGAGGCGAAGTAGGCAGGCAGCGCATCTTTCTCAGGTCTACAATGAGAACAAAATAAACCCAAGCAAAGGGGAGAATCACATCACACCATCGCTACGATAGTCAGTCCTCTCAGTACCCTTGAACAAGATACTCACCCTGAATTTCTCTAATTAAAACTAGCGTGCTGTATAATAAATGAGGAAATAACTCAAAGTATCTTAAAGTTGTACGACGCGTCGGGGAACAACATGGGTTAGATGACCAAAAATGTAAATGACTTGATAACATGGAAACAACATGAGCACTGGGCACAAGGCAGCAACGGCAGCATCACCTGCTGAGAAGCCTGTTGGAAGAGGCGCTCAGCCTTGGCCTTCTGGGCTGCTTCACGTCGGTGCTCCGCCTCCATCTCCTCGCGTGTTTCCAGGTTGCACCGGGCCGCCAGGGTGGTCACTCGTGCCACATGCTCCTCCTTCAGCTTGCCTTCCATGCCCATGAGCTGCCCGTGCAACACGCCAAGCAGCCTGCGCTCAGCCTGCACAGACAAGAGCCCATGCAGACGAGGCCCACGCAGCAGCGCTGCCACCAGGTCCTTGTGGATCTGCACGCGGACACTCTCCAAGCTGGCTGCCGCACGCAGAAGGTTCGACATGTCCAGACTGCAGCGGAGGCACACGGGCAAGACACATGAGCAATTAGTGCTCGAACACACAGATACTCAGAAAGAACAAGAAAAACTAGTCACGTAACACCTCCACGCACTAAACCACATACACAGACACAAATAAAGGCATGCATGAAATGTGGACACACACACAGAGGAGCAAAATGAAGCATAGGCACAGGACCATTGTACACACTGCAATACAGATACACAGGCAGACTCACAAAAACCCAACCATACACACAAGTTACTTGATGTAAGGAGACATTAATGAGGGTGAACAGCCAAGGGTGTAGTTAACCAAAGGCCTCATGGCACTGGATGCTAAATGAACCCAGGCAGCGACTATTTGTAAGCTATTTTTTTAATTAAACTGTTGACTGGACTGTGTGAATGATTTCACACACACACACAAAAAAAAAAAAAAAATCTAACCCGACAAACAATGCGGCCTCAGGGATGATACTGACAAGACTTTCCAAACATGAAGAGACCTATTGGGAAGAGAGGTGGAGGGAATATAATGGTGTGGGGCTGTTTAATTCTCTCATGGCCTGAACGACTTGCAGTCGTTAAGGGACCAATGACGACTAAGTTGTATCAAGAAATTGTACAGTGGAATGTCAAAGCGTCCGCCTGTGATTCAAAACTCAAAAGAAGTGTTATGTCAGTTATGTAACATGACAATGATCCAAAACACAGTAATAAATCAACAACAGAGAGCCTCAAAGAGAAGAAATTTTGTATTTCAGAGTGCTGTGTGAGAACGTGGGTCTGCACGTGTGCGAGTTTCTTCTGCATGCTTCCGCAGTTTATTCCCACAGTCCAAAGACATGCAGTTTAGCTTCCCGTAGTGTGTAAATGGGTGATTGACCGTGTGCGTGGTTACACTGCGATGGACTGGCGTCCCGTCCAGGGTGAAGCCCCCTCTGCCTTTTGGGATAGGCACCGGATCACGATGACCCTACTTAGGACAAACGGTTATTACAATCGGATGGATGAAAATAAAAATGTAGAAATATGTATTGCACAGCTCAGCTGCGCACAAAATCTAAATTTGGTCTTTACAACAAATGCTTTAGAAGTCAAAGAAGGAGTATTAAACTGCTCACGAAGTCAAATTTGAAGACAAAAAGAAAAAAAAACACAATTTTGTTTTACAATATGTACTCTGGTGCCATGTTGTCTTCCTGAAGCAGGAGGCTGTCCAGAGTAATTACACCTAACGTGAGCCTTGTACGTTGGGAAACGAGCACAGCCCCGAAACATGTTTCTTCATTGCTCTCTGGGTTAAGGGACCTTCATGTTAACGCTGACTCGTAACACAGAACGAAACCCCGCGATGACGGTTAACGGAGCAACTGAATGTGAGAAAAAGGGAGAAACCCAAGAATCTACTCCGAATTATATGCAGTCATGAGATCCTTCTTGAAAGTTGATAATAAAACACATCAATTTCCATGAATTCTGCAAACGGTTTCCGGTACTTCTGCCAGTATATGTCGAGAATTTTGAATTAGGGGAATAATCTCAGTAACGCAGCGGACTTTTCAACAAGGGAAAGGGGTATCTGTGAAGGAAGAGGGTCTGCGTTGGCCCACGTGCGCATAAAAGGCCCCATATGTCCCGCAGTTGAAACGTTCAACATCTCTCCTCTCTTTCACGTTTGAGTTTCCAGAAACCTTCACACAAAAACACACACACACACACACACACACACACACACACACACACACAGACACACACACCTTTCACCTGTAACACTGGCAGCTTACCCTCAAGTTCACTTTCAGGCTTTGCTTTAAAGGCTTCTCAAGGAGGAAATACTTGAAAACTCTGCTGTTCGACGGTAAAGACAACACTGAATGATGAGCAACTGCTACTAAGGAACGTTACAGTTGGTCAAGAGAGAAAGCAGTAAAGCGGGTTAAATCAGCAAACAGATAAACTAACAATTTTGTGCTCGCATATTTGGACACTTGGATTAAAAAGCAGGATACAAGTACCCCACTGGGCTCAATGGCAGGGGCTCAGTGCGATCATGCAATCACGCGCTAAAACAGCTTACTACATAAGAGTAAGTTCTTCATTATAGTGGCCATTAGTTGACTGTATTCTTTGTTTCTATCTGTTTTTCTTGCTGTGTGCCTGTGTTAAAGCGCTCTGTGTCACCGCGTGAGAAGAGTGCTCTATAAAAAACAAAAAATAATAATAACAATAATAATAAGAGCATCATCCTTTTATTACTGCAAACTCTAAACGTCGCAGTTAAAACAAACAAGGTACTGATACGTACGTAAGAAAATTTACCACAAAACTTAAAAACGGACTGCAGAAGTGTGTCAGTAACACGCAAGTTCACTGTGCCGTCCGCTGTCGCAACCGAGGAAGTCGAAGGAGCAACAGCGGCAGTCCTTGATCCCCTGCTGCGATGCAGTACTTTACCGCACTGTACCTCGTCACATGCCAGGCTGCCAAACACAGCACTGGAGAGGAAATCGAAGTTGATAAACCCACTATTCTGCCCTGCATCTCTTTTGTCTCATGCAGATACAACCTGCTCCCACCTGCCCGCCGGCCTCCCACACGCACGCACGCACACGCACGCAACTAATTACCGCTTCTCATTCAGCGTTAAACTACTAGTGTGAAGGAAAGGGGAAGAGACCCCCAATGGAGATGGGCTGCAAACAGTCTGAGAACAGGGGAGGACGCTGACCTCCCTCTAGGGGCAGCCCCGTAACGTATCGGTCCGGCAGTAATTACATTCACCGAGGAGTAGAGCGCTGCGGTGGGAGAAGACTCTCCGGCACGCAGCCATGTTGTCTTGGCAAGCGAAGGGAGGATCAAATATCAGAAACATTTGTAAAGGTTAATTAAACCTTCAGGTAGGTCCTGGGAGGCTGCCAGCACCCCCAGCACCCACCGCACCCACCGCAGGGGAAGCGTGCATGCTGCTAACAGGGCTTTCGGCAAAATTCATTCAAAAACTCTGCAGCCGTATACCTGCAAAATACGCTGGCACGACAAGTTCAACCCCGCAGCTCATACATAAATATGTACTCTCGGTTTAGGGCTTCGTTTCACACTCGTCCAGCCCATGCCCAACCGTACTACTTTTGACACGCCGACTTAGAGAAATGCCAAAAAGAAAGCAGCAACGCCTGTTGGCGCAAATTACACCGGACGCAGAGCCGTCACACGCATTTTGTGGGCGCGGCACAGTGCGCTTACAGGACGCTCCAAACCCTCACGCTGCAGCAAGGAAGTAAAACGTTGTCCTGCTGGAGAAGCGACGGCTGCGTTGACGGCTGCGTTGACGGCTGCTGTCATTCCGAGGCAGGCGTTCGCTCCCGCTCTCATTGCCGCCGAAGCCTGAGGACGGAACGGAGGAGGAGGACTCACTTGTCCAGAGCTTGATGCATGTTCTGTGGGTCCTCCAGCACCATGATGTCCACCATCTTGTCCTCGAAGGCAGCCTCCTCTTTAGCCATCTCGCCGATGTCGCACACTGCATACTCGGGGTCCGCGTCTCCATTCGCAACATTCCTGCTTTTCTGCGGGCGACAGGCACGCAACACCTTCACTCGTCCGTCCGCCCATTACCAGCGACTTCTTGCCCGACGAGACTGGAAGCACACGCAAAATACGCTGTAGCGGGACATACATTAACACAACTTAACTTGTGTACCTGGAGCAAGGGGCACCTGCAAGGCACAGACAAGCCACATCTTGACAAGCGGCCTTGTCTGCGTGGTAGCGCCCGCAGCTCAGCGCCGAACCGAGGAGCCGTGTCGCCGAACGGGCAGCGGAACGAAAAATAAGGCGTCGCATTCCTGAGATAAACTCGCGCGCGCGCTCTTGGGTCCTACCAGCACCGGCAGGAACGGTAAGACACGCTCCCCGCGTCACCTATACTCGCTCAGTCTCGGAAAGCGCGTCCTCCCCGCGTTCGCCAAGCGCGTGCACCGCACCGCGCGCCGCTCTTTCGGGTTTTCAAAACCGTTCCCACCGTGGCTTCGGGTCTGGCCGCGAAGCAGAGATTTGGCTTAAAACTTAACTTGAGTGCGTGATGTGTGGCGTAACACCGTTTGTGTACAAGGGAAAGGTGTGCGGGTGTGAAACCCTGCCGGGCCACACCCACATTCCACAATCTTGGACGTTTAGTACGACGCACACGTCTTCGTGACCTTCATACGGTAGAAGCCATTATTATAGCGTTTAAAACAACATCCGTATGTTTTCCTTAAAAATTCTTCTAACGAGAAAAGGGCAAGAAAAGAAGTGGCGCAGACACCCGCGCCGATGTAAAAATGAGATTAACGGTGTGCCGAATGCAGGTAAGGAACGGACCCGTGCGGACCGGCCTTATCGCTCCGGCTCATTTGACCCCCGCGACGCCTTCGTGCGCCGTTCGGCGCGGTAGGGAGCGGCCGACTTCACAGAGATTCCGCCACCTCAAAACTACAAATTTATCTAGTTAACATTCCAAAAGTCTTCCTACCATACTTTTAAAACACTTGGCAGAAAGTTTTCATTTGCATTTTTTCTCTACAATTGGGTTAATTACATAAGTTATCACTCCCACAAGGCTGTTCTACCTCGTTGTTTAACTTCCTTAATGATACTAAAAATACTTCCAAACTAAATTTTAATTACAGCGCTACGTCCAATTAACTCTCGAGAGGAACAAGAAACAAACGTGCGGATAAACACGCGGCGGTCCGGGGCTCTTGCGTTCGCCACCTCTGCCACCGAACGTACGGCTCTAGTTATTCTGAGGGTGCAGAAGGTGCAGAAGGTCTGTAAGCGCGAAGCCCCAACGGGGGGGAAGCGTCACTCGTGACTCCACCGCATACAGTCGCCCTTCAGCTTTCTTGCGCAGGCCGTCGCTGCTCTGCACTACAAGGCTCTTTAATGGCCACGTTGAGACCGGATCCAGCCCTGCCTGTAGCCACTGCCGTAGCGGTGAGGCTCAAGCGGTTATGCGGCCAAACAAAGGCAAGGGAAGGTACGGTGGTCTCACCCTTTGCTGAAGAGGGTTTCTTCCGTCAGCGGTGCCCATCTTGCGGAAGAGGAGGAGGCCAAGCGACAGCACCGGTACGAAGGCCGCCATAAAGCCAGCGAAATGCACGCCGTGATTCGGGTAGATCTGAGAGGTACACACGTGAGAGAAGCATCAACTGCCATGTAGAGACCTCTGATGTCACGCTGAGCTACATCAGTCTCAACTTCCCGGCACTGCCGCGGAGGTAGAGAAGGTCCAGAAAGGCCGCCCTCCTGGCTCCGCTGCGGGGAGGGCGAAGGTCACGGCGTTCGCCGGCAGGGAAAGTGCGGTCCCGAGCAAGGAACTCTCCGTGGACACTCGCGCACATCTGCTCCCATGAGCGGGAGGCCTGCCTTCACGCTGCGATGGCCGTATTTCAGACACCACACTTCGCTCCCGCACGCGAGCGCTGCTCGCCCTCCTCTACGTTGACCGACGTAAAAGTGCTCGCTGTTTGAAAACTGAAGTTACGCGAAATAAGTGAAATGATACGGCCACCGAATGGACGGCAGCGAACCTACAGGGCGACACGGTGGCGCAGCGAGTAGCGCTGCTGTCTCACAGCACCTGGGTGGTGTGAGAGGCCATGGGTTCGATCCCTGGTCAGTCTGTGCGGAGTCTGCATGTTCTCCCTGTGTCTGCGTGGGTTTCCTCCGGGTGCTCCGGTTTCCTCCCACAGTTCAGACATGCTGTTCAGGTTCCCCATAGTGTGCGAGTGACAGAGTGCGTTTCATTGACGTATGTATGGATGAGTGACCCGGTGTGAGTAGTGTATCTAGCAGTGTAAGTCACCGCGGTGAATAAGGTGTGTGGGCTGGTAACACTACATAGAGTTCATTGGAAGTTGCCTTGGAGAAAAGCGTCTGCTAAGTGAATAAACGTAAACGTACAAGGCACTACGAAAACCAGCTGAGCCTCAGTATTAGAAGTTGCAGGCGCTTGCTCAGAAGGAGGTGGTTAATTAACATCTGCATCACAACAGGAAAAAATCCAGGCCTTCCATCCAGTCATGGAAAAAAGAGGCCTTTCGGACCATTTGAGCACTTTTTGCTTCCACCACAAAACGGTCACCTGACAAATACGTGTGCGCGCACTCAGTTTGCAGTTCGTGGCTTTTTCCCCTCGGCCCTTCTTCAAGAGATCTTTTCCGGTCTAGGATGAACAAACAATGCACGAGCTCAGCATTTAGCTGTTCAACGCAGGCGGTATAAACGCGACGAGAAATGTTTCAGAGGCACCGAATTGGAAGGCGACAAAAGGGGGCCCTCCGGCGTTCACGCTCCCGTGCTCGGGGTCCTCGGCACGGGACAGGGTTCGGCCCCGATCGCCTCGCCGTGGGTCCGCTTCACGAGTTACAAATCTCCATATCCCGTATCACATAAACCGTACGGATATAGGCACGATTAATGCTCACGAATGCCACAATCGCTTAATAGGGTTTTGTCACGCTTCTTCACTAATTTCACACGTTATTCATGTTGATGCTAATGTAGGATAATAAAGTAAACAGAGCACAGTACTACAAAATGTGTTTACATGCTGGACTATTGTTTTCCCTTTTATTTACATTACATTTACATTTATTCATTTAGCAGACGTTTTTGTCCAAAGCGACGCACATCTCAGCAAAAGAACAATTTATGCATTACATTAAGAGAAGAAGACAAAGCTGCAGATATTAATAAGAAATTAATTAAGAAAATATATAAACATTAAAATATTACAATAATTGTAATCAAATAATTATAAAATATACAAATATTTGTATATTTTTCTTTCCTGCACCAGCAGGATACTCACATTTTTGATTGCTAGCTACTGTAAATAAGAAGTACTTTGAATGGAACCACAGACAAAACATTTTGTCAACCAACTGCTGATTTAAGAAGAGACATAAAGACATAAGAAATGCGGTGCCTTGCTGCAGCACAGCCAGACAACGTTATCCACCAGCAGACGCACTGGCTGTTGTTAGAGTTTAGAATAATGCAATATGACCGATGGGACGGTTCTTGTGCATCTGGGTCCTAGTAAGTTGCGCATGTCGTAAGTCAAAAACTGGCCGTGCTCAAAACTGATGTTTAACACGGTTCGCAACTAAATAATTTTCTTACTGCAAGCGCTACTCGGGGTAAATACAGAACGGATTTTCACAACTTCCAGCCGAAGACCGAGAACGCCGCGGTCGACGTATCGGAAAACAACACAACGGGCAGATCCGCCGCACTTAAGAGTTACCTTTTCGGTGGAATTGATCTTCAGCGTAAGACTTGACACCAGAGGACCAAACAAATTGACATCGTTCTAGAAACGCAAAAAGAAAATGTGCCATTTCAGGATGTTTCCAAAGCTTCAGCGGTCGCACCAGGAAAAGCACAGTGAGAACATTGAGCCAAATACCGGGTCTGAGGTCGAAGTGCTTCACTTCACTCCGCTATGTTTACCTGCGATGCGTTGGTAAAGGTGAGGTAGGCCGGAAGCTCCAGGGTCGCATCGCCGCGGCCCTGGACGATGGCGGTGTACTTCACGGCGTAAAGCGATCCGGCTACCAAAACCACACAATAAAACAGAAACGCTCTGGGTTCGGAACTTTAAAGTCGGAAGAAACAAATGATCCCGAACTCATGGCACAAACTGGCAACGCAATGAGACGCCAGCTGAAACAACCAGACACACACACACGACTTTAGCAGAAATCTGAGAACTGTTGTTATTATGTTTAACTTCTGCATTTGAGCTGAATCCAAACCATCAACTTCCAAATTTCTGGTCTGAGTCGAAGACTAAATCATTAATTCTCTCGTATTTGCATGTCCAGATGGGACGGACAGTCAGTCAGTTGACCGTCAACAACAGGTTTTTATTCAGCCGTACCAGCCCCCCCGGTACCTTCTGGCTGTTTTCGAGCTGTGCATCATTACTGCTGCTGCTACTTTCTGCGAGGCCTGCAACCTTTTTGTGCCATATTACATTACAAGGCAACCTGTCGTCGAGCGGGTTTACACATAAAACAAACTGATTCCATGGAGCTCGGCTCATTACTGGAATCTGCATCCGAATCAGAGTTCAGTTTCTCAAGCTCAGATTGCAGACAGTAAACGGCGTTATGTGAAAGAATTGTGAGTGTGTGCAGCTTTAGTGAATCCCACATCCAAAAAGGTAAGCAAACAGAATACATCACCCCAGTGTAGGTCTAAAAGTGTCACGTTTTCACTGAAATCCTTCATTCTACCTTTGGATTCACACAGTTCTGCACATCACCAACTTGAGTAACCGTTTTTTTCTGTCAAATGCATGAACGTTCTGAAAACATTCAGAATTTGTATACATGAGCTATTTATATATTTTGGGAACAAGATAAGGACTGGTTTTCTGCGACAGACTATCACCGTGTCCAGGGTGTACCCCGGCTAGTTTTGCGTCATATGCAAAACTAACATGGTCCTCTGGACCAGGGCGACTCTGATGTACATGTATGGCATTTACTACAGCAGGGTTCCAGTGCTGTGAGTGAGTGAGTGTGTGTGCATGTGTTATACCTGGCAGGGAGTCAAGTGTGAAGGTGAGGAAGCCGCTCTCTACCACCTTCCCACAATTCTCCAAGAGCGTCAAGCCCAGTACTTTATCCCGGATGCTTAGCTGTGTAAGGTGAGCCCCAGGAGAGCCCGTATTGTTGACCTGCAGGTGGACGGTGACCCTAGGAAACTCCTGGCCGGCCTCCACCTGTCCACGGGATAGCCAAAAGCGGGTTGGGAACAGTAAGTAAAGCATTCTGAGTGAAACATGCTGGGAAGGAACCTACAGAAAAAGGAAAGAAACCACACACACACACACATTTTCAGAACCGCTTGTCCCATGCGGGGTCGCAGGGAACCGGAGCCTACCCAGCAACACAGGGCATAAGGCCAGAGGGGGAAGGGACATGCCCAGGATGGGACGCCAGTCCGCCGCAAGGCACCCCAAGCGGGACTCGAACCCCAGACCCACCGGAGAGCAGGACCCGGCCAAACGCGCTGCGCCACCGCACCCCCTTACCATGTCCCCGCATCCGCAAATCTAGGTAACGCATCAAAATTTCTGTACAAATTACCTGTGCACATTTGTGGAACGTGAGTCCAAACATTGATGATTTCACCAAACTCTGTATGAGAAACACAATGAAAGAGAGAATTAAACACATGACACAGATGGGAAGCTGTTAATCAGTAAGGAGTGCAAGGCGTATCCCCCCCAACTGTGACACCATCTTTCTGGCGTGAAACAAAATGTGAAGGAGACCTATTGGACAACCCCGTTTGGCAGCCACGCTGCAGGATGGACGATATGGGACGCACACTGCTCTGCTGCACCACGGAGCTCCTCCTGCTCCTAGTCCTCCCAGCGCCAGCGAAGGAGTGGATCAGGGAGAACAGGGAGTGGCTCCAGGGATCCTCTGACGCGGAGGAGTAGAGCGGGCAGCCTTCGGTGACAATTCTTCCCGAGTCACACCCTGGAACAGCATTCTGCCCTGTGGAAAAGTGGCTGTTTGAAGCACAGGTGAAGGTGGGTCTTTCCCAGAGCGTTAACCATCTCCTGCTTTCCCTGCCTCGCATCACAGCTGATAGTACTCTCCAGACCCGGCCTACTGCTAAGGAAATAAAAATGCTGCTCCGGTACTTTCAATTCTCAACTGCTCTTTATTATTTATTCATTTAGCTCATGTCTTTCTCCAGACTTTACAGTGTTGTGTTTGTACACTGAGCTGCTTACGATTATTTACCCATTTTTATACCTCAGCATTTTTTTTACTGCAGCAATTCAGGGTAAATGGATTAATCAAGGGTACTACAGTAGGAGGTGCAATTCAGACCTGGGTCTTTCAGCAGCTGTTCTGATTGCAAGGCAACTGCTCTACCCATCAAATCACCTGCTACCTCTATTCTTCCTCTTCAGAAACAGCAGTTGACAATCACCATTTAAATAACAAAATACAAACCAAAAGACTTCACAAATAATGCTACTTACTTTCCGTGGAGCATTCCTGGAAGTGACGATGTTGATCTGACTGAAAGTGACATAAAAGCAGTATTAATCTGATGCAGTTTAATAAAGACAGTCAATACTCTATACTGGAATTATTAGTACAAATACTGAATTACATGGCAATTATTTTCTAAGAACAATGTCCTTCCCAGAGTCAAACTGGAGTTTGTTGAAATAAAATTTCAGGAGAGAAGCATTAGGCCAAGTCCTGTCCACACACAGCTGTCAATCATGCACAACCCATGTAAACGCAGGGGCGGCACGGTGTCGCAGCGAGTAGCGCTGCCGTCTCACAGCACCTGGGTGGCGCGAGACGATGTGGGTTAAATCACCGCTCAGTCTGTGTGGAGTTTGCATGTTCTCCCCGTGTCTACGTGGGTTTCCTCCCACAGTCCAAAGACATGCTGTTCAGGTTCCCCCATAGTGTGTGAGTAACACAGAGAGAGTGTGTTCCACTGATGCATGGGTGAGTGACCCAGTATAAGTAGTGTATCTAGCAGTGTACGTCACCGCAGCGAATAAGGTGTGTGGCCTGATAACACTTCATAGAGTTCATTGGATGTTGCTTTGGAGACGAGCGTCTGATAAATAAATAAATGTAAAAATGTAAACGCACACCCAAGCATGTGCTGTTTTCTACAAACCCACCACCGTTGGCTGCACGCATACCTTAGAGGCAGTACATCACAGGTATGTTTTAATTTTTTTCACCAACAAGTACACTAAAAATGTTTCAAATAAACCCCAAATATTAAAAATTGTAAATGCACGATGCACTGTGCAACTAAGAAGCAGAAATTGAGCTGAAAAAGTCTGTCACTAATTTTAAGTCACAATGCCATTGAAATCATTGGAAATGACTGAATAGTAACGGTATGCCAAAGATTTACTTTAATATTTTCAAAAACTCTGTGAGAATAAGAGAAATAAAAAGGAAACATCTCTTCAAACTCCCATGCGGTGCCAGTTGTTGAGCCATATTCATCTCATAATCGTCACGTTCCGCTGCTTCACTACGTCGCCGTTGGTTTCCATGGTAACGGCACAACGCAACAACACAACGATATAACGATACACACGGCAAGGGGTCGTGTGAAAAAGGTGAAAAAGGTGAAAAACGAACATACGGAGTCCGTGCGAGGTGAAAACCGCCAGGACAGCGTCGCGGGAAAATCTCTCAACTTTAAAAAGTAACACAACAGTGAACATAAATTATATAATCATGCAGGAGGAGAAAAACTTGAAGACATGTCATGAACGAACTAGTTTGCCGAGCGAGCCGAACATAATATATTAATCACTTCTTCGCCAAACAAGAGAGTTATATCGCTGAATTACTACTACTAGTAGCTAGTAGTTGTTCAAGACAAGTACCGTTTCGTTTGTACCAACGCGACTATTAATTAACTTTTTAGTGCTCCTCGGTCACCCGCACAGCTGAGTGATAAAACCGCCCCCACCGGGCCCACCACGTAGTACCTCCCGCCTAACGGCTCCAACCCGGGGCCCGGGAAGGAGGAGGTCGACTTCGCGAGGCCGCGATGATCTGGTGCTGGCGGCGTCGCGTGCCTCGCGTGCCTCGCGCGCCTCCTCGCGGCCAGCGGAGCGCCACCACGCGCGCCGCGGAATTCCCGCGTCGTCCTCGCATCGTCGCAGAGCGCCGGGAGCGCGCTGGGGCCTCGGCGGAAGCGCGCCCGCGACCGAAAGCAGGAGCGCGCCCAGCGGTGCCAGCAGCGGCGCGACGAAGCCGCGCATCAGCACTCGCGTGGACGCGCCGCCGTGCGCGCGCTCCTCGGACACATTGTTTGTAGGAAGCACGTGGCCTGTGTGTGGAAAAGGGCTCTATCATCATGTGTTTATTCCTCGCGTGACACAGTATCACTACTATCAAGTAGTACGTACGTACATTTTCCCCAAGAACAAAAAAAAAAATCTGTAGGATAAGAATGCCTTCAAGTGGAAATAGTCCTTTTACATTTATATCCCTAAAATGAAGACAACATTTTCATCTCAAGTAACACAACTGCACATTTCTTGACACAAAGAATCTTCAAACTTACAAAGAGTTGCAGGTCCTTCCTTTCCGTTTTTCCCCCAATCCTACACCGCAGCCCGCCTCCATGGAACTCACTTCCTATTGGTGGGCTTCCGCCAGCGCGTCACTTTCCAAACATTTCATTGGTCAACGGTCGCGTCCGTCAAAAAGTGGTCGGCAGTCGAGTAACACCTTGGATCGGAACGCCGTCGCGCCCACTGTACTTTCCTTTGTCCGCAGCTCCGCGCACTTAGTGCGCGTTACAGGCCGAGAACTTAGAAGCAACGTTTTGTTCCCGACCTCCCCGCCTGCATGCGCAGCTGCGCGGCCGGAACGCGGCGGGCCGGAGCACAGGAAGGCCCCCCGGCTCTGTGCGACGGCGATGTGCTGCTGGAGTCCGCGCGCTCCTCCCGCCTCGTCCCCGGACTGCTGGGCCTAGCGGTCGCGCTCGGGACGCTGCTGGGGCTGGGGGCGGCCGCGCTGCTCTACCTGCGCCTCACCAAGGCACGTGTCAGAGCAGCCAAGGTGGGTCTGCGCATCCCCTCCCCTCGCCTTGTCTCGTGATCGCAAACGGAGCAAGTGCCGCAGCTCTGACCACTGCGCCCCCTGCCGGCAGCGCCACCTCTCACTGACTCCACGTGTCTTTCTTGGCTTCCAGTGCTGTGACCCCACGTGCTGCTTCCTGGGCAGAGAGGTGGACCAAGATGCTGCTCAGGGGGACTGCGGCAGCACGGCAAGGAGGGTATCTCGGAGCAACAGGGCCACAGTAAGCACACAACACGCTTTATGTTGTTTTCTCCAAAGTTTACTTTTACCTGTTATTTATACAGCTGCGTAACTTTTTTTTTTTTTTTTTTTTTTTTACTGGAGCAATTCCAGGGTAAGTGCCTTGCTTGCAGGGCCTCTCCTACTGCTAGAGGGAGATTCGAACCTGCAACCTTTGGGTCTGAAGGCAGCAGCTGTAATCGGTACGCTACCGGCCGTCCCGTACCACACATGCTGGGACAGAGCTGTTGCCTTCGGACCCAAAGGTCGCAAGTTCGAGGGTCAGCTCCGGCTGTAGTAGTACCCAACGTACTTACTCTAAAATCGCTCAAGTAAAAAAAATTACTGAGCTGTGGAACTGGGTAAATATTAAGTAGATTAACATAGTAAGTCACTTTGGAGAAAATCATGAGCTAAATGAAACGGTGTAACTGGTCACTCGGAGTGTGGGTTTCCACAAGGTAAGCAGCTCCCGCTACACGCTGCCCTCCAGCTCCAGACATACCGTAATGCCTGAAATGTGACCCCTGTCTTGGGCAGTGAGGAAGAGACGCGAGCGCGCACACACACACACACACACACACACACACACACACACACACGTCAAACACGCATCCTCTCTGGAACAGCGTAGCCTTACAATAATCACCCGTTCCAACCTCACAGGAGACGAAGCAACAAGTGCCCACCACCAGCACCGATGTGGCCGCGTTCGCCTTGAAGGCCAAGGTCGTGTACCCCATCAACCAGAGATACCGGGTGAGACGCTCTGCACCCCCACTCCCGTCTCTCCCTTCCCTTCTGCTTTGCTTCTCAAAGAGCAGCCGTGATCGGACCCGTCAAATTATTCGCGAGGCTCCGTCACGACCGTAGGCTTCAGAGGAAGGAATTGCGGTGTTTTGTGGCACTTTGCAGAGGGGGTGGGACAGAGGTTTTCCGGCACACCTTCGCTTTGTGTTAACGAAAGGGAGGTGGAGTTTGCGTACAGGATGCCTTTATGCCAAGAGCGAAGGAGAGGATGAGGTCCTCACACTGGCGCCAGTTGATCGGGAAGGACGCCGATCTCCCCAAGAGTTCTCTTACAGCACGCTCTTCTGGTCCAGTCTCTCGGAGCATCTGCCGCATCTAACGGTCTCATGGCCTCATTCGAGGCATCTGCCTGGTCTTCGGCAGCGGTAAGAAGGCGTGAAACGGCACACATCGTGGCGCTGTCTGTCAAGTGTGGCCCCGCCCCCCGCGGATGTGCCACCTGTTGGCTCACGGTACACTGTCTGTCAGCCGCCTTATTACATGCGTTTACAACGGTTAGTTTTTTTCCTGCTAGAAGTTAAACCGAGGATTAAGGCTCCAGTGATGTTGACGATGGAGAAAAAGGAGGGAAATGTGCCCTTTTACTTGACTAGATAAAGTAGCATTTTTATCGGCCTTAGAAAATCCCGCGGAGACGAGGCGTGTTGCCTGCCGTCTCCGCCCGTGCCCGCATGGCGTGGCACATGGGCAGGAGCGCAAAATGAAAGCTACCGTCGAACAAGAGTTCACCGGATGTCGGTGGAGAGCACGGGTAACGGTGTAATTTTGTGCGGTACGAACGGGTCACGTGACCGGTGACAGCTGACTAAAGTGGTGCTGCACTCGAGCGCCACTTCAAAATACGTGACATTGAACACGTGCTGCGTATACGCTCTATATGAAAGTAGAGGTGCGGCTCTTCGGCTTGTGCTCCTGTACAACACGACCTCTTGGCGAATGTTTCGACGGACAGTTTGCGTCTCAAGCGGCGGCGTGACGTTTGCCTCCGCGCTGCTCCACGTTCAGCCTCTGGCCGACGGCGCCTCCAATCCCTCCCTGCACGAGAACGCCAAGCTGGGGGCGCTGCACCCGCCCGAGTCGTCGTCCTCCTCCAGCCTCGGGTCCCTGAGCCAGGGCAACGATGACGAGGACAGCAGTCAGCTGGCCTTCCCGTCACCGGTCCCCAGGAGCTTGCAGAACGAGCGCTTCCCCAGGACGGAGCGCTTCCCGCAGGCGCTCTGCTGCCCCGGGTGCGTAATTCCGCAGCGCCTCTCTGCCTCTCTGCCTCTCTATGCTGCTTTCTGCCCGTGACGGTAATTTGGGTGGGTTAACGCTCCTCCGCCTCTCACCTTTCCTAGCGACAGGTTGTTCGTTAGGAGTGTGCAGCGACCCGATGAGGGCTTTTTCTATCTAAACGTGGTGCGCGCACTACTTCCGTCGTTAAAAAAGCGAGAAGTGTGAACGATACCCTTCAAAGTCATCTCCCCGCTCCTAGTTCAGAAAACCATACGTAATTATTTATTTATGTATTTAAGACAGCTTTTATCTCAAATCCATCGGTCTTTCAAATTTGAAGTGCTGCGCTCACGCATGCCGAGTACATCAGTTCACATGTTGCACGGCGAGCGGTCGCCTTGCAATCAAATATCCTGGGTTAAAGTCTCGCTCAAGCTGGGAATACCCTTGTGCAGGGTAACTTACCTGAATTGTTACTTTAGTAAACATAACCCCGGTCTATAAATGGGCAAATTATTGCGTGTCGCGGGTGGCACACCGCTTGGCACCGCAGCCTCACAGCGTCTGGGCTGTTCAGGTTTGGATCCAGCTCCTTTCGTCTGGAGTTTGTCTCTTCTCCCCCGTATGGGTGGGTTTCCTCCCGCAGTCCAAAGACACGTCTTTCAGGCGACTTGGCCATAGCGTGTCAGTGTGCCTATGAGGCTGGCCATCCAGAGCCTACGTAGCCCTCCTAGCCTAGTACCGAGTGATTCCGGAATGAGCTCCGCGCCGCTGCCGCCCTCGTAAGGGACAAGCGGTTGGCGAGAGTGGGCGAGTTGTACGTACCGTAAAATTATACGTGTTTTTGAAGGAAAACATCATCCGATTAATTCATTGACCTTCGTCCTCGATGTCTGTCTGCTTTCGAAGCTTCGAAGGTAGGATCAGTCTCTACTGTTTGGGTCTGCAGAGCTTCCAGCAACTGTCCTCTGAGCTCCTGGAGCAGAAACACACGGTGAGTCCGACCGCCGTCTGAGAACTTAAGCTTTACTTTGAGACGTTTTGGGTCGGCAGGTCGCGTGGCGCTTGGCGCCGTCGCTTTGCGGTCGAAGGAGTCGGGTTTGATTCCCCACTCCTGCCGTGGTACCTTCGATCAAGGTACTTGCACTGAGCTGATAGGGTAAGAATACCGTTCTGCGTAAATATGCGAATAACTGTAAGTGGCTTAGTTTGCCTAACTACGGAGGGTGAACAAAATGGAAACACAATCCATTAGCTTCAAGGATCTAAAAAGCAGCAGGGCCTCCCTGAGCCTTCAGAAGAGCTTCGGTCTTTCTCGGAACGCCGCCACACGAGCGACGAGCTTTCTAGCGCGATTGCGGTGCGATGGTGTCACGGTGCGTTCTTCAAGAGGAAAACCTTACCGGCGGTGCGGGGGCGTTGTCATCCTGCAACGTGGGAGCATCACGAGGGATCAGCGCTCGCATCGTAGCGCGAACCCGCTCCTGTAAAATGGCCTCGTGTTCCCGGACTTCTCCGCGAGCACACGGAGCGGCCATCGGACCTCGTGAATCTCACCTGTGGGTTGAAGGCTTTCTCCGAATGTGAACCCGTCAGGATGTAGGACCGCATTTCTGTTGCTGTTGCTCAGGGGTCAGAGCTGCGGTTTTGTGCTCCTTAGACCAAGTTGTGTGATTTCGTGCGTTGGCGTTGGATAAAAGCAGTTTCTGGACTGCAGCCCTGCTATAAATTCCAGTTGCTTTCTGAACTTCATGAGGTACGGTGTTCGCCGAGCCTCGATCGCGGAGGTGCCGATTCTCTTCTGCGGTAATTTTTGAGGCCGTGCTTTTGCGGCATTTACCGGCTATCCCGTGAATTGTCCCTTTGTCCTCGTCGGCGAGATTCGAACCGGAGCCGCTTTTCCCGACTGCCCTGCAGTTTGTCCATGTTTGCCATGCGCTCTCGTGATTTTTGACAGCGTTCCCCTTGACGTGCGAAATAATTTAACAGTTTTCGTGCTCAACGCACCTGCAATTCAGACGCTGACTTTTTGAGCTCCTTGGAACTCTGCTAGTTTCCTCATGTTGCTTTGAAGAGTCACATGTTGAAGTGCTGATTGTTAGTGCTCCTTTATAGTGAGAGGGACACAAACACAGACTATTATGCCTCGCCTTTGCAGCTGTGCTTGTAACTGCGGTTTAGTTACTGCGAACTCCTTTTTCATGTGGTGTTTCCATTATTTTGCTCACCCTTACAATCTGACTTGGACAAAGGTGTCCGCTAAATCAGTTAATTTAAAATGTTAGATTTGCTTGAACAACCTCTTTTCAAAGGTCGCAGAGAGAGGACATTGCCGCTAATGAAAGAGTCGAGAGACGTGTGACGGGTAACAAAAAAAAAATTTATTATTTTTTTTTAAACATCATTTCACACTTCCACAAAGCTCAAGTCTCTTTCTTGCCGTCATGAAATATATTTGGTGCAACGCTGCCCAGGATTGTTGCTTTTTTTTTTTACGAAGCTGCTGTGTATTCTTCTTGGCTTATGGTGCATAGTGTTTCCTTCAGATGTTTCCTCAGGTTCTCAGGATTGTTTTCAACGAATGGTTTCGCAAGGACAAGATGGATTCTGCTTTCTACAGCAACATCCTTCTGCTGCAGGACAGGGTGAGAGCGTTTTGCGTTGGCAAAAACTGTTCCCGGCGGTGACCCGGATGTCGTATAGCTCGGAAAGAGCTGCTGTCCTGAGGCTTTTTGCTCTTTGCTCGGCAGCGTTGTCCCAGTAGCTCCCGCCTGCGCTCGGAGTAGTCCCGGTAACTGCTTTGCGCTTGCTCGCTTGTACAGCCCCGAAATTCGGAGTACTGAAAAAAACTATTATTGGCGAAGCACCTCGACCGCTCGCCACGGTCTGGTTAATCGTTCATTTCCGCCGTTCGCTGACTCCCGGCATCCGTCTGCAGGAGCTGGAAGAGTTGGAGGAGGCAGCGTCGGCGAAACGGCTGAGTGCCGAGAGGAACGAAGAGGTCGCTTCGGGCCACTCCACCTTGGAGGACGTGGAAAGAGCCGGACGGGACCGGCAGGAGTACAGCCTTCAGATGGTACCGGTTGTGAGCGCGGCGGGCGGCAGGGTTCTGTAGGAACGAACGTAACGCGAGCTCTGTCGGCTCGGACCTCGTGCCACGCCGCGGTAGCGCCTCCCTCCGGCTTTCGCCGTGCTCTGCCTGTGCGGTGATGCTAAACGGCAGTGTTTCGCTGGTCCCTTTACTGGCTTTCCCTTGGATCGCAAGTCAGTCGGCGAACCGGTCGGTCGTTCGGTCATTACCGTACTATGCATCGTATCGGACGAGACCTTGCGTTTCGAGGCGCTGATTTTATGGGCATCTCAGCATTTTCCCAGGTCCATCGATTCGAGCCTCAAAGCATGAGTGACGGCAGGCGAAACGGAAGCCGCGATGATGCCGAGCGCCGCTCTGAAACGGAGCCCCCCGTCTCGTCCGCAGGCGGTGGGATTCAGCAGGCAACTGGAGAGGCTGTGTCGGCGCCTCCACGAGCGACCCGGCGTGCCCCCGAGGGAGGGGCTCGGCGACATGATACACACGCTTGTCCGTAGCCTCCTGCTCGCGGAGAGGGGGTTGGCTGAGGTCCAGAACTGCCACATGAAGGTGAGCGCCGGAGACGGATGATGATGTACTGAGAAGTGTGTGTGTGTGTGTGTGTGTGTGTGTGTGTGTGTGTGTGCGCGTGCAGCGCATGTCCTACTGCGCTCCAAAGTTGTCGCTGCGAACGTCACAGAGAGGTTTCTTCTCACTCTTTTACTTCAGCCAGACCCATCGCCTTTGCTATTAATGTGAAGAGCGTTAAAGCACCGTCACGATGAAAGAAGACACTTTGTAAGCCGGTGCCCTGAGCCCCTCCCCCAAGGAGCGGTCTGACCGCTTCCGCCCACCACCTTGACCACATCCCCAATGCCACCGTCTCCCCCTTCTTAGAGTGTGCAGGAGAAGATGCTGCGGTGGGAGGAGCTCGCGTGCTGCCTGCACACCCGCACGACCTTGCTGCGGCAGGAGGCCGCGTGCTCGCTGCGGCTCGTGGCCAAGGCGCTGGAGCGGCTCGGCAGCGATGGGCGACTTAGCTTCTGCCGTGTGGAGAAGATGCTGTCAGACTTGCGGGGGGCTTTGAGAGAGGACCTGCAGAGCTGCAGCGAAGGTGAGGCGACGTGCATCGTTACCATGATTGTAAGCATCACCCTGAGCGCTGCGGTGTTACTTCAGAGTCTAGTCCCATTGCTGGCACTTTTCCCCAAAGCTGCTCAACATGTTAGGCTCATATAATAATTATTTATGCGTTTATATAGCTGTACTGTAATTTTTATTGCTTTAACCGAGTGCAGGGATTCCACTGGCACCGCTTCACATGCCGAGCCCTTGCTCTCCAGCGTTACGTAACGGCGATCGAGTGTGACTTTTACCCCGTTTCCTTGCTTTGAGCAGAGTGCATGAGCTTGACAAAGGAGCTGCTTAGTGAACGATGCAGGAAGACTGAGAGCAAGAGGAAGAAACTAATGAAGACACAGGCGAAGGAGCGAAGCCGCACGCTGGACACCGCAGCCAAGTGCAAGGACCCCCAGGAGTTCGTCAAGGTATCTTCTTTTTTTTTTTTTCTTAAACACCTTTGAGCATCTGGCCTTATGTGCCGTTCTCTGCTGTCTGGTGGAAAAATGTTCCTTTTCACAAACATTAGTATCAAATGTGCTACGGTCTGGTGCGAAACGTCACTGGCTTGTCGGCACCTCATGTTCACCAGAATGCAGTGAAGGTTGGTATAGCTCCCTGCAGAAGTGTTCCTGTCTTTTTAGTTTTATGAAGAGCGCAGGGTCACGGGGTCACAGCAGCGCAGTAGAGACGGGACAAACATGTCCACATACATCGAGAGAGAGCTCAGGCTCACAGGGCTACAGTGTATCACACCGGCACACAAATGGTACCCAGTTTGACAGATAGTTGGGGGAGATGTAGGTCGGAAGCAACGGGAGACCGTAACGATGTCTCTGGGCATCTCTCCGAACGAGACGAGTGGTGGATATGACGGCATTTTTGGGTAAAGGTGGGATAAGTTCTCATCTCTGAATGAAAGGCAGAGATCTCGGGAGTCTCCGGTAACATGTGGCAGGTTCCTCGCCGACCTACTGAGTCTGGTCTGGCCTGGATCCAGCTCCAGGGGTGAGCTGGTGGTACCACTCAGATTTCCTGTTGAATTCATCTGTGAAGGTGCACCAGGCCCTGCTGCTTAGACAGAGGAAGGACAGCAGTGATCTGGAGGATCAGCAGGATGAGAAAACGGCGGAAGCTGTGTGTGAGCTGTGGCAGGTAGGATTCTCGGTGCGCGTGTGTGCGTGCGTGTGAAAGGACTGGGGTAAAACCTATCTGTGCGCTCTGCCTGTCCAGAAAATCCACCTGTCCTGGTCCGAGAAGCTGGCGCAGCGGGTGACGGCACTGCTCCGCACAGACCTTCGGGAGCAGACTGGTTTGACCCACGAATACTGCGAACGGCTCGGGCACGAGGTGGAGCGCGACCTTGGTGCGCAGCTGTGCCACGAGGAGGCTGTGGCCAGGCAACACCTGGATGGGCTGCGAGACCAGCTGGAGCAGGATGGACGGGTACGGGGCAGCGGGGTGCGCTCGGTGGGGGGTGTGGGCGAAGCGTGTCTGCCCTGGAGCGGCGTGCTGAAATGTTTCTGTATGTAGCTTGGTTTACGGCCCCCTGCGTCGCGTCGCCTCTAGTTCTCCACACGTGTCTTTAGCAAAGGTACATAAGTAAGCTGAAGCTCAACTTCTCTGGCGCTCTAAACACTCTGCTCCCGGCAGACGTGGGCGGAGGAGGCGGCGCTGGTGTCAGCCAGCCTGACTCAGCTTGGCGAACAGCAGCTCAAGATTCTCAGAGGGATGGTGGTCCGACAGAGGGACGTGCAAGAAAGGTGGGGGGGGCCCATAATGTCGACATCCGCCGGACACAGGATGCGCAGGAAGCGCATGGCAGAGGTGCTCTCTGCTTCAGACACTCTTTGACTTTTATCCTCAGTGGCCTTTGGACCCTGATGGAGGGGAAACAGCGCCTCCTGCTGGCAGCACTGCAGAGGCTCTTTGCGGCACGCCACTTTGGCCTGCGGCTCCTCAAGGAGATGCGGCTGTCCCGCCTGAAGCTTCTGTCCCAGTACGGCAGCAGAGCCGTGGAGCTGGAGGACTGCAGCAGATGCCACCAAGGCGCGAGAAGTGGCCCCAAGGTGCGTCCCCCGCGCAGCCAGGCACAGTGCGAAAGGCTGTACGCTCTGGCTGACGTTACCGAATGGGGCCGAAAAATCGCCAAGCGAGCCAGGCTGCCGGGATTAGCGCGACACCACTTTGGCCCTGGGCCTGAGGCAAGGCCTTCCGAGGTCCTCGACGCGTGGCGGGATGGGCCGCTCCGCCCTCGGACCGGGTTTGCTCTGCGTGACCCCAATTTGAGAATCTCCGTTTACATGCGTGTGGTGTGGCGCCTCTCCCCAGGAGCCGGCGCTCAGCGAGGGAGACAAGCGACAGGCTGCGGAGGCTCTGCTCGTCACCCAGGGCTTTCAGCAAGAGTTCTTGTCAGAGCTGGACACGGGGACAGAGTTCGCGGAAGAGCACGCCCAGCTGCTGGTGGGCCACGCTCTCGCCCACAGTGTGCGCCGGCGCCGCCGAGCCCCGAGCGCCGGGCTGCCGCACCCACAGCTTGATGAGCGCGAGCAAGTAAGGACCGCTAGGGTTCGAGGCACGTCTCCACGTAGCAAAGGGAGCGGGTGCCGAGATGTCGTAGAACTAGGAGAGCAGCGAAAGCTCGTTGGTGGAGTAACTAGCAAGTGAAGAGTTGGGAAAACGTTGGGAAAGGTTTCCTCCAACTCTTACGCAGTGTGCCTTGGGTGCCAGAATTTATTGTACTTTGAGTTGCTGGGACCCTAAGTGCCGTTTTCTCGGAGCAGGTGGAGCTCGCGGAGGCGGTCTCGGAGAGCGTGTACGCGAGCCGTGCTTCTGTCGCCACGCTGATCCACAGCCACTACGCACAGATGCAGAGCATCATGAGGAACCTGCAGCAGGAGCAGCACAACTTACTGCAGGACCTTGCAGGTGACTGGAGAGGCGGGGGTGGCGCTCGAGCCCCGAGGGTGAGACGGGAGAGCGCTGACACTGCGAGCTCTGTGACAACTTGAGAAATGGCAAAGAAGCACTTTGCTGTGTGTGTGTGTGTGTGTGTGTGTGTGTGAGGGGCAACGTACGAGCAGAGCGCCTCATGTCGTGACGTGAGGATAATGATACTGTGCTCACGTCAGAGGAGAGTGACAAGAGGAGGAATCGGCTGACGTGGAGCCTGCAGAAGGACCTGGCCGACTGGGGCAGGAAGCCCAGCTCCATTGAGCTCCAGCAGAGGTACCAACCATGAAAGGTTCTCCTTGTTTTCCCCAAAGCAGTTAGCTACAGGAAAGCAGTGCCTCTTCATAGTAATCATAACACATATTTCAGTTCTTTCTATTCCTTTCTCACGTTGTTGTTGTTGTTGTTATAATGTATTAGTATTTTAAAAGGAAGCCGTTATCAAGTTAGCCCTCATGAGCTAAACTTGCCTAAAGTGGCATCAAATGTGAAACGCCAGGGTGGACATGCGGAAGAAGATGATCCTGAGCACGTATGACTTGGAACTTGAAGCCGCATATGAAAGGATGAGGAAGAAGAAGTCTCTTCACGACCAAATGGGAAAGCGTTTTCAGGACGAGCTGCAGGTGAACAATCGCACGCGTCCAGATGGCGCTCCAAGATATTTAGATGATTAAGCTTGAAGAAATCGATGCGTATGGGGGAAGGAGCATTTATTTCCAGGTCAAGTCACCAGTTTAATTTGTGCTGAGGCTCAGGGGCTGTTGTGGGACCGTCGTGGGTGAGTGAAGCTTCTCCCTTCCTCCCAACAGGAAGCTCAGGAGTCCTTCCTGTCACAGTTGGCTGCTATGGCCAGGGTGCCACTGTTCAGTAGGGGGGAGCAGTCTGAGCAAGACAGGACGTCTGACAGGTTTGTCTTTTACCTTTACATTTGTTCACATGCAGACGCACGATTGACAAAGTACTGTCAGCTAGTCCAGCGTACATTGCATAAAACTGATCGGTAGCAACTTTACGGTCGTCTTTTAAAAGACAAGTTCTGGAAGTTTGTAGAGCACATCAGAGATGAGGAGGGAAGTGGGTCTGAAAGATGTCATTTGAGACCTTTCTTGAATGTTGAAAGGGATTTGGCAGCATTGAGAGACATCATTCCTCCACGCTGGAGACAACAGTAAGAGAACTCAGGTTTTTCTTTTTGGACCTTTAGTGCACAGGACTGCCGAGCACCTGGAGGTGGAGGAGCAGAGTGAGTGATCAGGTCCTGTAGGTATGGCGAGCAGATCCATTGATGCTTTTGTAGCCATAACCAGAATGTTGAATTTGAAGCAGGCAGCTTCAGGAAGCCATTGGAGAGAGACAAGGAGGAGGGGGGGGGGGTACATGGAGATGCTTTGGCAAGTCAAACACAACTCGTACCGTGGTATTCTGCATCAGCTGGAGAGGTTTGATGGCAGAGACCGGGAGGCGCAGTAGTCCAGGCGAGGTATTACCGTGGTCCGGACGAGTACTTGCGTACAGTTTACAGAGCGATAAGGGCGGATCCTGCGGCTGTTAAGCAGAATGTATCTGCAGGACCGGGTTGTGGGTTCGACGTGTTGAGAGAAGGACAAACTTGAGGTGATTATTGCCTCCAGGCTTTTACTGGATGAAGCGGAGGAGATGACTACGATGCCCAATTTCATAGCGTTCACGACAGGTAGTTGCACCATTGCATCACTGTTCCTTAGATCGCAAGATGTTGGAGAGAAGAAAGGAAGAAGATAAATTGGTCTGTAATTCTGGACTGTGTTTGGGTCCAGGGTTTCCCTACAAATGCTGCGATGGGAGCAGTTTTATAAGCAGCTGGACAGCAGCGAGAGGAGAGTGAAGAATTGATGCGGAGCTGCAGTGAAGCTCAGGCAACGAAAAGGTTCTCTGTTCCTTTGCAAGGCAGGGGTTGGAATGCAGTTATTAAAGGCTTACCCTGACTCATTTTCCCCCAAAGCTGCTTACATATCTTACCACAGAAAACTGTACCTGTTCATCACAGCTGCGTACTTTGCTGGGACCTTTGCCAAGGAACAGATAGTCAATCGATGAAAGAGTATAAGAACACGAGTAAACACCCAAAAATCATAGTACTTGTGGACATGGAACAGCTTCGATGTGTAACACCTCCATGTGTGTGTCTGCAGGTGAGGACAATGTCCCAGGGTAAAGTCAGTGCCACAAGTGCCACTTTCCCCCACGGAAGGAAGCATCAGGTAAACTTCAGACACCAGAACAGAACGGGGCGTCGTGTTGTCGTCCTTTAAAGGGACACTTTGCCTACACCTCTGAGGTGTGACCAAGGAGAGCTCTGCTTTAGAAGATGAAGACGATGCTTTTTACTCCTTGCACTCAGTTCTGTAATCCGGCTGCATGAGAATTCAGTCAGTTCTCCACAGCAGCACATCCTCAAGCATATAATATATTCAACAAAATAATGTTGCTCAGCGACTGGCCGTTTGTGATTTCCACCACTTCGCTAAAACACAACATGTGACATGAGCATCAGAGAAAGCTGATGTGTAACATGAAAGCCCTTCCTTCCCTACTCATGAAGGTAGCGCAGGGCAGCGCAGGCTGTGTTGTCTGACTTTTAAGCGATTTCGTCAAACTCCGTAACGCAGCTGCGATTCAGAATTGTGGGGAAAAGGGTGGGTCCCGGCCTTCAACATTACGCTCTTTACTTTGGAGGCCTAAATTTGTTCAACAAATTACATTACAATTTGTACCTTCTCGAACATAAATAGTGGTAAAGTGCATGAAGGTGTAACGTGGGTGAAAGAGTCACTCAGCATTTTGAAGGTGTGAATGCAGTGATGGGGCGACCGCAATCTGACTGTTTCTTCCGAGCAAGAATGTGCAGAGTGAAGGTATGTGAGCCCAGGAGGACAGATTCTAGAAGGGACCTTTTCCCCACACACACACACACACCACCAAGACATCAAGAGCTGTGTACCCCTCCTCCCATGGTGTCCCTCTGCTAGTCATTGCTCATGCCTTGGACTGAACTCCAGACGTAGTGTCCCAAGCCCCTGGAAACAGGAGAAATTGAGCTCTGCAGGGTGACCAGGATTAACCGCGATGCTTAGTGCGCTGAAGGCCTGCGAGGAACATGATACCAAAGCAAGAAGTGGAGACTTTCTGCATTACAATGCTGAGGTGACACTTTGGTCCGCAGTAAATGTCACCGTTTCCGGAGCGCGGACACCGGAGCACGTCAGCGTAAGGACCTTGCTCAGGTACTGCTGCTTTCCCTGGGACTCAACCAGCACCATGCTATAGCCTTTGGGCCTCTAGCGCAGCTCTGTGGAAGAGCAGGGAAGGATGCCATGCTGTGCACTGCACTCGACCCAGGACCGGCTGTTTTTTCCACTATTTTATTTCACGAGTATTTATTAAGACAATACACAACAATGTCAAAAACAAGATGGTATGTTATTATAATGAGTTTGTATATAAAGTAAATCTGTAAAATAAAAAAGTAATAAATATGTCATGGTAAGAGCATGAGGCACCCCAAAGGACAGTGTAAATAGGGTAAATGGTAGCGCCCCCATGGCGGTGTGTGTGCTTACTCTACGTCGATGGTTTTTCATCAACAGGAAGACAGACGCACAGCTGTGCGGCTCTAGACGAAGACAAAGCGCAGACGTGGTCTGGTGTCTGTCGGGGGCGGGGGTGCAGTCACGGTCAGCAGAGCGGCTCCACCGGGGCGTCAGCGAGCCCCCTCCTGAAAGGCGGCGGTCACCTTCGCTGTTGCGCGGTGTGACACGGGGGGTCGAAACCCTAGCATACTCTGCAAAATTAAATTACAAAAACTTGTCTCTACATCAAAAACGCATATCTATCTACATGCAACTAACCAACTATCCAATCAATCACACGAAGGAAGTGCAACGATACCAGTTTTCCATTAACCAACAATACTGATGTACTTCTGTTTGTGGCCACTAGAGGGGGACGGGGCGCGGCTGATGAAGCACCATGCTTGTTACTAGGGCGTGAGAGTTTTCGTAGTAAAACGAGTAAGAACGTAACACTACACTCACTGTATTCTATCGGACAGGTGGACGCACCTTTTTTTTTTTTTTTTTTTTTAAAAACGCTGGGAAAGTTGGGCAGAAAAAACACACAGACAGAAAGGAACCACACAGCTTCCCTCACTGAGCCGTCGCTGGCAGACTTAGGCCCTCCCCTCCCTTCCCCTCCCCTCCACAAAAGTGCAGGAGTTCAGCCAAGGCTGGTGATGTTGGAGCGGCCGCCGGGGGGGGCCACGATGCGGTGCCCCGAGCGACGGGGCACGTTGTCGTCCACCTGGGCACCTGGAGGGCAAACAAGCGACAGACTGAGGTCAGGAGGGCAGGTGCAATGAACTGCTGCGCTTTGACAGCCCTTCTCACTGTAGTACCGCCATTAAGCTAAAGTGGAAATACTGTAACTGACGAACTGACGTCCAAGTTGGAAACGACGAATGCGCTCATTTACGCAGAGGGAGAATTTCAGTTCTCTTTTCTGTTAACGTTTTTTGTCTCAAGTTTTTTAAAGTAATGGGTCAGTTTGCAAGTTCTAATAAAAGGCTGAAAGTAGAGAATCTGAAGAAATCAATGACTTTTTCATGCACGTGGCTGATCTCGCCAGGAAAGGAAAGGAAAGGCAGCGCTAGATCATGTAGAGGAGATGCAGAGAGGAGGTCACACAAGGTGAGACATGCACAAGGACTCGGTGACAGCTGGACGGAGACCCGTCTCAGAGCCCCGGGCTCAACGTGACAGACACACACGGAACGCCAGAAGGGGAAAAGAGGAAGGCGATCGAGTGCAGGATGACTGGAAGACGACGAGATGCGGCTGAGAGCTCATGCAAAAGGCCCAGTCTGCGCTGCTCACTAACTGAATATTAAGAAGCCACATTGGGGAAGGACCTCGACCCTTTTTTCCCCTCTCCCTCCCTTCCTCCCTGCAGCTCTAACTTGTTCACGAAAACTAACTTGTCTGGTTTGAGGAACTTTAACAGCCCCTGCGGGTACTTCAGTCGTTACCACCACCACCATCATCATCATCATCACCACCACCACCACCACACATGAAAGCATTAGGCGTTAACCCCACAAACCTATAGCTGCTGTGTGCTTGTAATGTTTGCTTGTATTTGTGTTACCCTCCGACTGCTGAGAGTCCGGCCCTGGAAATATATAAGACGATGCAGGTGAGGTCAGGGGCAGGATGGCAGGAAGCATCAGTGTCAACACAAGTACACACAGTGTAAATCCTGGTAACCTTGTCCCCCAAGTCATGCTGGCGCTCAAGGAGCGTGAGGGTCCAGATCAATACAACGGCACCGTGGCCCGGCCCGCAGCCCTCCAAACAAAGGAAAGCAGGGTGCACCTGTCACTGGGCTCGTCTCTTGGTAGCATGTGACACCGAGGGTGAGTAATTGCGCTCGTTTTCCAGCAGAGTCACGTTCAACCAGCCGTCACGATTCTGCTGGGACGTGTGGGGCGCTGCCCTAGGACAGGAGGACCAGGACGGCAGCAGTCGAACACGAAGGCAGTTTGCTCAGTGCTTTCAGTCAGAGAACAACATGATGACAAAGCAGGTCTTTCCTCTGATGTAGAGAAAATCCCTTTACTCAGCAGAGTATCAACAGAGCGAAGAGAGTAGTTGGTGCAACTGAAAAAAGCAAAAGTGCCCCCTTAATTTGCCTTGCTTTGGAAGGGAAGCAGGATAAATACGGCCGATCTGCCCAGCACAGACAGCGCTCTCTGGGGGGGGCGGTTTGGCCTGCAGCTCTCTCTCTTACGTATGTGAAACGAAGCACTACTCTCTCACGTCCCGTGTCACATGGCACCAAGGGATGAGCGGAAACGGCACCCCTCCCTCACACTCGAACCCTTCCACAGAGGACAGTCACCGCCGAACACACATATTAGTGGACATTTAATGCATAGGGGGGTGGGGAGTGGAACGGGGAACGGGAGTGTGGTGTCTCTCCGGGTGGCGACGCGCTGTCATGCTGTGAGATGCCCGCAGCCCAGCGACACCTTCTCTACCTGACAGGCTGAAGTTGGACTGATGCAGGTTCCGAATGGGCGGGGGCTGGTTCTTGGCCGGCGAGGTCTTGGTGGACGGCGCGGGGGTCACGTACTTGGGGGTGGCGGGGATGTCGTACACGGGGCCGTCATACATGCCCCGAGAGACGCCGCGGGCCGCCATCGTCTGCGGACGCAAGCGAGGCCGTAAGTTCCAGCTGCACACCGCTGGGGGTCTTTGCCCCGGGCACAGGAAATGGTATCGTGTTATAACACGACAACGCCTCTTCAAGTCCAAACTGTATGGGGGGAGGGATCATGCTGGATCGACTCCGTGTACACTTTGCATGAGCGAGGAAAGCACATCAGCGTGAACCATGATACCCCGACTTGCCCAAGAGCCTGATTTCAGCACATGGCAGAACGTTGGTGGGATGCGCACAGGAAGGCTCTCCTCCCGCTTCTGCAGACCTTGGCCGATACAGTATGCGAGCTGACTTGAAAACCACCGAGAAGTTACGTGATGTTCCTCAAGATCATTTGTCTCTGCATTCACCTCTTAACGGAGCTACTTTGGCCCCACGCTGCTCGACTGATGGAGCTGATGGGGATGACCGCTGTCCCCCAAAGCAGCGAGCATAAGAGGCCCTGCGGGACTTCGGGCTACGGCTGCTCACCTTGCTCCTCATCGTGATGCGCTGGTAGATGTAGTCGGCAAAAGGCTTGCGTGGAATGAAGCGTCCTACCCCCTGCTGGACATGCAGCTTCCCATCCTCGTAGACGATTTTCCCTTGGCTGATGACTACCAGGGGGCCCCCTCGGCACTCCATGCCTTCAAAAATGTTGTACTCAACAGCCTGTTGGGATTGCAGAGTGGAAGGAACTTAATTAGAGCCTTTGTGAGCTCTTTGTGCTAACACCCGTCCCCCCACGCACCCTGCAGCCTCACCGACTGCTGCGTCTTGGCTGTGATGGTCTTCATTTTATCGGGGTCCCAGATGACGATGTCCCCATCGGAGCCCACCGCTATCCTGCCCTTCCTGGGATAGAGGTTGAAGATTTTGGCAGCGTTGGTGCTGCTCACAGCCACAAACTGGTTCTCGTCCATCTTGCCCACAGCCTGAAGACGGAACACACACTCAGTGGCCCCAAACACACTTACTGGCGTCTACGTCGATCATCCATCGCCCATCCTGCACGAGTCACTCACCACGGCCTTGTCCCACACGAAGGACATGCGCTCCTCCACGCCATTGGTTCCCTCAGGGATCAGGGTAAAGTTGTCCTTTCCAATGGCCTTCTGGGAAGTGCTGTAGGCACAGTGGGCACTGCCCACCACCTGCAGGTCTCCACTGCACAGAATAACCAGGTGCAGCGTTACAACCGCTGTACGCAAAATTCACGGTAACGCTCGACCCACAGCAGTCCCCCCTCCCTCCACGAGCAGAGCCCAAAAGATGTCTTGACGCACTCTTGAGAACGGAGACGGTCGCAATACGACGCACTGCTGCCCTGGCTGCTCCCAGTGGTCTTGCTGGGGCAGTTTTGATGGCCAGGTGTTTGATCCCTTTGCATTACAAACGGGACAGATGAGGCTCGCTGTCGGTAACCTGCTATTACCCATGAGCAAGGTACTTACCCTAAATCGCTCCCATAAATTTACCCAGCAGTATAAATGCGGAAATAATTGTAAGTACATTAACGTAGTAAGTCCCTTTGGAGAAAAACATGAGCTGAATAAATAAATGTAAATGCTAAATTGCTCCCCAAGCTCCTCGGCATGCTCCCTGCTCTCTCGCTGCGTCTCCAGCCGAAAGACCGAGGTGCAACGAGTACAGTATCCGAAGAAAATGTGGAGCCGTGTTCAGCGTCGGCGCCCTTTGTCCTCCAGCGGACACTCACAGGTTTCAGGTGAATGCGGCTTCAAGAGGTATGAAGAACAGCGTGAAATATAGATTAGCTGTTGACCCACAAATCTGGGTGCTGACAAATTACGGGCAGACGTCTCATTGCTCAATGGACGGTAAGAAACATCCCCGAGAAGTGCGGGTGTCAAAATGTGGCCATCATCCCTCCACACGTTGCACGACGAGCAGGCGTACACCCGTCTGCAGGTTCTCGTCATCTTTACACCGGAACATGCTGCTGCCTCTCAGCTCAGCTCTTGACTAACTGAACCACTTTTTCACAATGCATAAACACAATCATTTGTGGTTGTGAATCACTAAGAACATTTACCTTGTTTTCCTATTTTGTCTTCTGCTTTGAAACATTAGTTAGTTGGCAGAAGAGGACCGTTTCCATATTGCACTCAAAACTGTAAACCCCTTCTCACGTGTACGGTCAACGCGAGTTCGTGAGTAGTCCCTAAGACCTGCCGGTCTGACACGTACCAGGCCAGCAGGGAGTTGAGGTGGTCCGGTGTCGTGGGGTCAGGGCTCAGCGGCGGGGACATGACGAACGCTGCAGCCTTGGCCCAGTTCTTGCTCCAGTAGTGCGTTCCATCCGTTGCCAAGCTTGCGGTGATGGGTTCCCCGAACACGACCGACCCTGAATCAGACACAGGACAGCATTCTGGTTTACTGCTGCTCCCTTTTTCCAAGGCTCCGGTTCCTGATAAAATCTGAGTGAAAGAACAGTCGGCTCCAGCAATTTCCATTCGGAACGTTCTTCTGCAAGGGTACAGTGACGATGACGTCTGTTAATGTCAAGTGTGTGAAATTTTCAGAGAAAGCCACGATTTCATACTCTAGCTTCTTGGGTCATGAAGGTTCAAGTTACAGGTTTTTAGAAGATACAATTAACTGGAAAATGTTTCACTTATCCGTTTTCTAAAATTTCAGGTTTTTTGTGGAGTAAATGTGAGCCGCACTGCACAAACACAGCCAACAGGGGGCAGTACTGAGCATCCGAACGATGTAATTGTGCGGGACAGGTTGAATTCCACTTACTAAGAGCGATGGCGATCCAACAGCAAAATGACAAATGCTACACGTTTTTCAGATGAACCGGTCGACAGTCGGACCTGAGCTGGAGGTTGCGGAGACACCGTGTTCTCATTCACCACTTAATTTTCGAGTACCGAACCAACTCTTAGTCTCAACTAAGTCGGGGACTACCAGTAGCTGAAAGTCAATAAAAATGTTCTATAGGAGGAGCCGCTGTACTTGCGCCGTGTTTTCAACACGTGACACCTACATGAGCTCAAGGGAGGGGAACACATGGTGTACACAAAGTCCTGCTTCACCTGGCAACACAGCACACCCGCAGGGGTTGACGTTCACCTCATTTCACCCGCAGTGCTGCAAATGTCTGACGGGTCGTAGACCTCACCGCGAGCGACACCAGGGTGAGGGTTCAGGGTTCAGGATGAGGACAGAACAGAAGCCACGTTGTCCGATGGGTTCGTTAGAGAGGTACCGATTCTCACTGTTAGGGGTACATCAATTCGCTGATGTCTGTTTGCCATGGAGTGCGGTAATAATGAGACACAAGCCCTAACTAATTTCCCAGAGGCAAGACAGGACTATTTAATAAAGACAGACAGAGAGAGACAGCCGCCTCGCTCACCTTTCTTCCTGGACAGGGCCACGATGTCGGCCGCACTCTTGCTCATCACTTTGGTGATGTAGACGGGACAGTTGACCCGGTTGCCCAGAGTGATGGCACGGAACACAGCTTCAGCCTCCAGCTGTTGAGAGAGGACCCGTGAGCACAGCAGCCTCAGCATACATCTCCAGAGTGGGAGGGGCGTTCGGGGTGCCTGGCGGGGCGGGGCGGGGCGGGGCGGGTCGTCTGACATTATGCAGCATCGCAGCGTGAAATACATCGTGGAACTCATCCGCTATCCATTCTTTTACGTGACACCTTCACAATAACTGGATGGTAAATGATGTACGTTTACCTCCTCGGGTCGACTCAGCGCATGACCCTCAGGCCCAGTGATTCCCATGCCAAGGATCTTGCTCTGCTCCTGAATAACATGAAAAAAAAAAACTAATCAAACTAACGCTAGCTGGACATTGTTGTGTGTGTGTTTTATAATTGTTTTGTACTCACGTAAACATCATGGTTTTATTACTCAGCCTTTTATCTACAAGGCACTTTCGCTGAAGGACCCTAGTTGTCCACAGGAGTCATAATATTGCCTGCGGCCCCACAATACTGTAACTCTCCGTACTTCTATCCTCTGCTATATGGACACTCATCGTTTGAACAATTATTATCCAGACTTCAAGAATGTGGTGTGGCTCCGGTCAGCAGGTGTACCATAAAAACCACGGTCCAAGGGAAGTGACCGGGGACTGGTGCCCTCTGCTGCCATACGTTGGACCGCTAGCGGTGCAGCAGGGACTACGTTTTTTTCCGGCATCTAAATTTCACTTTTGTTATGACTGCCGATACAGACAGAGTGCGGCACCAACCGAGAGCACAGAGGCCCATCGGTGCGTTCGGTGTGTTCGGCGTGCATTTCCAGTTTACATTTACACAAAGTAAAAGTTTCCTTTAACCGCTGTGGAGACAGGTCCACAAGTCCATCCGCAGGGGCTCTCACCTGAGCGATGAGGTCGCCGTTCTCCGCGTGGACCAGCACCACCGCGCCGAGCTCCTTGAGGAAAGAGAAGGCCTCGTACAGCTGTGGGGCAGCAGGGAGAGCAGCGTGGGGTGGCAGCGCTTGAGCTTTCATGAGTACGGAACATCTCAGTGGGACTGGGGAACACGGTTAAACTCCTTCGTGCGACGCGTCCCAGCGGATACATACAGCATACACACATCGCAAAGAACGGACTCACGGCGGCAACTTTTGTGTCTCTTTACTGCTGTATGTAAAGTGTGAAGTGAGCGAGTGTGTTCTTTGTGCAAGACACCTTCACTAGGGGTTTCATCGAGAACCAGGTGACACAAGCAGAGGTACAAGGGACAAGTAGTCGAAAACAATACTCGAGTGAAAGCGCTGAAATTTCAAACAATTAATCAGTGCAAAAATGCTGGTGAGTGAAGGTGAAAAAGTATCAAGTTCTTGTGATTCAGATGAGGCTTTTTAATGTTCCGGGGCACATGTTCGTGTCTTCCGTGCAACTCTATAATTTCAATGTGCGAAGCCTGCTGTGCCAGTAAAATGAGACGTTTCCACTTAGACTTGTGAAATACACACACACACACACACACACACACACACACACACACACAACTTCTGTATGTTCAGCCAAAGTGACCTGATGGTTCACACCAAGCCATCAGCTGGTACTGACACTGGATTCATTCCACAGTGTTTACAGCTGGTCCCTGGTGTTGCAATATTTTTTATTAAGTATAAGATTTGTCTTTAATCACTAGTTACTGTAAGTGTGCCCATAAAAATGATCAGAAATAACTGGTTAATTCAGACAATCGGCCACACCTGACTCTGCCCCCGAACAGAGGGAAAGAGAGCTGATGGACTTTACCGATCTCATCGCTCCGTGGTTCTGGCACATTCTATAGCTCATGGTGTCGCTGCCTCTTTAACCGTCATCCTGACCTCAAATCCTACAGCGAAGTGCAGTTGTGCTCGGCGTAAAGTAAACATGCGGCGCTACATCACCTGGCACCTCTGCTCACTGTGCACGGTCAGCTCCCTGCTACGGCATTCCGCAACGTGCTCCTTACCTGAGTGTCTGTCATCTGGTAGAGGTCCTTGTAAGCCATGTACACCTGGAAGGAGTTGATTCCTGTGCGCAGAAAGGTCGCCGTCAGAGAACTGCTGGGAATTTATTGACCAGATAAAGAACACTGGAATTTAGTTCATCTTTTTTTTTTTTTTTTGCTCTTTTTGCTCCATCTCTCCATCTCCATTTTAAGGCAATGTTGGTAATTCAAGTCTATCAGTCAATTTAATGAATGGTTCAGCAGCTATTAGTGACCCCTGAGAGGAGCCCAACAAAGCTTCCATTGAATAAACCAGCTTCCACCCATGTCCAGAGCTCTGTGCTTCCCAGCTCTGATGGGTATCTGACTTTGTGAAAGACCTGAGGACTGGGGGGGTGGGGCAGCTAACCGGAAAACACCACGCCAGACACCAGTGTAAAACATGCACCGCATTAGCGTTGGAAAGCACCTACAAAAGAGAAAAATACGTCCTGCCATGCAATGCCCACCTTCAGCTGGTGACAGACACCATGATTCACACAATGTACTCTTCAGGCAGGGGTGTCCCGCCGCCACCGTCTCGTGTCTTCTAACCTCACCTGTTTGACGTGCTCTTTTGTGCGGGATGTGAACCTGTACGGTGGACTAACGTTCCCAGCTCACCTTTCTCCTGCACCAGCACTTCCAGCTCCTCCTTGACACCCTCATGCCAGTGCGGGATGTCCACGTGGAGGGAGTAGTCACAACACGACTTCTTGTCCGCCGCCTCTTGCCACTTCTCAAAGGCTTGCAGCAGGCTGGCACCAGGCTGGGGGGTCACATGGTCAACTGGGAGAAGAGACCGAACCGTGAGGACACGGCGATCTCAGGCTCTCCTCATCATGGTGTCTACAGAGCGTACAGCACTTGCGACCAACGTTTCACAGGTTCCACATCTCATTTACATGCATGAAACAAGTTCTCCATTCTAGGAACGTTTCTGGTTAAAAAACAGTGTTCCATGTGAAAGTATTTGGCGCCGACCTGATTGCTGCAAATGTTTCACACTGAGCGTTTCAAGTCTTCCATCAAAATGTAATATTAGGTTAAGGGCATCTGAGAGAACAAATAACACATTTGTTTACTTTTTTTTGTAATAAACAAAGTTATCCAACACCTACTGGCACAGTGTGGAAAAGTAACACTGTCCCCCACTTTAATACACCCAACGGAAGGGACACCGAACACAGCCAGCACTGTCAACATGAACTCAATGTCACAGCGTCCATTGGGAGGGTCAGGACTTTTCCTGCTGTGCGTCTCAGGTTTGAACGCCTCTGTACCACATACAGAAACACATACACACACACGAGTCATTTGCTGCCAGGAAGTAACAGAGTCCTATGAACATGCAAAAAACTGCAGGTTTCTCCTGCCTCAGCTAAGGCAAGAAAGGGCTTCATGGGAGAACAGCAACAGGGAAACCACAGCTAGCCAAGAAGAACATAAATGCTCATCTGTCATTTGCCAAGAAGCACATAGATGGTCCTCAAGCCTCTTGGGACAATGTTCAATGGACAGATGAGACAAAAGTGAAACTTTCTAGATGAGGTGGATCTCATGATATCTGGTATAAAGCAAACTCAGCATTACGCAGTAAGTACATCACATCAAGAGTCAAACGTGGTGGTGGTAGTGTGATGCTGTGGGGATACTTTGCTGTCTCGGGACCTGGGTGATTTGTCGTAACTGAAGGAACTCGCGAGCTCAGTTTTGTTCCGGAAAATGTGTGCCCATCTGTCCGTGAGCTGAAGCTGGAGCTTATTTGAGTTGTGCAGCAAGACAATGATCCAAAACAGAAAAGCAATGCCTGAAAAGTTCTGGAGTGGCCTAGTCAAAGTCCAGACTTCAGCAGTGAAATGAGTAGTTTGTGCTCGAAAATCTACTAGCATAACCGATTTGAAGCATCTCTGTAAGGAACGGTGGCCTAAATTCCCTCCACGGTGACAGGAAGCTCCCAGCGAAACCTCAGAGGAAGGTTCCTGTCCTCCGTGGATATTCAGTGAACGTCAACGGGTTCTACGCAGTTACTTCAGCACCGCTGCTCGTGCTCCGGCAACATATCTCACTCGTATACGGTGAGAAAAACTGCAGCAGAAGTGCTTTTTACCAGACACAATGAGAAAGACATATAATTCAGCAATTCGGTCTGCAATGATGCTGATGACAGGAGATGAGCCAAACGCAGTGGACTGAACACCAGCATTACCATTCAAGGCTGTTTCTCGGACGATACAACTCACCGATCATGGTGGTGCCCCCAGCCAGCGCGGCCTTGGTACCCTGGAAGAAGTCGTCCACGGTCTGGGTGCCCAGATAAGGCTTTTGTAGACAGGTGTTGACATCAATGCCCCCTGGTATCACCATGCGTCCATTAGCCTCGATTATCTTCACCCCACCAGGGACAATGAGGTTTTCACCAAGCTGCCTGCAAAGGGAGAAATTGTCACAGGACACCTTTACGCGCGTTCACATTTACAAACATAGCGGCGCTCAAATTCCGTGTTTAGCGCTTCCTCAGTGACACACACATATCCCAGAGTCATTAGTGTCCAGCATTATGGTACACTGCGCTCCGGTGACGGCACGCACCGGCATGCCGACGCCGCACGGTTCAGACCCCGACTCCGGAACGCAACGTCGTCAGCGGTTTTTTCTTCTAAAGCTCTCCTTACTTCCTCAAAACACAGTGGCATTCAGGCCTCGTACTTTCAGGTAAAACTCTACATACTGTGTAAGCTGAAGATAAAGCTCAGGTAAAACTGCACACGCTGCCAATTGTCCACTTTTGATGCAGGAATACATGTTATTTGGTAACAGGACAATCACTGTTCAGACACAAGTTCAAGGGAAACGGTTGCCATGGTTACATCACTATACATTTTTCTAAAGGCCCCGATTCTAAACCTGGGAGACGCCCTCGGGTGCAGAGAAGCTACATAACAATGAGTACTTGAGCAAACATATATATATCCACCGGACTGTGAAACAGTACCCTCCCCAAAGGGGGTCTGGCTCTTCAGGGCGGTGGGCATCATGCATGTGACACCAAACTTGAGCAGACCAGATGGCTGCACACTTACTTTATCACCCCATCCTCCAGGTAGATGTCAGCGAAGAAGGACAGGTCATCGTTGACGACCCTGCCTCCCTTGATAAGCAGGCGGTCACTCTGGGGAACAAGGTGGAAGGGCAGTGAGACGCAGAGACGCACACTTGTGCCCACACGCCCACACGCGCACACACACACACACACACACACACACACACACACACACACACACAACTAAAGAGCAAACGAAGCAAGAAAAGACGTCCGACAAGTTACTGGAGATGGGAAACTACTCAGCGCTGGGCGTCGGCCATCGTGGCACAGGCGGAGGAGATCTGTGACAGAGCTGAAATCGCAGTAAAACTGCAGTAAAAGTGTGTTCTTACCAACAGAACACATGTACTGTAGTAAAGAGGACACTAACGAAGAAACGCACTGCTGCCCCCGTTTAGGGTTATTAAACTACCTTGTCCTCCCAGCACCGGCCTCACTGAGGGTGTGGCTTCAAGCTCCGCTCAGTCTGTGTGGCATTTGCATGTTCTCCCCATGTCCGTTTCCTCTGGGTGCTCTGGTTTCTGCCCACAGTCCAAATGCAGGCCAGTGAAATCCATCCGGAATTGGTAACTCTAAGTCAGTGACACAGAGAGTGCGTGTGTGTTCCACTGATGTATGGATGAGTGACCCATTGTAAGTAGTGTATCTAGCAGTGTAAGTTACCGCAGTGAATAAGGTGTGTGGGCTGATAACACCACATAGAGCTCACTGCAAGTCACTCTGAAGGAAAGTGTCTCTTTAATGAAGTAGTGTAAATGTACTCAGCCACACCAAGCCCCTCTCTTTCAGGAAACCGCAGCTGACAGACAGCACCCCTCTGATCTCAGTTACCGCGGTGCGAGCCCAAGGCCGTGCGCTACGATGCATCTGTGGAGGCGTGTCGTCCAGCGTCGGCGAGGGCGAGGTCACACACTATAAGTGGGTCAGCTGGGGGTGTGTCGTGGCACCCCGCACCCTCCGTGCTCTCCGTTCTATGCCACTGGATGGTGGGCTACTGTCACAGAAGAAGAGTCTCTCGCTTAGAGACAGACTAACCCTTTTTCCACTGGGAACGGTACCCATGTCCTTCTCCCGTCTGCCAACTCGTCGTTATTATTTCGTGCCGCGTACCCTGCGTAGAAGCACGTTACCCATAATGCTGCCAGAAGGCCAAAAAATCACCGGCACCATGCAGCACATGCCACTGCAGCCGTAGGTAACCCAGGCAGCCAGTCCGCACCCCCTGCAACCCAGGCGCCCCTCTGCTAGGGAACAATGCAGGCCCACGTCGCCCCCTCCGCTGCGGCCGCGCGTCACGAAGGCGCCGAGCCTCGTCCAATCACGGCGAGCTGAGGCTCTGCAGCAGACAAGGGTATGGCAGGCGTTTCCACGGTAACGACGGCACTAGGCCCTTCTCTGTCCAGGCACGCTGGAGTCCTAAGGAAGGCCACGAGGGAGGAAGTGTCTGTGAAAGCCACGGAGAGGAGGAACAGCAGGAACCGCGGCCGTTCGCACTCGGTCCTCCGATATTTTTTTAGTGTCCGAAGAAGAGCAACAAATGCCAAACGGTCCTTCAGTAACTGGCAGAAAGCAAAGTTTCCGCTCCGCTCCAGCGTGCCGCTCTGCTCACGCCAGTGGCGACCGGCACCGGATCACTTCGTCAGTGTCCCAAATGACCGCCAAGGACCGCAGCCACGGTCACGAAAGGACCGCCGCCGCTGGTGGGAAAGTGGAAGGGCAGGGGGTCCAACACAGCGCAGCCCGTTGCGTGTGGAAGACACGAGTGCAGTCACATGAAAACGGCACACAAAGCACACGGAATTACCGTGTTTGGAGCCCTTCCGCTAGCGCAGGTAACAATGACCACTTACTGCGGTATTACTGTGGTAACGGTGCATCTCAAGCGGGCCAAGAAACGCAAGCCGAGAAGCGGAACGGCAGCCGGCAGAGAAACGGTTAGAAAAAAAAGAAAAAGAAAAGAAAACATATGAGGGGAGCCAGCGAGGCGCCACACGCGACTGCCGTCTTTCACTGGTATCGCCCATCGCCACACAGGCACCACGGTTCTACACGGACCGGCGCGCGCATCCATTCTCTGCCAGCGTCAGAGTGACATCATCACAGCCGGTGGCAGCACGACCCCGAAGACAAGCTTGCGCTTGTGCTCTCGTCCCAGCTGCGTCCCTCGACAGCCGGAGACAAGAGCAGTAGGTTTGAGGCTCCCTCCTCCCAACAGCAGATGCCTTGCAGCGCGGCGGAAGCCTGGAGATGCGAGGCGTCGACGCGGAGCGGGCGCCGCTCAACCGCAGCGTCGCGACGTCAACTCTGACCGTACGACGAGCGCAGCCGCAGCGATTCCACGACGTCGCGTGTGACGCACCGTGTGTCGGAGAACCTCATAGCGATGCTCTGCAGGCCCTTAAACACCAAAATAGGCTAGAATAAGGACCAGCAAGGTGTGCGCGCGCATGTGTGTGGGGGGGGCACTTGGAAGGACGCTGGTCACCGGGCAGGGATGGAGACGACGCCGGGACAGGCAGAGCGACGCGTGTCCTCGAGCTAACATTTCTTCCGTAGGGGCGCAGCAGCTCCGGTGAAGAGTGCCGAGAGCATCCGACACACGCCGGCGCTTTCAGACAAGACTTGGGGAGCCAAAGTAACAGTCGTGGCCCCGATCCGCCATACGGCGGCAGGCGGCGACTCGCAGCTCCCGTCGCGGGGAGGGTTCAGCAAATGCGAGGGCCAGTCAACGGGAAAGGGACCGAATGAAGCGAAAACCTGAACTCGTAGTCCCCAAGGAGTCCAGCGGCAGGATTAGTACAAAAAGCTCATCCGTGTAGCAAGAGACGCTACGTTGTAGCGCTAGTCTGGGCTCGCACGCGTTTCGGCTCCTCGGACAGCCCGCGAAATAAGGCCGAGAGACACAGCCCCGGCTCTGGGTCCCCAGCTTAGCCTTCGTTTATCCGTGCGTTGCTTACATGGGCTAGCCGGTACCGCGCCGCACGTGAGCCGTGGCAATGGATGTTCAGCAGTAAATAACTGGAAAGCCGGCAGGAATAAACGGCATAAATGAAAAACAAGTGCAGAGACGGGAAATGGAGAAATGCAGAAGTCGCTCGCTGACGGCAACCGGCACCATTATCACGAAGCAGGACCCCCGCGAACCTCAACGCCGCTGCGTCCCTTTCGCGCGTCGAGGTGCGAGTTTAGCGTCCTTCTTCGGCGATCCTGTACCGCGGTGCATCGGAGACGCGCGGCAGTCGCGTTTTCGACGACGAGCCGCGGCCGCAAAGAAGCGCACGTTTCGAAGACGTTTCCGACGTTTGGCGGTCTCGCCAAAACCCCCCAAGCCGGTCTCCCGCACACGGCGCCGTGTATTTCGACACAACCCACGCAGTCCGTAACGGGGTGCGTCGAGCTTGAGGAAGGAACCGATCGCAAAGGCCGTTTGCGTGCGTCGTACTGGGGACGAAGTGAACGGCGGACAACGTGAACGTAAATCATCATCATGTGTCTCCGCCAAGTCGTGTCCATGTCCGGCGAAGGAAGGAAGGCAGGCAGGAAGAAAGGCAGGAAGGCAGGCAGGAAGGCAGGAAGGAAGACAGGAAGGAAAGCAGGAAGGAAAGCAGGAAGGAAGGCAGGCAGGAAGGAAGGAAGGAAGGCAGGCAGGAAGGCAGGCAGGAAGGAAGGCAGGAAGGAAGGAAGGAAGGAAGGAAGGCAGGAAGGTAGGAAGGCATTGGGGCGACGCGCTCAGAAAGACACCTCGCCGACAGCCATGGCATTCATTGATTAGGGTTGGGGTTACGGTTACGGTGCAGTACAGCACATCTGATAATCCATGTCGAATTAATGCAGATATAATTACAGAAATTTCGCTAACCTAAAATCCTAACTTAATGCGCACTTAGCTTTTCCACTGAGGCGGTGCGTGTGTGTCTGTGTGTGTCCGAGAGATAAAGAAGGGCGTTGGCGGCGGGACTCCGACATGATGATCCATCCCGCGTGTGTTCAAGAGAGTCAGTGTGTGTAAGGATTTGTGTGTGTGTGTGTGTGTGTGTGTGTGTGTTTCTCAGTCAGCCCTTCCTCCCCGTCTGTCTGTCCGTCCGTCCCGCTCCTGCAGACGCGCGCGCGCGCACACACACAAAAACAGGCGCGCGAACAGCGACACAAAATGTGCTCTTTGTGCGGCTTCCGCCGAGCGCCTCGCGCTGCCCTAATCCTCGTCGCGCGCCCTACTCTCTCGCCCCCCCACCAACGCAGCGACTCGTCGGGAAACATGTGCGACATCATCATGTCCTTCTGGTGTCACCGATCAACACTCGGGACATTTCAGGACGAGACACAAAAGAAAAGGGCTTCAGTCACGCAGGCCGGGTTAGGGCGCGCGCCTCTTCCCGCCGCACCGACAAACCGGGCGCGAGATCATCATGAAAACGGCTCCGCCGCCATGGTGGCGCGCGTTAATGGGCCGAAAAGGGGCTCCTTCGGGTCCGATTCGCGTCCGTTTCGCGTCCGCAGGAAGAGCGGCGGCGCAGGGTCGCGACCGACAGCGCAGCCACGAACGACAAAAAAAAAAAAAAAAAAAAAAAACGGGTCGAGCTCCACAACCAACCGCAACCCCGTCCTTCTTACCGTGAGATGCGGGATGCTCTTCTTACCCTGGTATCCAGCGCCGGACATGATTCTCGCGCGACCTACTACAATTATTTACCTCACTGTCTTTTTGCGTCGCTTGTGCGGAGGAGTCGGGCGCGTCGCGGTGCGGGCCGCTCGGGCGCAGCGGATGACGAGACGAGAGTGTGTGTGTGCGCGTGTGTGCGCGCGCGCATGTGTCTGCGCGGTGGCGATGCGGATGGGATGGCAGCGCCCTCTCCGTGCCGTACCCTGGTAACACCTCCGCCTGCCGACACTCACTGTCACCGGCAGAACGGCCCCGATTCGCGAACTTTCTTTCCCTCAATGTTCCGTCCGACTCGTGTGAGGAACGAAGTCCTCGACCGTGGAACGGGAAGAGAGAGAGAGAGAGAGAGAGAGAGCGAAAGACAGCCGCCCCCCCCGCGCTGTACTATGTACTCTGTACTCTATGTATATATACTCTACTGCCCTATGCTGTTCTGTAAATCGCGCAGGTTTCATCGCTCACCTTCATCGCTAACAGACTAATAATAGTGCCCACGTGCACTTACACTCCTAGTTAACGTTTACCCCTCCGCGCACCATGGTACTCAACCTCAGCGTCAGCCGGTGCCTGCTGGGTGAGAACCTCCCTCATTCAAAGCCTCAAAGGCGGGGACTCGTTCGAACCCGGGACCCCAGACGGTCCAGAGTAGCGGTACGCGGCCGCATTCGCTGCGTTAGCCGTCGCGTCGGACTGTTTCGTAGCGCGACGACAAACAAACGGGAAACTTCCGATAATTAATCGCGTTTCCACCCGGTGACCGTCCGGTACTCACGTGCAGGTAGTCGGTCCGCGTGCCGCACGGGGCCATCGACAGCGCTGTCCAGAAGGAGCGCAGGCTGCGGCGAGCGGGGGGGGGGGTCTGCCCGTGCCCGCGAGACACCGCCGACCTACTAATCGCGAAACCCGCGATCGTGGCACCAAACGGGCACCGCGGGGAAAGGAATCGCGTCAGCTTTGTTTCGTTTCGTTCTTTTCTTCTCGGTTGCGCTAAAAACGTGGCTGGAAAACGACAGGGGCGCACGCGGGACGCACGTCACGAGGTTTCTGCGCGAGGCGTGGGGCTCACCTGTCCGCCGCGCTCGTCCCGCCGAAGAAACTCCTCGCCTGAGGGCCGTTCGATCTCGAGCCCGGGGGTCCTCCTGTCCCCCTGCCTGTCGCTGGGGGGGCAGCTGAGCACGGACCCCCCCGAGTCTCCGTCCGCGAGGTTCTCTCTGCTCCGGCTGCGCTTCCGCTGCGCGCAGTAGGACTCGAGCGCGATGCTCTTGTTCTCGAAGGCTCCCTCCACGGACGAGAACATGCCGTAGGACTTCTGCCGCGGGCTCTGGCTCGCGCTCTGGCTCGCGCTGCCAGGTCGGGCCAGGTACACGGGCAGGTCCTCCTCTTTGTTGCAGCGCCGCTCGAAGTGCGACATGATGATGTCCGCGCCACTGCGGACAGATGTGAAGGACCGGCGCGGGGGGAGCAAATGCGGCACCGCGATGTGCGCGTCTCTCCGCGGTGCGGTGCGATGCGGTGCGGTGCGACGCGACGCGACGCTTCCCGGTCGGTGCAGGACAGACGGGCGGCTTTGGGCGGGAGCGCGCTCTCCCGGGGCTCGCCACGTGAACACGGCCCGTCCGGAGTCTCACATCAAGTGCTTCGCTACGCAGGGTACGGCTGGGGTGGGGTGGGGTGGGGTGGGGTGGGGTGGGGTGGGGCAGCACCCGGGAGACCCCGCACGTGTTCCGTTTTCGCTGGCTGCTCCTCCGAAACACACACACACACTGCACCAAGTACCGAAGAGCACCGGGACACTTTTCAAAACCCGCCTTTTTTTTTTTTATTTCCGCCCACACACAAACACACCCCGCAATTCGGCTCCGCTTCGCCCAAAAAAGGGGTTTTTCGCACCTTTCCTTCCTTCCCCACAAATCGGAAACGACGGACCGGTACGTGACGCGCGCTCTAAGGTCCATAACACGTGTGCGCGTCACGTGCTTTCCATGATCGCCCCTTTGCTCGCTGACGACGGGCCCAAGCGGGTAAACAGGGTAAAGTGCGCGACCGCAGCCTCGTGCTGGATAGTGCCGTGCGGCGGGGGCGTGCTGCGCGCTCCCGGAGCTGTCCTTCAGCACCCCACCGAGCTCCGTGATGAGCAACCGTTCCCCAGTCTTTCCCTGTGAACCGCCCCGCAGGTTCTCTAAAGCACTTTTAAGTAGATGATGGTAATAGAGCAGAAATTAAGAACAGATTACATATAGTTTTGGGACGTGTCAAATCGGGCCCTGCGAGACAAACTTTCCTACAAAGTTCTGGCAACTTTTAGTATTAGAATTACAGACAGATGCGCCCTTTTCTGCTGAAAATAGTCAACGGAAACACCGCTCAGACACACAGTACAGCTGACGGTAAAGGGATGGTAAAGGAGCATCTTTCGGCGACTTGCTGAAAGGGATAAAGGAACAGTATTCCGTAGAGAAAGAACTTTGCGCGAGCCACGTGCTCCCGTAGATCCGTACATTTCATACATTGTGGGGTTTCATTTTAGAATCTCTCCTGCTTATGGGTGAAGGAAGAGGAGGAGAGGGATGCGGACCCTCCGCACCGCCGTGTTTTCGGGTCCGGTGAACCGAGGGACAGTAGATGACGTGCACCGTACTGTACCTCCTGAAGCAAATACGCCTTCTTCGCACACAGATAAAAGAGCCCTTGGACTGCTGTGTAAACGAAATGTATTTCTTGTAGTTTTAACAAAAAAAAAAGATAGAAATTGTACATCTAGTCAAAATAGAAAAATACATTTGTGTCAGCAAGCCAGTCTCCGGTGCATTTACAGTGAACTGCAAGTGTTACGTGACCATACGACGCAATGTACCGTTCAACACAAATGAGATTAGAGGCGTTCCTACAGTCCTTCGTAGTGAACGAGGCCTCGGGTTTCCGGTCCAGATCCTTCCGCGTTAGAGCACACGGTCAGCACAGTACGTGTGCGTTTCACAAAAGGGCTCTCACCGTTTCCCAAACAAGTTCCCACCTCACAGAATTAAGTGCCCTGCTGTACAGTGGCTGGTAACCGGAGTCACCTTCAAAAGTGTTATTCCGAAGGATCTTCAGTTTATCCAAAAAAAAAAAAAAAAAAAAAAAAACTGTACATCTTTTATATACATACATTTAGTTACATTCATAGTAGTTTTACAACATAAACGCAGATTAAAGCGACACTCTTTGGAACAACACCCTCCCACCCCCTAAAGAATGTGTTTGGTTCAATTTTTCCAAGATAATTACAGACCGTAATAGTATAATCTTTTCTGCCAACATAAACCACAACATTAAAACAGCACCTCGGTGCTTTAACCACACAAATTTATCAACTAACAAATCTACTCAGACCCCCACTGACCTGTACAATTATTGGCTTATTGTGAAAAAGACTCATGTCCCGAAATATCCACTTTTAAATGTATCCCAAAACTGAATTAAAGGGACTGGCCAAGCAGCAGCAAGCAATCGGTGTGCAACGGAAGTACGAGAAATGTTTTTTTCCCGCATCGTACATCTGGTCCATTTCTGAGAGGCCATGGAGGTGAGAGGAAACACCCAATGAATTCACCCAAGACACGAAGCCCCATTTACTCGAACGTGAGCACCGGTTCGAAGTTAGCGCTCAGCATTCGGGACTCGGTGCAAATGGGACGTGACGTAGGCGAGCGCCAACACATGCTGCGAAAGACAGACTCGCATGTGCTTTCCAGGGTCCTGCCTCTCCTAGGCACTGTTGAGAGCAGCACTTCCTCAGTAAGCACTGCTCACATGTGGCAAGGCAATTCACGATCAATGCCCCCCCCCCCCCCCACACCCACCAACGTACGAACCGTAGAAATGTACTACGGTGGATGATTCCAAAGCTTTTTACTCTGAGGTTTAAAAAGACACCTTTTCCCACATCTGAGAGGAAACAAACTATTCTGTATATTGTGCATTTAAATAAAAAAAAAAAAAAAAAAAAAAAAAAAAAACACAAAACATTATGTGACAGCCTTCCAACTTTTTGATGTATTAAAATGAGGCACAATGTCCAAATGGATAATGAATTAAACAACAGATAGATAACTATAATAATCAAAAAACGCTATTAAATTAAACATTTAACTGATAAACGCTTTCTGGTGTTCTGCACTGACCAAAATGTTATCTGAACAGCACCACAGTAAATCTTCACATCCAGTCACACAATATGTCCTGGGACTGGACCGGTGGACAAAGGAGGCAATCAGAACCAGAGTGGACAACGTTCTGAGTGTGGAAAGAGGCAGAGTTCATTTACGTAGCATCTGATTTTCTTTCGTTTCCCAACTCTGTCACCGATGGGGCGCAGCGCCCCGACGACGCGATTAATCGAAGGGGTCGAGTCATTGAGTCGGACAGAATTCACTCGGGGATCTGCAGCAGCACTTGAAAAAAGGAGAACGACGACCCCTCAGCGTGCGACTGGACTCTGGGACGACAGCGAAGACGGTCTCTTCGGTGCCATTGTCTTTCGGCATTGTGGCTGAACTTCGCCCAGCTTTGTTTGTTTCCGTGGCAACCAGAACACTGATACTCTCTTCACTACATTCAGGCTATTATTTCTGTCCAGAATTTCTTGATTCGGGAAAAAGACAAAATTCTGCTCGTCTGTTAAGAAATTGGTCAACGTTTACCGCCACATTTAACAGTGTATCACCAAGGTGAATAAAGGTGCCATACTTGTCACACTCAAGCTGACACACAAGTAAGGAGTCGCATCCAGCTCATTTGTTTTTACAGTTGTCGTCGTCACGAGCACCAGGATTCAGGTGTTCCTTGGATCTCGAAGCCATCCGATCCGGCATCTCCTTCTTTGCAAAGGAGCGGAAGCGGAGCAGGGCAGGAGGGAGGAAGCCCACGGATCGGACCGCGTCGTCGGCCTTGGGGCCAGAATACTTGGACCCGGTCTGCAAAACACCATCTCCGTCAACAGACTTGACAACCGCGACGGTCGCAGCAAATCCAGTCAATGCGACACCGGACAGTTACTCACGGCTTTGTCTGGACTCGACAGCCCAGCGCCGACCTCCTCCAAGAGGGCCATAGGTGCAAGGCCACGCCTCCCGTCGACCTAGAGCGAAGCACATTACCATCCGCCACAATGAGTTAGGAAACGGTACGAACAACAACAACACGGTGGGTGTCCCTCCTTACACACAAATGGGTTTATTCCGTGTGGAATTTACTCCAGTGGACACTGCCACAATGCGGTGCCCTTCAGAGTAGTACTCAAGTACTACTAAGTCTTTCTCTTAATGTAATGCACAAATTGTACAACTGCAGAGATGTACATCGCTTTGGACAAAAGCGTCTGCTAAATGAGTAAATGTAAATGTAAAACAGGAGTAGCAGAGAGATAGGATGGGGCCTTGCTCACTTGCAGACCGTCCGCCGCAAATCACGGAATGACACACAACCCGGCCGGTGTCCCTTTATTCTACGAAAGGGGTCCACGGAGCCGCGCGTCTCCTCGGGAGGATTTCTTCTGCGCGAGCGAGCGATGAACACCGGAGCTGCTTGATGGCTGATGAGCTTTTAACCGCAGAGCTCTTGTGGTGGCCCACTTTCAAACAGTAAAAGGAATGTAAGATTACTCCACTGTAGTGCGCATATGCGTGTGCGCGCACACGCACGCAGACACACGCAGAACCTGAGCGACACACAAAAATGCACGGAGTGCAGCGGCTCCTTCGGCCGTTATCGTTTCGGCATACGGAGCAGAAACCGGGTCCGTGCCGAAAACCGAGTCCAAAAGGTGGACGCCTCACACGCCCTGCAGACGCAGTCCAGGGAAGCGGTCGGAGTGAAGCAAATTGCAGGACGCGCGTTTTAACAGGAGCCGAGACAACGGAGGTTCGAGCGAACACCTTCAGCCCATGACGGTAAATACTAAACGTCGCCACGGGACGCATCAACAAATGCTCAGTCTCCGCACTGCGATCGTCGTCTACCGCGGCGAGGAGAGACTGCTCCGTTTCCTCGGTGACTGACATCAGCTACAAGAGCGATGGCTGCGCAGATGCTAAAGCCGTGCGAACAGGCCTCCCGCCCCTCCCTCCCACAGTGCTCTGCTCCTGTTCACGGGGAGACGAAGTTCTCTTCCTCCTCCTCCTCCTCCTCCTCAACCCAGCAGTGACTCGGAGGCTCCGGGACGAGATGCAGATCCAGCCTAGATTCTGGCCTCTAGATGATGAAGGCTGCTTCAGTAATCCCGTATATTGTCAGTTCCAAAAACAGCTCAACATGCAGACGCGCGATCTGCCGAGCGTGCGAGAGAAAGAGCTGCGGAACAGATCGCGTGCGTACGTGCGTGTACGTGTGACCTTCCCGTCGCTCCGTCTGCCTCTGCGGGCGAAGATGTGCGTGTGCGCGTGTTTTTGCCCTTAAGTGCGCCGAAACCCCCCCTCACCTCCGCCTCGCAGAAGCCGTCACGTCGGGGGGCGCCGAACACCCGAACCGCGTCGCCCTCACGGAAAGTCGGCTCTCGGCCGGGGCGGACGTCAGGGCTGTCCTTCAGAGGGCTGTAGCTGCACAGGGCAACAAACTGGAGCCAAAAACAGGAGGATTAAAGAAGACGTTGGAGCCTGAGCATCACGCACTCAACTTGGCCTTGATTCATCACACAGGAAGTTTTTGTTTTCTTTTTTTTTTTTTTTTTTTACATAGAGACTTGTGAGGAGCAGAGAGAGGGAGCTGAAGCTCTTCCTGAAAGCAACTGGAGCTCAGTCCCTCAACCGTTTTCTCTTGTTGGTTTTGGACTTCCTGAGGTCCGCTATAAAGAAGGTTCTCCCCACAGAGCAACAGTAGGGAAAGGACACTGTCCACATAGCCCTTGTAGTACCAGCATGTGTCAACTCCAGTCTCCCAGGTTCACAGCTACTATTTTTTGACCATAATGCTTTTTAATCATCACACTACTGTAAGATCTTTTACCACTGAATTACAACACGAACTACGTTTCTGAAAATGTTTGCTGCTAAAAGGCAAAGTGTTTAAACGCACATAAAAGAGACTGTCAGCCTCCACCTCCATCCCACAGCAACCTCAGTGTTTGCCTTTATATCTGATCCCTGGACAGCTGAGAGGACGCTCTGCCCCTCGGCGAACTATCCGCAGCCATCAGGAATTCTATACCGCGTATGAATTATCAGGCCCATTCATAGCGAAATGGGCCACGGGCAACAAACGATGACACGAGGCAAAGCGCAGGGCATGTTGCAGAGGGACCGAGGACATTATTAATAGACATTCTGTCCTGGATAGCGAGGCTCTTCAGGGAACAGTTGCTGAATGTGGATTAAAGCAGGGCAGCTACATTCTTCTGAGTATGTTGAGCGATGAGTGGAGGCCAACAGTATGTTCGTGAGTGTTTCTTAAAGCACAAACCATGCGGAGACGGGCATCACGCGCACCGCGCGGAGACGGGCATCACGCGCACCGCGTGGACACGGGCATCTCGGAGGTGTTGCTACAATATTCGCCGAGTCAGCAACGTGCTCCTCCAAAGCATCCCAACTAGTCCATGTTCTGCTAAACAGTGGCAGAACGAGTCAAATCTATCACATTTTGAGTAAGCAAGGTGTGCGTTTCTCATGTTTGCGCGAATTTCGCACGTTTTAAAAATGTTACTACTCAACCATGATTTCCCAATAAGGTGAGCGAACCATGAAAGGCAGATCTCATGGTAACATCCTCACTGAGCAAAATACATCAAAGTTACTCAAGTTTTACATTGATTTTCAACAGATTTTCAGTTATTGCAGTGAAGTGAAAGTGGGTGTGAAACTGATGGGGAAACAATGACACCATTTGCACCTGTGTATGTTTCAGCGAGTGGGTGTCCATGTCCATTTCGGTTTGTGTGCGCGCGCAGGTCTAACCGGCTGTGCTGTCCAACGGTGTCGGTGAATGCGCGGGGGGGGCGCTGATCCAGGAGGGGGACTCATGCCCTTGGAGAGGACATACACCTTCTCAGCAAGGAGCCCATTAGAGCCCAAGGTCTGGACACTGATGTGCAGCGACAGAGACAGATCCAGGTTCTCCAGAACTGTCTGAGGGCACAGAGACACACAATGTGTGTGCGCGCGCGTGTGTGTGTGTGTGTGTGTGTGTGTGTGTGTGCGTGCGTGCGTGCGTGCGTGCGTGCGTGTTTCCAAAGTCATCAGGACTCCTGCATGAGGAGGGGCTATAATTCTGCTTTCCTTTGAAAAGTGAAAAATCTGCTTAACTTTACAGCGTTCACTTGACTTGGTGAGTGTTTCTGCAGTATTAATAAATTTGAATACATTTAAATAAATTAAAAGCTACAGCATGTCTCAGAAATGCTGCGGAGGGTGCAGCTTTTACCTTGGTACAGGCTGAGCTCACGACAGATTTGCGGAACTCGCCGTTGACACAGATCTGCAATGAAACACAGTGTTAGTGCAGCAGGACGGTGTGGAGGACACTGGACACTGGACACCATAAAAAGTGAGATGCAAAAGCTGAAAAAGATCAGGTCACCAGTGTCTGAGAGACCCATCAAATGAACTAAAAGCATCGCTTGCACACGAAAAGCTGCAGCAGCTCATCGGAACCCGGGGAAACGCGGCAGTCCAAGCGGCGAGAGCGAGACGCGCCGTGCCGCAGCGGAAGAGCCGGAGGTAAATGCCGTGAGCCCGTCCGACGCCGTCGGCGATCGACGAAGCGGTTCGGCGAGACTGGCGTCGCCAATCGGCCCGGGCCACACGTCACCGGGGGACATGGCAGTTTGGTAGAGTTTAGTGCTGTGGAGGTGGAGCTGATGTAAGAGGCACAGCCTCAACTAGTAGAGTAAAGTAGAGCCCGAGGTGTGTTAGGAATGTGAGAGTGCTGCTTTGAGAGAAAGGTGGGCATCATGGGAAATGTATGAAGGTGCACATGAGTGTCACTTGGCTTTATTGCGTGTGCTATTTAATTGAATAAGGAAGTTCGGGAAACGTTTAGCGGATGATTTTCTCGTTATTTTGCGCATTTTTAGAAAGTTATTCCCAATAAACACAATGAGCTCGGGGGACCCTTGCTTACTTTGCTGCTCATCCGGTGCAGAACTGATCATTTACAAAGACAAGTGCGAAATACCCCAGAGCAGTAACTCCAGAAAACAACCCTGGGTTTTCCAAGCAGGGTCTGAAAACAGGGCAGCAATGGAAACGGGAAACGGGCTTTTTGAACCCAACAATTCGAGATGCACGCCGTCTGTCAGGAACGGACTAATATGGTAAATGGAGGGACACTGTAGTAAAAGACACCCAGAGACGATCAAAGGAATATGTTGATGCACCATAAAAAGAAATGTTTACATACATAAGTAGATACTCTGTCTTTAATTTGCCGAGAGGAAAACAGAGAGTTGCCCTGTATTTATAATAGCGATATAAGCTGATGAGCATAAATATGTGCTGCATGTGTGTATAAAATTAAGTTTAAAGCTATTATATACACATAGTACATTTATACATAGACATAAAAATGAAGTGATAGATAGATAGATATATAGATAGATAGATCCCACAAGGGAAATTATTATGTTGCAGCATAATAAAAATGAGGTCTAGCTCAGAAATTTTTATCAGACATTTTTCTCCAAAGCAACAAACATCTCATATAAAATACAGTGTGTTCATTACATTAGGAGGAAGAGGCACCAGATACAGACGTGATCCTTAAGTAGTTTGTTTCTTTCCACCATATGAACCGATGTTCGTCACACGAGTAGCTGAATAAAACTTTATCTGAATACCAACGATTCCCGATAACCTTCCTAGCAATAATTATTAAACATTTACATGACACGAGTAGCTGCGTGAAGGTTTACCCGTTGTTCAGCAGTTACGAAGACACCATTTAAGAGAGTAACCCGACAGATATATAAAGAAAGATATAAGCGCACGAAGCGCACCATGTATCCGCTCACAAAGGTGCCGTTACTGCAGCCCAGCTCGTCCAGCGGTGGCCTCTCCCAGCTGATCATAAGGCCGCTCTGTCCCACTCTCTTTAAAATCTCCACTGAAGCCACAGCAGCCGGAGGGTCTAGGAATCACAGACAAGAACCACAGACTGAGACTCACAGACTAACAGCCCGGAGCAGAACGCAGAACTCGGGCTCAGAAGCAGAACACGTGAGAGCAAGAGGCATCGGCAGCATCTTTCTGCGTGCGCTTGCGTTCGTGAGATCACGTACGATCATGCGTGATCCCTCATGGCTTTGTGTGTTTCTGAGTGTCTTGTGCATGTGTCTGTCTGTCTGCCTGCCTGCCTGCCTGCCTGCCTGCCTGCCTGCCTGCGCGTTAGAGAGAGAAACGCACGACGATGTCCTCATGCTGCCCGGGCCTCGCAGATCTCTTTCCATGTGCTGCAGTGCTACTAGGGTTTGAAATCATTCCCCGCAGTGGCAGTGGCAGTGAAGGGCAGGGCAGGGAGACAGCCAGCATGGTAGGACACTGGTGGACACATCATTGTCCTACACTGGAAATGCAGACAGCACTTATTTTACCGACAGGGTGCTCACAGGTTAGTCTAAACTCACACTGAGTTTTACTGATTCCCACTTGCTGTTCTGCTGCCATGTAGTCGTGACAATGTTGTTAAGGGCTTCTGCTCACTGACCTCTCAATCACTGACATGGCAGTGGCGTTCAAAGCTGTTCTATCCTCTCGCAGTTACCGGCCGTAACAGACTCTCCGAACTCATCTGCTCTAATCAATAGGGCTGGTAAGAGGGAGCAAAACCTGGAGCAGATTTATTTCACAGAAAGGAAAATACAGACGTGCTCTTCCCTCCCAGAAACAGCTTCTTTTTACCTGCTGCCACACAACAGGGCAGCACTTTCTACTCTCAACGGTGTGGCTTTAACACGCGAGCTGGACTGAGAAACACTAAAGATGAACGATGCACCGCTGTTCAGTAAACGAGGAAATAAATTATCATTATTGTTGTTTTTGGGGGTGTGACGGCATGGTGGGCTTGGCCTGTGCCCGCTGTGTGGCGGGTCTGGGGTTCGAGTCCCGTACGGGGTGCCCTGCGGTGGACTGGCGTCCCACCTAGGATATGTCCCCCTCCCCACCCCACCCCACCCCCAAGCCTCGCACCCGGTGTTGCCAGGTTAGTCTCCGGCTTGCCGCGACCCCGAAGTGGTTGTAACAATTGCAAAAATTGTTTGTTTTTCTTTACCTGGCTTTGTTTTGGTTGGTCTGGTCCCTGGAAACAAGGTCTTCGGTTTGGTCGCCCTGTTGTCCTGGTCCTGCTGGCTGGATTTGGGCTCCTCGCACAGACAGCTCACCTTGTCCCTGGAAGACGAGCCATTATTGAGCACCGGTTCCGCTCCACCTACAGGTACCAGATTCACCCACCTCCTCGGAGACTCTTCCTCTTTCCTCCGACACCTGGAGGTTCCTTCCGCCAGTTCAGCACCGTTATGAAGAGGAGAGATAAGCTCCAGACAAGGAAAAGTGCTGGAGAGAGAGCTTGTGCCCCACCTTTGTGAGGGGCTGGATCCAGGAAAGGAAGGGTTCTGTTGAAAGAGGAAACTAGTTACAGTCATGAATCACAGCCTCCCACTGGACCTCAGTGTCCGAGACAAGCGGGCCTCTACACACATCACTATTCTCACTAATAGAAAGCACAAAGTAGTTACCATCACGTCTGTCCCTTTTTACAGATACAAATGAGGCTGAAACAACGGTATCATTTTCATTCTCAGAATGTATTATCTCAGCTCATTTACATAAAGCACCAGCCAAGACATTTAAAACCAGAGATTTGAAAGTGTGTACTTTTTTTGTTCGTAAGTGATGCTCACTTTTACCACTAATTCACTATCAATAAAAGTACCAATAATAGAGACATCCCTCAACCGCTTCACTGGTTGGGTTAAATTCAAAGCTGAGATAAAGTTACAATACACACACACACACACACACACACACACCTTCAGAACCGCTTGTCCCATACGGGGTCGGGTGGAACCGGAGCCTAACCCGGCAACACAGGGCGTAAGGCCGGAGGGGGAGGAGACACACCCAGGACGGGACGCCAGTCCGTCGCAAGGCACCCCAAGCGGGACTCGAACCCCAGACCCACCGGAGAGCAGGACCCGGTCCAACCCACTGCGCCAGCGCACCCCCTAAAGCTACAATAAATTAACTTTTCTCATTGAGACTTGCTTATTTTTATTAACTTCAAGCAATAAAATGTATATAAAACTATCAGTATCATTTAAAAATATCAATAAATGTTTGCAATGTTTCTCAGCTTCTGGCTGCTTTCAAGTTTCTCTATTTACTTTTTTTCTAAATTGCTTTCACAGTGAAAAGGTTAATAATACAGATGAGTTTGATTCTGTGAAAGCCTTGGATAAAGCTATAATATGAAGAATACTTTGACTTTTCTAGTAACTTTCAACTACATTAATGTTAAAACAAATTTAAAATTACTGAGAATAAAAATAAGTTATCTCCAACAAGTTGTATAATACAGTACATAGTGTCAACTGCCGACTGATCATCTCATAAACATGCAGCTTTCGTCTTGTTGTCCTTAGTTATTCAAAGGAATCCAAACCAAATCCCAACAGAATAACAGCAATAGCTGTGAAATCCAGTGCTCAGTCACCTCAAAAACTGAATATTTCAAAATCTCCCTGACAAGAGGCACAGATGTTAAATACAGTGGAGACATTCACGTGACTCAGGTCTGTTCATCTGCTCGGCGTAGTTTCAGGCAGAGCATCAAGTTCTTCTTCAAGGCTCTTATCTTGGCCCCTGGGAGCATGAATCCCTGGAGACCAACTGCTGGAATAAGAGTACAAACTGAAAGTGACTTGTTAGGCATGCGCAATCTGCCAGCAGAGCATGGGATCGCACCTGGTAACTGCTGCAGTGAACCTGCTGGAGTTGCCGATGAAGCTCCAGGATCTTTTGCGGGCCTGTCGGCCTTGGGCTACGAGCGGGAGACGTGCTGCCTGACGTGGCCGTTTGGGGACGGGGTTCCTTCCTCTCGTCCAGGAAACGCGCCGTTACAAGTCCACCCTCCCCAACGAGCTGTGCACGGTAGAGCCCCCGGCTGTCTGCGAGACCCACGACTTGCATCCCTTCGCCAGCACTCAAGGGGAGCTGAAAGAAAGAAAAATATTGTTTACAGAAACGTAAAGTGTTACGAAGAACAGTGCGAGATGTCAATATCACCAGAGTTCCACTGCATTATGCCAAGACTGAGATCACTGGGGCAGAAAATGATACACACACACACACACACACACACACAGTCTGAAACCGCATGTCCCGAGTGGGGTCGCAGTGGGCCAGAGTCTAACCCAGCAATACAGGGCACAAGGCCGAGAGAGGAGGGGACACACCCAGGACGGGACACACCCAGGACGGGATGCCAGTCCATCGCAAGGCACCCCAAGCAGGACTCGAACCCCAGGCCCACCGGAGAGCAGGACCCGGCCAAACCCGCTGCGCCACCGGAGTAAGCATTCAATCGCAGAGGGTTCATCACATGTACGGTATAGCTCATCAGTAACTAATAATGAGCACTGCAAAATATATTTAAAACAGAAATCAAGTGAAGCGTGTGGCTGACAGCAGTGCGCATTAGTACTGCACTCACTGTGGGCAGTCCAGTCTGGGGCGTCTGAGCAGAGGGGCCGCAGTGCGTCGGGGGTGCACGCAACCTGTAGCTGAGTGACGCGTCCATGTCCGAGAGACTCGTTTCGGTGCCGGCCACAGAGTCTGGGGCACAAAGGAGGCAACAGCAAATATCCCGTTAACGTTGAGTAAGAGCGCGACCCTCGCTGGGAAAAGGCGAAAAGCGGAAAGTGACCGACCGACCGAGTCCAAATTCCAACCCTGGATCTAAGGGCTGGAACCAGAGAACATCAGATGTGACGGATTCCATACCTTTCAATATACCGTTATAAGACGGCTCATTAGAAGTGGCAGCGCGTGTCATTCACTCCCTCAAGTGCGTATCGCTCATGTACCGAAGGGATGCGATGCAGGAGACGCACGGCGCGATAATGACGGGCAAACCAGATTAACTCTTTGTTAGGCTTTGATCAAAGAGCTACGTTGAAGCATCTATATCCCTCTATAACAAATGTACACTTGCCTTCTTGGTCGGTCCACCTTCGCACTTCCCACAATCCTCTGTGATGATCCTGATTCAACGGAATGTGAAACAGAAAGTGATACAAAAGCATTTTTGTGATCTTATACACAGCATTCTTCGCTGGACAGTACCCTTAACACAGTAAGGAAGGTTAATCATATATTATTACAGAGACTTGTACACGGTACTTGGCCCTATGACAATAAACTTGAAACTTGACCTGATCATTAATGGAGGTTGGCCGATATATGTACCGAATGTCTATAACGTGATTGAAAAGAGAAGGAAAACGAGCACCGAAGGCACAGAGCGACACTCGGACAGAACAGACTTTCAGGGCTGTGAGGGTGAAAAAACACAACAGTTGATCAGTTTCGATCTTCTGCTGCAGCTCTACTTTGGCCAAACATAATAAGCCGTCATTTACATTACGTAGAGCGGCGTGTGCGCTGTCACGGGTCACTGTCATCGTGCTCTCAGTACCAGCGTGTTATCCTGTCCAGGTAAGAAGGTGCTGGAATATTCCAGAAGTGATGCGTCATTAACCATGTCCTCAGCTTCCTGCATCAAGGCACTGTCGCCACAGCCACAGCTCTCCAGCACCCGCGCCATTCGGACTATCAAACGGTTCCTCTCCCGGCACTTCTGAGCTACGTAGGCCAGCTTGGCCTGCCGGTGACAATGGACAGAGCTCAACTTAATCATCGTCATCATCATCATCATCCTCCTCCGTCACCTCACCATCATTATTTTTAGGGTTACTTCATCCTTATCATTTGTCTCATTGTCTTCATCGTCATGACACTCACTGTCATTATCATCCACGTCATCATCATCATGATCCAAATCATCATCATCATCATCATCATCATCAGCAGTAGTGTCAATGTTGTCATCATTCTTATAATCATCCATATCATCATAACTTCTACATGCTCCTCATCTTTAATTAGCAGCACCATTGTTATCATGACAGTGAACAAACTACAGAACACAATGTGAGGATTTTACGTTGTTTGATGATCTCCAGCTGGAAGGACCCAACTGTAACTGAATTGTACAGCAGTTGCAGAGCAGCTGTTTATGGTCTATTGTCACAAGATATTGTTCTCATACCTTAAGAGGGGCCATAGCAATATCAGCCTGAGCCGTCTTCTTGTGCAGTTCATTGATCTACAGTATAAAAGAGAAAGCAAGCTGAACATTTTTTTTATGCTCAAATATTCTGTATTCTTTCATTTGGTGTGAAGGAGAACAAAGTGACAAAAGTGCAGCCATATCCTGTATTTTCCAAAATCTACATGCCGACATTTTAGCCAAAACACCACCACCTTCTGGGCACTTCATGAAGACTGTGGAACTCAAGTTTTTTAAAGAGCAATGTTGCCATTGCTGAGCTGCTCTCTATTTTACCTGATGTTTTGCATGATCATAACAAGCCTTCAGGTTCTTAAGAGTGTCACGGAAGTTCTTCAGATCATCTTGTTGGCTTTTCAATGACGCATTCTCTGCCCTGAGCTCCCCCTCAGCTGCACACTGAGAAAAGGAAACATATCATGGTGCCAGCAGAGAGCTGGGCTATGGTTCCAAACGGAGAACTGAGGGATAACCTCAGGAAGTGGACACACACGTGGAAGGACCACGAGTGTGGAGGCTGCAAGCTTGGGGTGGCCCTGTCTCTCCGTGACGCACCTTGGTATCGAAGTTGGCTTGCAGGTGAGCCAGCTGCTCCTCCAGGTGGGATCTGAGGAACAGAGCATCAGTCTGCTCCTTCTCCAGCTGCAACACTCTCTCCTTCACATGCCCCATCTGAAACACAGAGGCTTCGCCCAGAAAGCAAGTAGCTCTCCACAAACACAACATCTCAGACTCAGCAAGAGCTCAGAAAGAGCTGAAAGTTCTCCCACTGCATCTGCTGCTAGGACACTTGGTGTAGGTGATGAAGCAGCGTCACTGTCGCTGGATGTCAGTTTAGGTCACCGGAGTCTCGTGACCTCTCACAAAAAGAACAATGACATTCATACTCCATGAACAGTCGTCTGACTTGATCTTTTCACCTGGTGTGTGTGTGTGTGTGTGTATGAAGACAGGAGGGAAACAAAAGGCGCTTTTCCAATTCCTCTCTGTACTCCTCACGTCAGGCAAAGTCTGGAGGCTCAAAGTGCACTGCAGGTGGTGCAGGAGGAGGTGCCAATGTGTCCTCCTCCCTCTAGCTTCTCATGATGGAAGAGGATGTGTGAAAGAGCACGACAGGAAACTGACCACACTTGAGAACTTACCTCTTCTTTCAGGCTGTCGCTCCTGCTCTTCATCACTTCTGCCTCCTTCATGCACTTTCTCATCCTCCTCGCTTCGTTCAAGGCCTGAGAGGCTTTCTTCTCCGCCTCCTCCCGTCTGCACTCTGCCAGGCCTAGCTCCCGGTACCACTTCTGTGCCTGTTAGGTTAGCAGTACTTGGGCTTAGCTGCCAGTACAAGTTACGGTCCAGCCGTCAGTTGGCACTGAATCCCAGAACACATACGGACTTCAGAGAGGAGACGCACATTGTGTCTTAGACCGTGAAGACGAGTGATGAACAAAACTGAATTGCGTGTTTTAACACAGTCAAGGAGACACGGTCCACTAAAGCCAGTGTCCCTCCTCACCTGGAAATCACAGGCCTTTAGAGTTCTATTCTCAAGCAGCAGGTGGGAACGCGGTCACTAGGACTGCTCAGTCCTCCACTAAGGACCTTACTGATGACCATTGAATGAGTACCTCTGCTTTCGCCTTTTCCAGCTCCTCTTGAGACTTCCTGAGGTCTGCAGCAGTGGCTTCCAGCTCCTTCCTCAGGGTCTCTTTGCCCTCACGTGAGCTGGGCTTCTCCTGGTCAACACAGTGCTCGACATTCTCATATCACACGTGGAAAAGCTACCATCTTGTTCGTAATGCTAAAATCACTTTAATACACATATAACAACAGCTTTATTTATCTGTAGGCTACATTCTGGAAATGCAATGCTCAAGGATGCAACATTATCATTTCTAGAATTAAAAAAAAATTGAAAATTATAGCAACAATAAAATTAAAACTAAAATAAAAACACAGAATTTCTCCAAACGCCTGTTCAATAGCAGCAGTTGACCAATTCATCTCATAAGCATGTGGCATGTTGGTCAACTTCTTTCCAATTTCATACCATCTCTGCTCTGCATGGTTTCACAGGTGTATGGATGAGTGACCCAGTGTAAGTAGCGTATCTAGCAGCGTAAGTCACCGTGGTGAATAAGGTGTGTGGGCTGATAACACATCATAGAGTTTATTGGAAATCTCTAAAGTTGCTTTGGAGAAAAGCGTCTGCTAAGTAAATAAATGTAAATGTAACAGTGAGCCTCTTCTTATTGATGGCATTACAGCGAGCAAAATAACTAAGGGGAAACACACACCGCAACCAAAGTGTGAAAGTGTTGAATTAAGGTGGTGCCACACTATGGGCCCCAAGGGTAAGCCGTTTCTTTAGAGGATAAAAAAAAGGATGAAAATATGCTATTTAAAAATGAACGAACTGAAAAAATTTGTCGTCGTCCAACATTTGCAACTTAATCGTTTTCATCTTCATGGTATTTTGCCACTACATGACATGCACTCTTCCATAATATGGATTTACCTGCAAGATGCCTGCAAGGCTGACCGTTCTGTATGAAAAGATGGTGGTGTGGCTCTTCTGCATGGCTACTTGGGGCATCTTGCTTGGACGGTACCACTGTGTTTCTTTAACACTAATGAACTGCTGTGGCTTTTGGGGCTCGTGCAACAATGTGAGCTCTACACGAATTCTCTGGACATCATGTTGAAATGTACGCATGAAAACACCAACTTCCTTCCTGTTGGCAATATTGTTCATATGACCTTCTGAACCTGATTCACAGTTTAGGCCTTTCCACGGGTCACTGTGAGGGACACAGTAGCCTAACAGGTTAAGCTGTTGCCTCATGGCTCCTGAGCTCTTTGGTGGACATAGCTTTGAGTTCAGCTCAGGGTGTGTGGAGTTTGCATATTTCTCCCAGCATTCGCACCTTGTAGACATGCATGGAAGAAGGCGCTGGCAAACAACTTCCATTCTTCTCTTGCCCAGATAACCATGTGAGTGGATGCCAAGGGCTGGATTCAATGCGCCGGCACCTCCACCCACACAGGGGTCACTGCCTGTTGTCACCATCTGGCCTAAACCATGCAAGGTGCTGTTTCCACTCCTCTGACAATGTGCTATGTTTTGAGTGTTGCTCTCCAGAAGGATCCCATCACCTTTTTTAACAAAGAGCTCTTGATTCTGCTCACCGAAGGTCTGCAGCAGTGTAAGGTGCTTCCTTAGGTGTTCCGTATGCTCATTCTTCAAGTGCCCGATCTCTCCTGGCAGCTGAATTTTCTCATCAGGAAGGGTCTCATCCACCCCCCTCAAGTCCGTATGCTCCACCCCCGAAGCTGTTACCACCCCTCTCAGAATATCATTTGTATGCTGTGCCTCCATCTCTGACATCAGCTGTGACCTGATCTTCGGCTCCTGCAAATCCTCCAGCTTTTGTGTGAGCTCTTGGTCCACTCTGTCTAAGCATTCATCACTCTTCTCTTGATCCATTCTGTTCCGATCCTTGGCACTGGTCTGCCGCAGGTTCCTACTGAGTCCAGATGTCATAAGTTCCTTCACTTGTACAGTGTTTTCTGGAACCCATTGCCTTTCTTCCTCCAAGTGAGAAAATAGTATATGCTGCTGGGTCTTGTCACGCAGAAGAAGGGAGCAAGACTTTTCCTTCAGCTGACCAACCTCTCTATTCTGAGCAAAGACGGTGTCAGAGCTCATATTTTTGTTGCTTCTACTCTCCTCTTGGTAAACACAGTTCCACCCAATCTTCTGTAAGACATTTTGTGGCAGTTCTGCGGGTTTCTGGTCCTCCCTGCGCAAAACGGCTATGTTGCCGAGTTGCTGCTCCACTAATCTGTGGATCTTCTGCTTCTGCAGGGAGATCTGCAGCCCCACTTGAGTTGGCTTCTGCTCAGAGTCTCTTTCAAGCTGGTCTAGTTGCCCCCGTAGTTCCTCATTGCACCTGCTGAGCTCCTTGCTGCCCTGTGCCCAACTCTTCTTCGGTGTCTCTAGCTGCAGCTCGTCTGTCTCATCCCTCTTGGTTTCAGGCTTCTCACACGTTTGTCTGTCTGCTAGCCTTTCTACCATGTTGTGTTTCAGTCTCACATTCTCATCAGACACCTTCTGAAGGGACTCCTCTTTATCGTACACAAGGGCCTTAAGCTCTTTCGGGATTTCATGGAGACTTGACACGTCGGCTCTCTGGACTTTGTATCCAAGAAGCCTTAGCAAATCTGACTGCGACACAATGACCATCCCATCTTCGTGTATTGACACAGGATCCTCTGCTCCACTGTCACTCTCTACCACCCCCTGTGTCTCAGCAGATGCGGTTACACCTTTGTGCTCCGAGGTGGACATCAGCAGCAAGTGAAGCCTGCTTTGTAGGTCCACCTGTCGGAGACTTGGGATCACCTGAGATTGAACAAGGAAGTTATGCTCTGCTTGCAAATCTAGGACACAAATAAAGCCTCAAAGTCATCTAGACACCAGTAATGATTTTACACCATGACAACATTAACTTGCATGTAAATTGACAGCTATTAAACAGCCACCTTTTCATGTGGTTGTTACCTCCTTCACTCCGTCACACTGCAGAGACTGCAGGATTTCTACCACGCTCTGGGAGTTCAGCTCCAGCAGGGGAAGGACGGGGCTCCCCAGCAGTCCCTCATACGAGCATGGCTGAGAAGCACATAGCGGAGGTCTCAGCTCTGCTGCACATATAAACGCAAATCCCCATACAAACAGATGAGGCACAGATACCCGACAGCCCCAGAAAGTAATACGGTGTCCTGTGATGTCCTAGTGCTCAGTGGTCCAGTAAGAGCATAATTTCCAAACACAATGTGAGAGTAGCTTTGTGCAGCAGTCTGTGTTTGTATCTCCCTCATGGGTGTAGTTGCTCATATTCCTCAGATCTAGGTTTATGGGCACTCCCATGGCAGCACTAGCAAATATATTTATTCCCTGAGGTTACTCATTCATTCATTCATTCATTCTTTCCTTCCAAAGGGAATTACAATGTAAACTATTCAACAATATACCTATTTATACAGCTGCTGCCCCATTAGAGAACAACTGCGGCACAGTTCTCAGTGAACATACAGCACATGTATTTCATAAAGTGAGACACTTCAATCTGAGTTCAACCCCACCATGACAGCCTCCATCATGTTGTGACTAAGGGAAAATTTTTGGTGGTGTGGACCTGAAGCCTTGAAAGCCTCTCGAATGCACTGCATTGTGCAAGGCATCTGCTTGGCATTGTTTCTGGTTGGGTCCAGAGCAGAGGCCCATTTTGGCTGCAGTAACTCATTTCCTGCAATGATGTCTGTCTAAGAGGACAATGGAAAGAAGAAAAGACGACAATATTTAGGATAATTCATTATCTATAGTTAAGCACTGTGCCGTTTAGCTTTTCAGCAACGTACAAACACAGGCACCCCACACAGTGAAAATGTAACTATAAAATGAAAATTAATTCTTAACTATTTAAGTAGGAAAAACAATATTGTGATGCTGAGCCATAAGAAGTTCACGCAGGTTTGTTCACCCAAACTGGGAAAACTCAAAACTTAAGTCCCCTCTGTGTTTCAACGTTAACCGAAAACCAAGCAAAGAATTTCAGAACTACACTGAGCACCTTTAAATCCAGTCTTAAGACCCGCATGCTCAAAATTGTTTTGTACTCAACACATGTGAGCTCCCTTTTCCCTCTTTCCCTTCTCTGTCATCTTACTATTATTTCTCTCTTTTGCTTTAGTTGTTTTATTCTATGGTTAATGGACAAACTGGTTGCACAGCAGGTCCCCGTGGTGCTCCAGGCTCAGGCTCTGTGGAGACTGCATGTTCTCTCTGACTTCTCAGAGAATTTGCTGAGTTTCCTCTGGGTGCTGCGTTTTCCTTCCACAAGCATATTTTTCGAGCGGATTGGTGGAATTGCCCTTAGCGTGTGTATGTAACAGTGAGTGTCTGTGTTTGCCACTGCCCTGCGATGCACTCGTGGCCCATCTAAGGTATAGTTTGCTCAAAGGTGATGGCTCTGGGAAAGGAGCTGAACCACCACAGCCCTATACTGTACAAGAGAAGTGCTAATGGAGAGTGAGCGAGCGAGTGATACTGCTTTGCTCTGCTGTTCTTTGCAGTTGAAATTTCTAAAACACGAATATTTATTGTAAATATCTTTGCTTTAATGATGTAACTCCTATGTGTTTCTTTACTAATTATTGTGATATAATTCCATGAAAACCATTTCTTGATTTTGTTTATTATTGCAGTAGCTCAGTGGGTTTGTCCGGGTCCTGCTCTCCGGTGGGTCTGGGGTTCTAGTCCCGCTTCGGGTGCCTTGCGATGGACTGGCATCCCGTCCTGGGTATGTCCCCTCCCCCTCCAGCCTGGCGTCCTGTGTTGCCGGGTTAGGCTCCGGCTCGCCGCAACCCCGCTTGGGACAAATGGTTTCAGTCAGTCAGCGTGTGTGTGTGTGTGTGTGTATTCAGCAAAATCTAGCATTAGATAAAAGCCCAAGGAGTGGAAAAAATACCTTAATTTCTTTTATGACTATAATGTGTGAAGTCATTCAACAGTGGCACTGTGTGAAAACATAATTGCACCGTTACACTTTACTCTGACGTTACCACCTTTCGCTGTACTGACTGTAACCAAACTATGTCTAAAATTCAGTATCAGTCCTTGTCATCACTGAGCACGAACTGTAGCCCACTTTTCCTTGCCAAACAGCTTTAATTCAAAATCATTGGTGGGTTTTCGAGCATTAGCTGCTCGTTTCAGGTCTTGCCACAGCATGTCTATTGGGTTTAGGTCTGGACTTTGACTAGGCCACTGCAAAACTTTGTGGTTTGGATCATTGGAGGAATTCAGCTCCATCACACACTCTTACTTGTTTTGCATATTTTAAGATATGTTTCCTTGTCATTGTGTCTAATGTCTATCAACTGAGTAGCAAGAGTGAGTGCAGGTCAGTACACTGGACCTTATGGCAGTCAATCCTTCACAGAGCAGTGAACGGCCGTGGGATTGTGGAGTTTCGGTTTAAATCGACTTCCAGCCAGGTGGGGAAACTGTCGGAATTAAAATAAACTCAGCTAATGTCTTTATTTACAGTGACCTAAATGGTACACACACTATACTGAGCTTCCTACAAGTTATCCATCATCTACAAACGTATCCCACACAGTCACACACAAAGTATTTTGATTGCCTTGAGACTACGGGATGAACCCGCATCACCCGGAGGCAACACGCTCAAACCGCGCAGCCCTGGAGCTGTGAGACACCATCGCCAGCTGCCACACCAGTTCACCACCCCAAAAAAGACAAGACAGACAATCACAGTATCCATTTATCCGACTCAAATCCCTGGTAGACTGGTAGAATTACGCTAATTGTCGACGATCCATGGGAAGCGATGACCCGACTCACCTGGCTGTTGCAGTCCACAAAGGCCGTTTCCTTCTTTTGAGTTCCCACCCCACCCAATCTTTCCTCAGGCTCATTTGGCAGCGGAGGCGCCTGCGGCTGGACCCGGGTTTCAGCCAGGGGGGCGCCCTGCTTCAGGAGTCCATTGCTTTTGTTGGCTCGCTCCTCTGACTCCTCCAGCAAGGCAGTTTGCTTCCTGTGCTCCTTCTCTTCTTGCTCTTCATTCAACTGGGGGGTCCCACCAGGGGGACAGCGCTCCAGCCCTGTGCGTAGCAGAGCACCTGTCGCCAATCGATCCGGCGTCTCCTGCTCCAGCTCCAGCTCTCGGATGCGTTTGCGGAGGCTCTGCTCCCGCTCCCCCGCCAGCCTGAGCTTCTGCTGCTGATTCTGTTTGTACAGTTGGAAATATTCACACTGCCTCTTCATCTCCTCCTGCTTCATCCTCAGCTGGAGCTGACAGTGGCGCAGTCGGTCCCTCCACACAGTCTTACTCCTCTCCTTCCCTAGAGTCTCAGGGTTACAGCAGAAGGAATTGCTGATGAATTCTAATCATGAGCTCAGGATGCAACTGATATACACAGATGACAAACTTACAGAACCGGTAAAAACTACACTGTCGGCAAACCAGTGCGTGGCACCCGAGGAGACAGATGCACACACGGAGAGAACACATGAACACCCCCCCGGTCTCCACTGTCAATGAGAAAAGTCTTTTGCTCTGGGACTGAGAAACGAACAGGGAATGCAAACCAAGAATAAAGCCCAGCTGAACCCAGAACTCCTCAGTTGGTGTCCTCTTGCAAGTCAAACCGGATAGCTTGTCACACCGCGTTTTTCCACAAGGCATTTAGCATAAGTTTCAAGAGGACTTCGAGCAACTTATTTTCTCAGCTTTTCTGCAGCAATTCTCAGACGCCAGACACCTGCAGGTCCGATTGCTTTCGCTCTTCTGGTCAGTTTGTCCCATCCAAGTACTGGCCAAAGCACCCAGGTGAACTCACAGTTTTGACCGCCACTCTAAGTGCTCTTTCGCCCATCAACGTAACACATTTACACATTATTCATAGGACACTTGCAGAGTAAATTAAACTGCATTAAGCAAAATGCACATTGCAGACTGCAGACGGTCCCAAGCGCGACGGTGAAGAGAACTTCGGACTCCTGGACGACGAGCACGGAACACCGATATCTCTAACTGCTGGAAGACTAAGCAGGTGCGTCCCAAGACGGCTGTCCTTACCACACTCTGCACCTCTTCCCTGAGAACGAGGAGCTTCTCCTGGTGCCTCTGCAGGGAGCTGGCAGCATCCTGGAGAGCTTTCCTCAGCGTGAGGTCGTCCACCTTCATTAGCAAGTTCTGCTCCGGCACCTCCGGCTCTTTCATTCTGACACACACACACACACACACATACCAGAGAAGCGAGCACCACAAAATGCAAAATTCACAACTTGTCCTGTGTCTTATCCAGTTGTGTTACTGTGCCCGCTCTTACTCTGCCTCACAACCGACTTTTTTAGAAAGCTGGTAAAATACGAGTACAGCACTTATTAATAGCTCCTGTACTTTCACAGGTGTCCAAAAACAGAAGATTGCCCAAAAATACTGACACTGCTCAAAAGTAAACACGAGTTATGCTTTGTGGGTTCAATACCAAAAGCTTTCTTCTGCAAATGAGTCTTTTCCCTAAACTTGAGAAAAGCCTTTTGCTCTAACTGCACTATGCTTCACTTTGTTAGGCTGCACCAAAAACCCACCATCTACGATGATTCAGTATCCAGAAATCCCACCCTGTACGTGCACTATACTGACGCAAGTACCGCTAACATCACACGGTACGGATACTGTGACAAAGGGTAATACGACCCAGTAACACGCGCCTCGGGATAGGCAGCGATACCGTACTGTTTGTCCACTGGAAGAGCATAAATACCGCTTCTGTAGGACAGCCTCAGACTCCGCAGAGGTGCCCGTGTTGTCCCGCAGGTTGAGCTCCAGAACATTCATCCTCTGGGACAGACGCTGAAGTTTAGGTGTCAGCTCGTCCTCCCTCAAAGGCCCCTCCGAATTCTGAAACACTGAGGCGGCATCGATGTGGAAATCCACACTCACTGCTTCCCCTTCCGTAGGTGTGGGGGCCAGCAGGGTGCCGCTCTGCTCTCGGGCCATTTCCCGGTTCCAGTCACGCTCAGGACAGTCCCCACGTTCCCTCTGGGTTCCTGTGCCCGTGGTGGTGGTCACTCTCTCCTAGACCTTGCCCGTTTACCTCCGTATCTCGGTTCTTCACCTACTTCCTGTCGATGTCTTCATTCCTTGCTCCGCTTCCTCCTGCCTCCGTGTCTTTACCCCTAGCCGCTGCCTTCTCCCCCGTTCCCCTTCTGCAGCCCCTCAAAGGACTCCACAGCTGCGCTCGGAGCGCCGCAGACCACCCTCCACCCTGCAGGCACGACACCACCACAATGCTTGCCTTGCCTGCCCTTTGTTTGCCATCATCAATTATTCAGGACAAAGAGCAACAGCACGTCCACTGAAGGAGCTCCTAAGCTTTTCTTCGCAGCTCCCCTGACAACAAAAGACTCATGACGCTGAACATAACTCCCCCCTTTTCTCAGTACACCTTTTTTCTGGAGAGACTTAAAAACAACATTATCATTTGTTTGCTTAATGACATGAAAACGGGACATGTAAGCAATTCACCATTTGTCCAATGACAGCAGTAAAAAAAGAAACCCTGCTCCATTTTTAATGCATTTTGCCTGCTGAGAGTTAGATGTGATGGTGAAGAGCAGACATTTTATGATTAATACACATTATATGAAAATATGCTGTAGGCCATGGAGTAGTGAATGACACCAACCTCTCATAAACACAGTATTGTTCATCGCAGCACTGCCTCCTTCCTCTGCAGAGTTTGGACTTCCTTATCCTTGACAGTCAACTTGTCTTTGGAAGTGGTCAAGGCTTGGTTCTCTGTGGTCAGAGCACCCTCTGAAATGGATTAGTCTTGAGAATGGTGGCCAGTTGATCATCCAGCATTGGGTTCTTCTGTTTCAGGATACCTTCTCACAACCGTAAGCTCTTCCCATCCTCCTCCAGCACTTTTCATTTGTGCTTCAGAACTTGTTGATCCTCCTCAGACACCTCCAGCTCCTTGAGCCTCTTCCTTTGCAGAACATCCAGGCTTTCTTGGTGCCAGGTGTGCTTGCAGCCCTTGCTGCCCGCTGACTCTCTGTCCTTGACTTGGAATCAAAGGCTTTGCTCTTTTTGAGCCTCTCTCTATGCTATAGTGTTCCTAGACTGGACTGCCTCTACCCTTTTCTCATCATGGCACTCTGGGTTTAAGGGCCTTGCTTGAGATAAGAGCCTGGAACCAAGCTCCTGGTGGCACCTAGTCATCTTCTACTCATGTCATCAGCAGTTGCTCCTGGCTGGCAAGCTGGTCCTCCAGCTATCCTACTGTAGCTTTGCCCAAGTCCGGAAGCTTTTCCAGCCTGGCTGCCGTATGACTCCCACTCAGCGAATCTTAAAGGAAATCGTTGTTGGCTTGACCCCCCAGCCTGTTAGATCTACTACTGACAGACTCCTGGTTCTGCTTCAGTTTTTCCTGTTGTCCTTGGCCTCTTCATTATGGAGGTCTTTGCCCATCAGGTCCTGTTTTTACACTCTCTCACACTCTCCTGGCCATACATTCAACCGCCTTACTTGTAGCATCCAGAAGACCCAATTGTATCTCCAGGCAGCGAGAAGTGTCATTTTGTCTTTTCCCTGATTAGTCAATTTGCTCTCTAGTTGCTCCTTGCAAACCTAAGGGTTCATCTGGTCTTCATTTATTTCTTCCACCGTCTTGGCCATGTGGGTGGTCTTCAACTTTGGTACTGCTCCAACATGATCACTAGCTGTTCTTTAGATTTAACAGGGAAGCAAGACTGCCTCCGCTGTCCTGTATAGGGGTAGTGCTAAGAAGAGGTGGCTTTTACTCACACAGGCCCTCATTCTGCAGCAGGTCCCCGAGATTTAGGTTCCCCATCTTCTGCTGTCTCAGTGCATTTTGGTTGCCATCCGAGTTATGTTCCTTGCCTGCACAGGACTCCGAGGTTATTCGCTAAGGCCTAACTCCATCACCTCAAGAGAGGGTAAAGTCTACTGGCTCTGCTATGGGCTGCACTTTCATTCCATTTATCACTGTGAAGCCATGACATTCTGCCAGCCTTGGGGGAAAAAAAATAAAATAAAAACAAATTCACACTGTTTCAGAGTCTCCCTTCATTTCAGTTGTACAGTTTACGCATGGATGGTTTTCCTCCTAGAACAGATGTTTTTATGACTAAGTCCTAATTGTGGAATTAATCCTTGGCCCTGTGCTTGAAATGTTCAGTAACATGAACAGAACAAAACAGTTTTTTTAGAGGTCTTTTGCAACTTTTATATCATAATTTTAGTTTTTCTGCAAAAAAGTCTTGATTTTGTGTTACAAGAGTTAATTCTTATAAAGAACACATCTAAAAATTTGCTGAAGAAACTTCTCGCACGTTATTAGTAAGTAAAAAATAAAGAGAAAATAAAAGTACAAAACAACAGGAACTCTAGACAGGAAAACAGGTTGGGTTCAGCTGTGTGAGTGCACAACACGGTGTTCCTGGGTGCAGGTGCCTCTGATTCGACACGCTCCAGGGGCCCGGATCAGTGCCTGAAGGTGGAGAAGTGGCTGTGATGAAAGACAGAATGCAGTTTCCCTCTTTTTGCTTGTCCAACATAAACATCTCCAAGGGTACCAGTGACACCCAGCTACTCATTTATTCGTTCTCTACAGTTTGGTCTGTTTATGCCCCTCTCAGGTGAAGACAAATTAAATCACCTTCTAGTTACCGTACAGAGCATCCAGCTGACTTGCATACATTGCACAAAGTGGATTTATTGGAGCAGAAACATGCCATATATTTCTTACTGCAATTAAAAACGAAAAAAGCCAGACTTTAAGATATCCCAAAAGGCAAAATGCATCACATGGGAATAATGCAGCACTTAAAAACATAACTGCTATTCACAGAGACAAGGTAACCGTAGCACAGGTACATTTTATTATGTCAGCATACTGTATAGTGCAGCTATGAATAACCACTCTATTGACTTTACAGCGGTTCTGTAGCTGACATGAGAGAAAAGAGAAGAGCCTTACCTGACTTACGGCTGTGATAGCATCATTAAGGCCAAAGAATAAAGGCTAAGGAGAAAAATAAAAAGAGGAACAAAAACTAAAAACAAGGAAAAGAAGAATTGTCCAGGGATGAAATAAATGGGAGAGAGAAGAGAGATGAGTGTTACCTTCGCTGTGAGTGACAGGAGGAACAAAATGAGGCAAGATCCTGAAACAGAACACAGCGCAGTGCAGCTGCACCAAGTCTGCATCACGTTACCATGACAACAGTGGGCACCAGATTCACTTTGCTTTGGGCCCATGAACACATGACTGAAGCCTGTTTTCCAACACTCAACTCAGCTGCGTGGCACCCCAAACACACATACAAAGGAAGAAATTCAACTTTAGGAAAACAAATCTCACACACATACAGTACGAGCATGAGGGCTCACTAATGGGACCATGTTTTAGAAACTGAGAATACCTTTTCTTCTATCTCCTTGATTTGTCTTTTCTGGGTTTCAATCTTGTCCACAAGCTCTCTGATCTTCTGCAACCCAAAGAGGGGGGGGAAAAAAAAAAAAAAAAAAAAAAAAAAAAGACACAAAAGGAACATTTGGCCAGACAGAAAAAGGCAATCTTTCCATGTTCAGCCTCGCTGTCGCTGCTCAAGGTGCAAAAACACTCGTTTTGCTCACTGATTGCTAAAAACTCCAAAGTTGCTCTAGCAGTGTGACGATGCAGAAAGATGCATAAAGATCCAGAAGGTGTGTAAAGCTGCCTGTTAACCTGTTCTTGCTGTGGAAACGAGTAGTGAGAACAATAGAGACCGAGTCCACCGCCCCCCAACCTGAGGCACGGGGTGTTTTGTGGTGCTTTAACTTTAGCCAGAAGTCCAGCTACCCAGGTCTCCCCTGCATACTGCTTGCTGCTCAGTTATTAAAGCATTTACACTGTGGTAAAGTGAACTTTCGCCTCGGCTAACGGAACCAGAAGAGTTTCAAACACAAGAATGATCACAACTGCAACTGGCCTGCGGGCTGCTGCACATCTCTCACCGTGCAGTAACACCCGACACCTATAAGACACAGAACTGATAAAGGACATTAAGTCCACTACGAATCACAGGGAACTGGTGTTATGCTACATGTGACTTCAAGGGGGTCAGGAAGATCGTGACTTTAAATGCGATAAAGCGTCACGAGAGCAGGAATGGATGACCAACTACAGTACTGACTTTGCGTGGTACGCGACACAGCTTCAGGGAAATCAGAGCTTTGACTGGAAAACAGACTAGTTTGCATAAACAAAGTGGTAAGAGAAAGTTCAGATCTGCTGAAGGCCAACGAGCACTCGGCACAAGGACCGCAGCGCATTCGCTGCGGACGAGGACGTCAACGGAGACCGGACGGGAAGGTAGCGATGGCGCAGCCGTACAGTGCCGTGCGGACAAGGTTGCAAGAGACGTGTAACTGCAATACCGGTGGGATCGTTCTGCGCGATAAACGAAAGGTTCGGCCCGAAAGCAAACCTGCATTTTATCAGCGCTCTATACAAAACGCAATAGTTGATCACACGTCTTGGGGAGCTGAAGAAGATCACTCATGTAGACAAGGCAATGTTGGGTTTTTTCTAACACAACAGAGCTCATAGGGTGCTCTTAGTTCAAGAAGGAGACTTTGAACACTAGAAACACAATTGTCTGCACCTCAGTAGAAATGCACCAAAGGGAATTCCTGGTTCTGGCAAGATCCACATATTCCCAACGATGTGAAACGCTCAAGAGCTCACTTTTCCCGATGACTAACAGTGCGGAACAGGGCGGCGCTAAGCGACAGGCTCAATATCCACTTATTAACAACATGGCAAGGAACGGCAAGGAACAGCCAGCATGGCTCTGCTGGGTGGGAGTCGGTGATTGCGGTGGCCCTAGGAGGCTGACCAAAGAGCACTGCCACATGGCTCGCTATGCTGCAGACTGTGCTGTGCTGCGCTGGGCTGCGCTGTGCTGGGCTGGGCTGTGTTGGGCTGTGTTCTGCTTCGCTGTCACCTTGTGTCTGGGGATACTGCATCTTTTATGCTCTCTGCTCCTTCTTCTCTACAACTTACCTGTTGCGCCTGTTGCAAAAGCTCCATGCGCTCCTGCAAGATCTGACTGTCAAACTGGCGGCTCTGCCTTTGAATCTGCCTCCTCAGTTTCTCCACCGCTATCCTCAGATCCTCCTTCTGCCTCTCTGTCAACGTCTCACCCACTCTGCTCGACGGGTCCTGCTGCAGCGCATTATACAGTGTGGCCTCCAACTCCTGGATTTTCTGCGGCAATAATTTGAGTTCCACAGAGACGATCACATCGCAAGGACTCAAACACAAAAAGGGGAATAAGAACAAGACATAAATAAAGAACGAAAGGAAGCGATTAAAACGATTCACATTTGCAAAGCGTAAACAAATAGGAAAGTGACACAGGTGTCGCCTGCTCTGCCTTCAGCCCCACTGGTGACTTTGGTGACTTTGAACAGAAGAGGAGCTGGACAAGAGGACGTCACTGTCCTGCTTCAGTCCAGTGCGACACTTCACACGTGCAGCCGTGTGCTCCTTCATGCTCCTCGTGTGCGTTTCTGCCTGTTACACACTGACGTCAGGTGGACTAACCGGACGGTTAGATCTGACTGAACTGTGCCGCTGTGATTTCGGCTGGGCTTGTTGCAGCCTCGTGTGCGTGCGTGCGCGCGTGCATGTGCGTGCGTGTAAAACGCCTCTCTACCCACCCCTGCTCAGTGGAGGGACAATGTTGTAAAAGATGCAGTATCCCGTTATCTGAGAAATGCAATTGCTAATTCAGCCGTCAATTCCTTCACAAACCATCTTTGCTCTTTGAGCTGAAGCATGCGTGAATTTCGAGGTACAACAGTGTTTCACTCATTTACTTCTACTGCAACACTGTGAAATTGTCAGCAGCAAGTAGAAAGCACTATTGGTAGTACAGTGGTTAGAGCAACTGCCTTTGCATCCAAAGGTTGCAGGTTCAATCTCCACCTCCAGCTGTAGTAGCCTTGAGCAAAGTACTTACCCTAAATTGCCCCAGTAAAACTACCCAGCTGTGTAAGTGGGTAAATAATTGTAATTTGCTCCAGAGAAAAGCCTCACCTGAACATGAACATGGACAGTTTCTACTGAGTCTAATGTGGCGAATTCTCCAGTCTTTGAGACACAGCGGCCTGGACATGCAAATCTGTAGCACTCGGCTTCCCTCGTACCCTGGGTCAGCTGATAATTATAGGGAACCCAGCCTGCTCAGTGTTCTTGAAGCTTCGCTGCTCTGCAAGTGATGTGTTTTTGTGAGCAGTTTAAGAACAGAAAGTGTTCAACTCAACTGGGATGTGCTGTCTGTTGGGTTCAACCCCCCCCCCAAAAAAATCATCCAGATGATGAGGCCAGATATCACCGCACACATTGTGGTTAGAACACTTTCACCTCTGGATACTGTGCACTCCGTTCCCTACCATGGTGGCCTGATCCAGGGCCTGCTTCCGATAGTCCAGCTCTTCCTCCAGGTAACCCTTCTGCTTGCTGAACAGGTCCTGAAGAAAAATGGCACAGACCACAGACACAGTGTGAACACTGGCTGTCCTTCAGCTCCAGCACCACAAAGGCAGGCGCAGGAAGACAACGGTGAGCCGCAAAGACAAGTCAAGTCATTCTAAAAATCAACCCAGGTTCCCTTTAAAGTGAATTTCTTCTCTCCTGTCCATTTGCCCACTTCATCTGTTGGAGATGCGTGTCCAGCAGGACACATCCGACACACACCCGGGCGTCCTACTGCCCACTCTCACTCGCTCACTCACCCACCCACCCACCCACCCACCTTCTCGTTCTCCAGGTCAATCATCTTCTGCGTCAGCGCGGCCTCCGTACTGTCGATCTGCTTCAGCCACTGTGCCGGCGGCGGGAGAGACAGGGGCAGAGAGAGGACGGGGCTGACGGAAGACCAGCGGGCAACGGTGGAGCTGAAACTTGGGCGAGTGCAGACCGCACAACCCCAGCAGTACGAGCACGTTGCAGAGCATGTAAACTGTCTGTATTATTATCATCGCTAAAGAAAATGTTATGTAAATGTTAGAGTTATGCTTATTCACTTTTATTTACTCTCCTATTACTCATACATGGAGATATCCAAGTATTTACACAGTAACAGAGAAGGAAATAGAACTTTAAATTTGAAGCGCTGACAAAAAGTACTTTCCACTGTCCAATTTCCTCTACTTTTGCAGCTGTTGACATTAAAAATTATCTTTCCGACAGTCCCAGTACTGTAGGAATGGAGCCCGAGAGAGAAAAATGACACCGGTGCCGTTTTCCCGAAATTTCCTTGCTGTGAAAGACAATGAAACGTGAAAAAAGAACATCAGCTCCCTCACAGTCAATAACTGGCGTAGCCACCTTTCGCAGCAATGACCGCAACCCAACGCTTCCTGTAGCTGAGAGCAGAGTGTCACGTCACAGCGGTGGGATTGTGGCCCAGTCCTCCCCGCAGAGCTGCTCCAGCTCAGAGCCATTTGAAGAGCTCTTTCCAGCTCTTCGCGCTCACTAAGCCCAACCCTCGTTCAGATTCGGCTCAGGACTTTGACTCAGACCTTCTGCTATTTGACTGTTTTTTCTGCCATTCTCAAAATGATAAAATAAACGCAAAAACAGAGCAAAGGCGAGAAGAGAAAACACTGGAAAGGAGACAAATAGAGTGCTGTAATTAGTATGACTGAAGGACAATAGCAGTTGATGCAATGGGACATGAGCCTGGAATGATCCATTTACAAGTACGGTTCTGAAACTATCTGTGGATGGCCTGGAACGCAGCGGTCAGGAGTCCGAGACCGCTCAAGTTTTAACTCGTACGGAGTTTGTGAACACAGCAATCCTGGAAGAATAACGTGAGCTACCGCAACGTCGTACTCATCGTTTCAATGTGGCCATGAGGGCAGTACATTCCAGTAAAGATAGAGATAAAATGTCTTATTTCCCAAGAGCGCAGTGGCTGTGTTCCTTCCTAAACGTAAAGTGTCCCATCAGTTGCACAGTGTGGCCTTTAAGCGCACAAACAGAAACAAAGAGAACTAGGCAAAAAAAAAAAAAAAAAAAAAAAAAAGAAAAAATGTGACGGATGACAAAACAAGTCTTTAATGAATAAGAGGTGGGGACAAGAGGACACGCAAGCGTCTACCTTCTCGCACAAGGACAGCACCGTCCCGGCCTGGATCACCGCAACCTGCTCTTCATTCCGCAGGTTCTGCGAGAGAAAAGAAAAACAGAAAACGTAAACAACGAAACTGTGGTTCGGCGCCGCGCCGTACGACACCAGGGTCACTCAGAGTCTCACCGAGAGCCACAGGAAGTGCATAACAAAGAATACGCCAAGTTCTACACAGCAGGGTAAATCTCACCCCATTATCGCCCAGTATGTCAAGCTTCTTTATAAGGTCCGGAATCACAACATCCTAGAACACATAAAGGAAAAGAAAATTTTTGAAACTCTTTATAAGCAGCCTTCCACAGGAGCTGCCGCTACAGCTTCGCAGGGGGCACAGGGTAGCAGGACTGCCGTACCTTGATGCCCTCCTGGTGACAATGCAGCTGCAGAGCACTACTGTTGCCCTCAGAAAAGGTGGCCACATGCAGGTTGAACGCTGGGGACCGACGCTCCCGCTCCTGCAAGGAACAGCGAGTCCCAGTGTTGGCGCCAAGCCCCCCCATAGTGCCCACCCTGCTCTAGTGTCCAGCTGCCACCTCCAATGCCACCAGCCATCGAGGGAACGAGGGTGGACGCGGTGCCACCTGCGGCCACTGCCGGAATTGCAGATGCGATCCAGGCGACTGCCGCTCGCCTTGCACATCGGTTCGAATGACTTTCCGTACTATTGCATTCCTAAATTTAGTGCCGTTGGCATCTGTCTCAGCAGAGCTTTCGAGCGTAAAGACCGGTGGGCCTTTTTAAACATGTGCTGATGGATGAAGGTCAAAGGCAGCTGTGCACACCCTATGAAAGAGAATGAATCCCGAGTCCAGACAAGGTGAAAGTTACAGAGCAATGCAGTGACTGGAGTATGATCTTCGATGCTTTTGAGCTTTCTTTACACACACATGTAAATATCTAAACAAGGTACTTACATGACTGAGAAAACATGCCAAGGGTCTGTCAAAGGGAACCATGTAGAGGGAGGGGGTGGTGTTTAAAAGGGGTGGGAGGAAGGCCAACTGAATGGAGTGCAATAAGTTAGATGATAATAACAGTTAAATATGGCAATGAAACACAGTGAACAAAAAACAGCAAAAGCAAAGTACAGAATGTTGCTACTGCAACCAAAAAGCGTTCTACCCGCAGACACCGTGCTTCACTGTAAACACAGAGCTCGTTGCTGTGGGCATGCTGAAATCCACATTCTTAAAGTTCAAAATCCTTTACGCTACATAAAACAACTGCAAATTACAGCGATGTTAAGAGATGAAGGAAAATTAACGCACAAAACTGTAGGCTCAGCGTTGAGTTGGACGTGTCTGCTGAGCAACCACAGAAAGAGCGATCATAAGGCAAAGGGGCTTTTTTGGTAACGCGAGACCCCATAACGAAAAGTTCTTACATTGTTATATTCCACTAAACCACTTTCGTCAAATCGGGCAAGTGTTATTAGCATGTTTTCAGCCGAGTGAATGTTGAGAACTTGCGTGTGTGGAACTAAATGAAATACAAATATAAATGCATACATTCATGTACAAGGCAACTTAAAGAAAACTGCATGCAGGAAAGACAAAAAATTAATTATGAGGTGGTTAACTGTGCATACATTTTATTCAAATGAAATGTGAATTCATTTTATAACGTACATGTACATCTTTTCTGAACAGAAATGAAAGGACATTTAGACACAGTTTATCACAACAGGTCTGGGAAAGGTGGAAATATGGATGTACAATTATAGCAGCCTGCAGGTGCCTGTATGGTTCCATTACTGGATGCAGGTTCTGAGTTTGGACCGGAACCCAATGTCACCCCCTGGTGACCGTTTGGGGATGGGGACAGAGTCTCTTACTTCCAGCTCCAGAACGCGGAACTCTAAGAGTTCATTCTGGTCGTGGGCGTCCTGCACCTCTGTGCGCAGGCGGTTCTCATTCTGCTCCAACCTCGAAATCTGAGGGACATCGCAGGGAGAGAGAATGGAGATGAAAACCAGGCTATGCAGTCACCCCCAAAAGTGCAGGGAGAGCAGCCACCTAGACGTACCTTTTGGATGTGAAATCATGCAACTGATCTTCTGAGGGTAGTTGTAAGCAAGATAACACAGCTCAACATGTCCTGTCGTACAAGCACTGTAACACCGTTCAATGTACACACTTAAACCTGCATCGTTTACAATTTTTAATCAGGGAATCTCATGGCCAAAATTACACAACATTATTTTAGCTGACACCCCCGTACAAGGTGACTTACGACGTTAGGTTCGCAGACTAAGGAATGACTTACTTACTTACCCATTTACACAGCTCGCTAATTTGTACCGGAGCAATTTCGGTTAGGTACCTTGCTCAAGGGCACTACAGCAGGAGGGGGACCGAATTGGGTTCCTTTGAGCGGAGTATGACGACTAAGCACTACACTAGCCACAGATGTAACTTATGAGTGAAGGGATGCAACATGGAACACAACAGGAGGAAAGTATGAAGGTGAAGCCTGGACTCTAATAACTTTGTATACAGGCAACCATCGGTTTACCCACTCTCTTTAACCAAAATTTCAGTGTAACGGCTCTTGGCTTTTCAAACTCAATTTTCATTTTTTGGAATGAAAAAAATGAGCAGAACAAAATTTATCCAAAGTGTTTTGAAAAAAAACGTAAGTGATGCTTGTGCAAGTGAAGTGGAAGTGCAGTAATGCTCTGTAGTTGGCGCTGGTCTACTATCAATTGTTTCCTGTTGGCTTCCTGTCTTATGCTCACCTTGTTCCCACATGTGGGTACAGTGGCGGTGCAAGATTGACTGCCATGCCTCCTCCCTCCTTCACCCGCCACAACTAACAATCAACTGTACTCATCACTCGCTGAGCACAGTAACAGTTGATTTCAGTAAACTGCCCCGATTAATTTACATTGCTGCTGTGCTTGTTTGTTTTAAAAAACAATTTGCGTTATCGAGCAAAACAGTCTTCAAAATGTACTGCCTAGAACTGTACTCGATAACCTCATTAAAGTGTTCTGTAGGTATATGACAGTTTGGGTTTTAGGGTGGACTGGGATGCCATTATCATTTTTCCCATTCAAAATAATGCAAAACAGCCTTTGTGTCTGAAATATGGATCCTGACCATTTTCAAGGGTGCATTAATTTAATAAATCCAGGGACTGCTGTATGTGTGTCATCTTTTCACAGGCATTTTGTCATTTGTCATCATTTTATATAAGGCATAAGTGATTCTGTGTCTTGTGTGTACTGTACTGTTCTATACAGCGATGTGGCTTCACTGCTTGGTAGTGCTCTTGCTTCATTATTATTTCTATGCTGTATTATATTTTATTGATGCAATGCCTTTGCTGGAATTGACATTTGCAGGAACAGCGGCTGTTGGTTTGGGAGCTGGCATGTTCCTCACTTTAGGGGAAAGAAGGGAATCGGCAGCCCTGCGACTCGCAACAGATTTGGCTACGCAACATCCTGTGACCCAGCCACGAGCCCCAAAGACACAGCGAGAGGCGGTACCTTCTCCAAGAGTCCCTGGTTAGTTTTGATGAGGTATTGCTTCTCTTCTACCCACTTGGAATCCTGTGGTTAGAGCACACAGACAGTACTCATCAGCTCCAACAACAGAGGCAGAGGGTGTCTTCAGGTGACACAGCCCATGGAGCACAATGTGCTCACACGCATACATGCAAAAGCTTTTCGGCAGGGAGATCTCCTGGCGCTTTTGTCATCTGATGAAACGGAGAAAACGGAGAGAACAGCCAGGCAGGAGGAATACAGAGATGAGACAAACACAAGACACAGAATATGGAATAAAATAAAAACAAGATGAGAAACATGAGTCAAAGGGAATTTTATTGTGGTAGAAAAACAGATGCAAAGAGTTCCTCGGCGGGCTTTACAGAAAGCACGGCCATACAGAGGGAGCGAGCCGTGTGTGCAGCACGAGCTCTGAACCCAGGAAGATTTACAGGTGGAAAAGGTGATGTTAAAGACACAGAAAGGGTAGAGACACATGACCGCTTGCGGATGCAGGAACGCGTTTCTTTCATGCTGCTCGTATAACATATATCTCCATATCGCTGCCATTTTCTCCAGTTCGTCGAGAGCAACTCAGCTGCAATCTCTCCATAACTGTCACAATGCACAATGCAACAGGCACAATAAACGATGCACATCAGCGATGGGCTCATTCCATGAATGGCGTGACTGATAATAAAAACACAGGCAAACAGGAATTCCTCTTTCACCCACGGCAGAGCCCCTAACCCTAACCCCGTGCAGTTTCCCTGTCCGCCACGACAAGAAGGCACGCCCAAGGTACAGCGCGCAGTAAACGGATGACCGTGCGACATCACAGGAGCAGTTGGCGGGCGGTGCTGGTGAAGCGCCAAGCAATACACAGAGCAGCAAGGAAGAGGCAGAAGAATGCCAGAGAGAGACAGGACTGAGCCCTTGTGTCTCGGCTTCCAGTTCCTTTTACCTGCCCCCGCTCTGCCAAGGACTTCTCCAGGTCTTCGATCTTCGCCTGGCAGCGAATCAGTTCTGCCTGCAGTTGCTCCCGTGTCTGAAGGGAGGAGACGCAAACGACCGGCCAGTCATTTCATGGTCTCACAAGTGATTCGAAACAGCCCCATACTACAGGCACCAACATTAGACTCGAAGAGGAGAAACTATACATGAGAACCGCAGTTACAGAAAAAAGCAAGTTAGAGCAAAAAAGTTATTTTTAAAAAAGCATGTGAAGAACGTGATGGAGAGAACAAGCGGAACATGCTATGTTAAGACTCACTCATTTACATTTATTCTTTTAGCTGATGCTTTTCTTCAAAGCAACTTACAATGTTAAGGTTAGGTATTAAAATTACAAGCTTACAAGTATTTCCCTATGTATACAGCTGGGTAATTTTACCGGAGCAATTCAGGGTAAGTACCTTGCTCAAGGGTACGACAGCTGGAGGTGGGGACTGAACCTGTGACCTTTGGATCCAAAGGCACCAACTCTAACCAGTACGTTACCAGCTGTCTGGTCGAAGCCACACATCACTCCAGGCAGCACCGACTCCCGACTCACCCGAGCTTCCCGTTCGGCGTCCAGCGTTCCTCCAACCTGCTCCTGGAGAAGCGCGTAGGCTCGCTGCAGGGCCTGGTACTCTCTGGTCAACTGACGGAACCGCAGCTCCGACTCTTCCCGAGAAATTCCCTGGTGTGACGTGGAACAGAGGGGTGTGCTGGTTATCACCATCTTCACTATTATAATTGTCGTCATCATCATCACCACCACCACCACCACCACCACCACCACTTAGCTGTGCTGCATATGTTAAAGCCCACGTTATTTCAAGCTCCCAGGAGAAGAACGTGATCTTCTACCTCTCTGGGAAAAAATGATCTACGCTACTTCACCACTGATCTATACTGTACTATAGTTGGGATAAAAAAAAAATTTGCGAAAGGGCTCCACAAACAAACGTTTCCTCACAACTCTACATTTTACTATAGTACTGCAACCTGCCAAGAGATTGAAAGAAGGAAGATCAACCCTAAAATTCATAAAGGTACAATGCCTAGGAGCGCTCAGGGATGTGGCTTGCCTCCTCAAGGTCTTCTTCGGGAGTGGCGGGGGTCCTGTCTGTGCGGTCCGTTGTGTAGGACGTCAAGGACGAGGTCTCCGAGTCCACAGACTCTTCATCAAATCCAAAATATGTCTCCACAACATGCCTCTGAGGGACACAACGATAAAGACGGAAGCTTCAATGAGCAGCAGGTAGCAGCAAGTCTCCACAATGACACAGAAGCGAGGCAGGTACCCAAGCGTACCTCAGCAGACCTGCATTGTGCAGAGTTGGACTGTTTGCTGTTAGTTTCTACCCTCAGGATGGAATCCGTCCTTCGTCAAGAATCACCTGCACTGATTTGTTCATATAAACGTTTACGCTCAAAATACAAGAACATTTTTCAAATCCTTTGTGAAAACGAACGCAATGTCATTCTCTTCATAAACGGAGGAAACTGTTTTGCGCCACACACACACACACACACACACACACACACACATTTTCCGAACCGCTTGTCCCATACGGGGTCGCGGGGAACCGGAGCCTAACCCGGCAACAACAATCAAACAAAAATCACTTCATCACCTGATCATGTAAGGCAGAGGCTGGAATCAAACTCGGTCCCATGAGCACAAACTCCGGGCACCGGCTGTCCAAACTAAACTGACACATAGGAGCGCCGTCCTTTATCTGTGCCATATATTGCAATAAATTAAGAAATGTTCAAGAATTTTAATAGAAACATTTCAGAAATCAACTTGGGCACCAAATACACATTAAAATTATCCTTCACTTTTGAGTACAACTGTAAATACTGCTGTCATCCGCCTGCGGTTTGGGTGACGTCGCCGATACACACAAGTTTGATTCTGTCAATTTAAGCCAAGTGAACAACAACTTGGGTTTTCCAGCAATGTCACTCTGCGGTCCCCAGGCGGGACACGAGAGCACCCGAAGGACAGCAGTGAGCGACGAGGAACAAACGAGAGCATCGCCAAGGGGAAAGGGGCGATTAAAGTGCAGAGTTTCATGTTGCGTTGCTGACTGCAGTAGAAAAGAGTAAACTCACAGGTGTGTGAACAACAGCGCACTGGAAAGAAGTGCAAAAAATCCATCCCTTGTGCGTAAGTAGTATGGCATCAACTCAGCACACAGAATCCATCCGTTTGCACGACAATCAGCTCCTTACCATTGTGCTTGTAGGTCATCTCCTGACAGCCCGAGAAGTAAAGACACACCAGCGCACAGAGACACACGAAGGAGGAGAAGTAGAGCATGAGCAGCAGGTACTCCGTCATGCTGGGACCGCAGATGTGCGTCGCAATCCGGAGCGTTTTTATGCGTGGTGTGATGTGTGCGCGCGCGGGAGAGAAAGATTTGTTCAGAGTTTGAAAAGGAGACCTCCAACGGTCTCCTTCGTTCTTCCCAAAATTATGCTCAAATCCAGACCGGATCCACAAGCGAGAGCAGGAGCTGCAGCCTGAAGCCCAAACCGGTGGGCTAAACGCAATCAGTTCCTCGACACCGGCGCCAGGACGCAGAGCAGAATCCAGGGATGGGGGAAGAGCGCACGGTATTTGAGAGGTGGGGGAGGAGCCAGCAGCGGTGCCCCTCCCACTTCACCACCCTGCAGTGTTCCCCAGTTCCCCGGCTTGCTTCCAGAAGCTACCCTTTCCTGACTGCATTTAGCATGTTAGCGTGTCTGAAACATGGCTCCTCCAGTACCACGGAGCAAAAGTTACAAAATCAGCATCGATGGTGAACACGGTAAAGTTAACGCCCAACATGGGGCACAGAGACCTTGCATGTAGGTACAGATGCGAAAGACACTTTCCTCAGAGAGAAACTACTACTACTGTTAGAGCTACTGCCTTTGGACCCAAAAGTTGCGGGTTCGATCCCCCCCCCCCCCCCCCCCCCCCCCCCCCCCCGGCTGTAGTACCCTTGAGCAAGGTACTTACCCTAAATTGCCTCAGTAAAATTAGCCAGCCGAATAAATGGGTAAATGATTGTAAGCATGTAATAACCGTGACCTTAACATTGTAAGTCGCTTTGGAGAAAAGCGTCGGCTCAATGAATAAATGTAATGACGATGATAAAAAATAGAGGTTATGAACTGGCCTTTTCTACCAGCTGTTCGAGAAATGTCAGCCCTTGAGAAAAGCAGGCGACGCACTACAGTCGCACGCCGATCCCCAGTCCGCAGAAAAGCCATTACGGCACAAGTCCTCCGTACACCGTTGACGAGGCGGGACGCGAGGTGGACGGAACGGCGGTCCCGGCGCACGCAGCCCGCCGGCTGTCAGGCGACGCGAGGCCCCCGAGAGCACAATTAAAGACAGAGACACGCGTGCAATGCCTTAGAGAAGAGGGTTGCTAAGAGACGGCGCTGTCAGAGCACAGCCAGTCACACACACGGAGAACACAGAACCAGGTAGAGGAAGGTTTGTCAGGAAACGAACGCCAACCTGGAGAAGAAACAAAGCACAATAAAACAGATCAACACACCGTACGCAGACAATGAACTGCCCCGCCGCCATACAGCTGCGCGCAGGACGGACACACACACACACACACGGCAGTAAAATAAAGGATGGGCCTGACTTTCAAACTTTAGAGTAATTTTTTTTGCCCACTGAAAACTCTTTTGAGCTTTATTTAGTATTATTTTCATAAAGAAACCCTGAAGACTCCTTGAAAAAGTGTTCACTCGATTCCCCGATAGGTACTGAGAATAATAAATGCCACCTTATCATGTCAACAGCGTGTTCTGGCTCTGGCTCTGCTTCCTTTCTGTGCTTTCTTATTAAGAGATGGTCAGAAACGGGCCGCGCAGCCCGTGCACGAGGCATCCCGGTCCACCAGAGGAAGGGGCAATCTGGCAGCCTGGTCTCGCCGAGCTGCTCGGCGGATGAGAGACGGAGAGAGAGAGAGAGAGAGAGAGAGAGAGAGAGAGAGAGAGAGAGAGAGAGAGAGAGAGAGAGAGAGAGACGGCCCTCGGTGCGGCATCGTTCCCGTCCGAAAAAGCCCCCTGCCGAGCTCTTCGGGTTGCTGACGTTTACATGGCATTTATTCCTTTAGCTGACGCTTCTCTCCAAAATGACATACAACTCAGAGCAAACAAAAGCAAACCGCCGTTTCTTTCTGGCGCACATTACGTGGGTAACTGCACGTGGAACGAGAAGGGAATAGAAATAAGGACCGACGAGGAGCCCATGACACGTTTTTACTAATGAACTTTCGAGGTAACGAACCGCCGGGCTCCCATGCGACTTTCCAAGTACAGGACCCGCTGCGCTTCCCCATGCGTTTTGGCCTAATTAAAAATAATGAGGTTCGCGAGCACAGAAGGCCCTCTTGGCCAACGTGGAGCCGCAACGGCGCGTCTTCGTTCCGCACGTCCCGCACAAGACAAGAGCGGGAGGAGCGAAGCGACAAACGGCGCAGGAGCCAACGCGTGGTTCCAGATGAGACTCGCTCAGAGGGGTTTCGGCGACTCCTGCGCGAGAAAGCAAAGTACAAGTACCGGTACAGACAGACCTCCTCAAGGGAGTCGGCGATACAAGCGGAAGAGGGCGAGCGTGACGAAGCCGGAGCCTCGAGCGGCTCACGCTACGCGCGCGGGAAGGGCCGCGCTTCCAGGAGTAGCGAAACGAACTCGGCGGACGGAAGTCCGAACGCCGGATCGTCACGAACACGTTTTGCTAAGTGCCGGAAATCTTGGCGTCTCCCACCCCCTCCCCCCCCAAACACATTGGCAAAAGGAGAGCATTTTGATCGGATGTTGACGTGCGTTACGGTTCTCGGACCGTTCTTTGTGCGTTAATGTGTTTCGCATCAGTGTTTTCGCTCCATTTCCAACAAACTGTCACAAATGGAACAACGTGTTCAGATACTGATCTTCCCTGTTCTCTGTTCCAAGACGGAAACAAAGGCTCTTTTTGCATTCTAACTCAGAAGTATTTATTTTTTAACAAGAGAAGCACACATATCTTCACTTTTCAATTTTTTGTTATTTACATTATTACATATATATTACATTTATTCACTAAGCTGATGCTCTTCTCCAAAGCGACTTATGGCGTTAAGGTGCTACTCACTGTGCCACCACACGGCTGGGTAATTTTACTGGAGCAATTCAGGGTAAGCACCTTGCTCAAGGGCACAACAGCTGGAGGTGGGATTTGAACTTACAATGTTTGAACTTTGTACAATAGATGTGAAGTCCTATTTGCAAAAATATGAACACATGACAGCGATGTGGACTTTCTTTGATGACTTTCTTTAATTCCTCATTTGTACTGTGATACGTACCCCCAACAATGTTTTTGGATGTTACGCGTACTCTTTCTGTACTGTATTTTAAATGAAGCGTACAGTGTCTGATAAATAAACATTTAAACAACGATGCAAAATCTATAACAAAAAACTGCTCTCTGTACATTTACTGAATATTGCAGTCAACATCCATCTGTTTCACAGGGCAAAATTCTGTTCCTCAAAGCCTGATGTTCATGCAGTTTTCAGCAGGTGACTCGATCCATCCAACACAGGTGTTTGAGGAAGGTCCAAAACACGTACTACATTTAGCAGCATGGGATCGACGTTCTCCTTACCCTTGGCAGTTTCACACCTTTTCTTTTGTTCTTGGTAATTATCAGTCTGTCGCGTTCCTGGAGCAAAAGAGTAAATAAAATAAAACAAAGCCAAGCGCTCTTTGGGTTCCACAGCAGGTAGATCTCACAAAGTACACGGAAAAGGCGCCTATAAAAGGCAGCCCTTGCACCGACCGTCGAGCCTTTCCCCGAAGTCGGACTCTAAAGCCGAGTCTCTCTCAATGGCCAGTGGACGATGACGGCGCTCACACAAGTCGGTCACGGACTACGCACTTCTACACTTGGCCAAAGCAAACACTTTTCTGAGCAACACTGACCAACGTACAGTTTATCCCGTGCGAGTTCATGTCTGCAAGGGCGCGCTGGTGAACTCTACACCCAGACGCACAAGGACACCGCTGAAGGATGACTTCAGCAACAACCTGCCGCGCTGAATCGGGCCCTAGACGACCTAGACGAGCCGGACACCCTCCTGACGGCCAGTGAGAACGTGGCCGGGTTCCCATCGGGCTGCTCCTCACCAGTGTGAGCTCGTCGATGATGCTCTGCTGCTCCGCCACCTGCAGCTTAAGGAACTCCACCTCCTGCTCCTCGTGGGTCTGACTCAGATCATTCAGAGAACTGGGTCTCTTCAGGGCCGGCTGGCTGTTTGTGTTCAGCTTCTCCTTCTGGGGGTCACGCAGCATGGAGGGTGGGGAGGGGAAGGGAGCAAACATGGACTGAGCGTGACACGAGATCACATTTACACCATGATGCCATACACGCTCATTTGTGCGTATTTCCCGGAGTCTGTTTTGTTTTCAAATTATTTTTTAGGTGACTCTTTGGTCTGAGTGTTTGGTCTGAGTCAACTTTACAATGATTCACTTATTTATGAGACTCTACGACTTGCTCGTTTTCATTCCCCGGAAGAGAATTATCAAGGCTGCTGCAGCAAGAGTGGGATTTGAACCAAGAACCATATGACAGCAAGACAACAGTCCTAAACTACACACTAACTACCACCTCTACACTACCGTGTGTTCCCAGCGGTAAAATATGGTCCAAGTAATGCCAAGTGTCATTCTGATATGACTGTTTACCGCACTTTCTACTTTTATTAGCCATCTCTCATCTGAGCGCATCAGTCCATCAGGCGCTTCTCTACACTGCAGGTAAAATACCATATTTCACTAACCTTTTACATTTATTTATTTATTTAGCAGATGCTTTTCTCCAAAGCAACTTCCAATGAACACTATGTAGTGTTACCAGCCCACACACCTTATTCACCGCGGTGACTTACACTGCTAGATACACTACTTACAACGGGTCACTCATCCATACATACATTAGTGAAACACACTCTCTCTGTGTCACTCGCACACTATGGGTGAACCTGAACAGCATGTCTTTGGACTGTGGGAGGAAACCCGAGCACCCAAAAGAACCGCATGCAGACACACTTGAGAACAGGCAAACTCCACACAGACCGAGCGGGGATCGAACCCACGTCCTCACGCACCACCCAGGCGCTGTGAGACAGCAACACTACTCGCTGTGCCACCGTGCTGCCCTTTTCACAAGCTTTATACCCCCATTGGTATCTTTACATTGCTGCACACAAATCGGCCTGGACTGTCGAAGCCATCGGTCATTCAGGGAGAAATGAGTGCACACTGAGAATGGGGCCCATGTCACTAAAAAAGTGACTGTTGCAAACACTAAAGTTACATTAACTGCGCCAAGGATGGTCCAAAGCCGTTTGCAAAACGTGGAGGGTTGGGCATGGGAAAAGCAACGCCACCCCATAAAAATTGTATCGCTACGGAAACAAACACTAGAGAAACTCCATTTGGAGACATGCAGTGAAAGCCGTTTGCTCCGACTGGAGCGAAGAGGATTAAATTACGATAAATGAAAATTTACACTAACTTTCTATTTCCTCCACACTGTACTTCTACCAACGTGGCAGCGGAGAGCCTCTTCTCTCCACCCACATGAGACAAAACTGCATGCGAGCTCATGTGGAACCAGCCAAGATGACATAGCACTGTACAAATTCACTGTAGAACTGCAAAAGGAGCAGGAAAAAAAAAAAAAAAAAAAAAAAAAAAAAGTGTAAAAACACTTGAGCACAACCCAATACCACTGCACACAAAAAGCCAGCTGAAAAGAAAACACCACGAAGAGATGAGGGACAGAAAACACGCTGTGCTTCGACGCAGCGGTCAGGCACAGCATCGCCGTCATTAGAGACCGGGAGAACGCTGGCCGTGGTGCGAGAGGTGCCTTCCACCTGCTCGGCAGAGCCTCCGGGACGAGGAGGAGCGGGAAATACCCACAAGAGCTGCTTTCCACACGAAAAGCCTTGTGCTGCACATCTTTTCTTCTTTAACGAAAACACTCGGGCACTTAATGAGCTCCTTTTCATCCCGGGTCGGAGACCTCTCACAGGTGAGGACCTCTGCGGACCAGCTGTCCGGTTTCAGGAAACCATTTGCAGTCATAGAGATGCGTTCTTAAATAAATAAATACAATTAAACAGATAAAGAACACTAACAGCAAAAAATGGGCAGTATAACTGGCAGTGTGACAAGAAGCGTAATGGGTGGGCGGTGTAACTGGCGGTGTAGCGTCACCACCGGCAAACGCACCGCCGTCAGACAGACTTTCACTTGGAGCGTATTAAGTAGCTTTCCACCGTTATTCAAAGCAGCATAGCTTTTTACACTGATTTCTATGATCTATAGGTAATCCCACTCAGCACCGCAGTGCCCTTGAACGGGGTACGTAGGCCAAATTACCCAGCTGTATGGGTAGGTCACCGTAAAGAGCTTAACATTAAGTCGTTTCGGAGAACGGCGTCCGGTAAACGAACCTACATGTAAATGCGTGACTCTTCTAGGGTCCATTTCCATCTCACGGGTGCGCAACGTTGCTCACCATTTCAGCATGCTCCCTTGTCAGGGTCTTCAACTTCTCCTCCATGCGTTGTAGTGTCTGAAGGAGATCCTCATTCTTCTTGGACATCCTTTTGCTCTTCTCGAAGAGAGGCTTCATCTGGCTCTCTGCCTCACGCACACGCTTCAGCTGAAACGGAAGAAACGCGCAATGTCTCCTTGAACACCGAACCAAGCAAACAACGTTATGGACAATGTGAAGATGCTTGCGGTTCTTCACAAGCGACTCGTCCTCCTTTCTATTGTGATATACAGCATAGGACAAGCCAAAAGGATTCAAATCTGCACACTCGCACCACATCACACACCACATCACACACAGGACTCTTAAGATGTTTTCCAGAGCTTATTTTGCCAAGTGCTTAAACGCAAGCAGTTCCCGATCCCACTTCTGCCACCATTCAGACACTAACACAGCCATGTTCCTCACCAGTTCATTTCTCTCATCAGCCAGCAGAGCATTACGATCCTCCAGTTTCCGGATCACTCCGTGGAGCTCTGCGATCTTCAGTTGGAATCGGCGCGCATCCCGCTCATCTGTCTGAGAATCCTAAATAAATGAGTCGGAGAGGAGTGAAGAGCACCGGCTCTGACGGGAACGAAGGTCACGTTCAGCGAAACTTCCATATATATTCTAAACTTTCATGACGCTCATTGACCGGAATCATTACGTTACTTTTGCGGTTCTCCTCATAGGGTCACGCATGGGAGTAGGTGGAGTAGATCGCGAGTGCCCAAGCTGGACACTGTTTCACTGAACCTGCAGCATAGCTTGCATAGCCATCAGATCTTCTGTACGGTTAACTAGAGAATTGATTAAAACTAACGATAGAAAATTAAATCATAGGGTCTTGAGCCATGGCATAGAGACAGAGTTCTGCTTTCCCTCACCCTTCATTTACCCTCAGTGTGCGTACTTTTGCTTGGTTTTAATTCTTTACCTTTCTCCACCACGCTGATCTTTCCTTCCTCTAGTCTCACTTCCTGCGAGTCCACAATTATGCATCTCATCATGACTCACGCTCAACGATGTAACCCTCCCTCTCATTCTTTGCCTGCCCCTCCCTCACCTGGCTGATAAGGCTGTCTGTTGTGTCTCCCAGGGCAGGAACCACTTCCCGTTTGGGGCTCCCATGGTGCCGCTCTGCCTCCTTCACCTGCACAAGCTGCTCTCCCAGGGCTTCCTTCTGAAGAAGCAGCCGCTGAGCATAGCCTGCCTGCACCCCCAGCTCCTTTTCCAGGGCTTGCACCACCCGGTCCTTCCCTTTAATCTCGTCCATCTGCAGGAGGAAGGGGAAGAGAAAGATGACATGGCTTTCCAGTCATGGCAAAAAAGCCCTGTGCTGCTGCTGCTGCGGATTCTGATGTCACTGCCAGGACCCCAAAAACTTTCATTCAAATCCTTTGGAACACTGCAGGATGCTACAGCAGTACATTACTTTTGAGCAATGGCACAAATGAACAAGTATCAGCATAGCAATAGTTACATATGAATACATATATACTATGAGATTAAGTTCTGAAATCACACCAGGTTTTTCCATTTTTTTTTTTTTTGAAGATACAAACTTTATGTTGATTATTCTTACATACCTGGTAAGAAGACACATGCTGTGTATCTCACCTGATGGACTACAGAAGAGAAGCTCTCTCCACAAAACATATGACTCAAGTATCTAACTCACTTCCACTGTAAAAGTTAACTCCTGATCTGCATCAAAATCCTAATGAATTTTGAAAGATTTCATTGGTCACATTTATGGAACTTCTTACAAAGTGCTACATGACTACACATTTTCACTAAACGCTGTAACCTTTCGGCTGTGATGAATTTACTAGGATCTCCAAGTAGCGGCTCACGAGTACCGCGTGTACTCCGAGTACCGCTTCTCCGCTGCTGTGAGCCCGAGCCGTTCCGCTGTTAATTAAAAAAGGCCAAATGAGGTTGGGTAGAGGGACTAGGCTATAGAGCAGGCCACACATCCAATGCTCAAAATATGAATGCAGTAAATAGGCATATGAGAAGTGCAAAACGGTGGTAATGAGGAAGCGCATTAGCCGTTTCATCGCAGTAGAAACCTGTACGTGGCCACGAGTCTCCTAATTCATGCCGAGTGCCATGTTCTCGGCCCGAAGAGAAAACACAAATGCGCGGATGCGTGCTGACACACAGCTGACGCCAAAACCAGACGAAAAGTGGTTCCGTTTGTCAACTCGAACATCACGGTTAGGGGGAAAGTACTTGCATTTATACTTCCATTTAACTCGCACATATTTCATTCATTCATTCATTCATTCAGCAGATGCTTTTCTCCAAAGTGACGTACATCTCAGAGGACAATACAAACCATTCATTACGCCATCAGAAGGAGATATTTGGATGGGTTAACGCTGCTGCCTTTGGAGGCAAAGGTCGCAGGTTCGATTCCCACCTCCAGCTGTTGTACCTTTGAGCAAGCTACTTACCCTAAATTTCTCCAGTAAAAATTACGCAGCTGTACAAATGGGTAAATAATTGTAACCTTAACGCTGTAAGTCGCTTTGGAAAAAAAAGCATCAGATAAATGTACGTCTGAATGCTTTTTACTGTGAGCATCCCAGTTTAATGTCCATTTTTTACCGTGATAAGCAGCATCTTCTCCCCTTCATCTGAGAGGTATGGAGGATCACGCAGACACTGCGAATGAATCTTGACAACTTTGCGTACATAGTGGGTTTTTCGCTGCAAATTTCGCTGCGGTTAAAAGGCAGGAATATACCCTTAGGGAGCACTTATTCCTGGAAGTGCACTTCCACAAAGCTAGAACTGCAGCCCACCCCTCTCCACCAGTTCCAGAACCTGCATACACACTTCTAGGAGCACCTGCCCAACCAAGCTGCTGCATGTCCACAGGCAGTTCAGTCCTCACCTAGAGCATTAAGAAATTTGAAACCTGCCTTCCTCCTCAACCCACAAGCTTTGTGTCCCAGGCAGTCCACCGGGGGGGGGGGTCAGACTTTCTACAGCAAGCTGTTCAAAGCTCATCCCAGCACAGTCCCTGAACTTCAGACACAACGACATTAGAGACATTGTTACCACCCCCACCGGCTTCTTACCAATGCACACGCAAGCCGGAAATCACCCATCCCTCACTCCTCATTTCCGTCACGGGAACAGATGGAACCCTTCCTCCCTATTTGCTTGCTCTGATCTCCCAGCATGCCTCTCCCCTATACACTATCATTCCAAACTCACCATCTTTGACCAATTTTACATCAGTGAAGCCCACCCAGCCCAGGATGCTAAGAGCAGGCTGACAACTCCTGCTTTCCCACCATAAGCTGCTCACCTTTGTGCTACTTTGCTTACACTCCCCCAACCTCCCAAAAAACATAACATGCGCTAGACAGGGAAACCACATGCTTCAGTTACTATGGCAACGCAGCCCATCCTCTCCTTATTTCGAGAGAGACATGGAGAAAGAGGAAAAAATAAAACTACTATTTAAATCACACCCCTGAAGATCTGGCCCAAAGCAATACCATCTGGGATCTCTAGGTGAGGAGATCAGAGGCATCTCATAATGACTATGCCGGGTGTACAGTACATCTCCAGCTAGGTGAAAGTAGCTGTCCAAGTCTACCTAGTTAGAGTCTGCTCGCTGAAAGCCTTCCTAAAAATTCAGTGTGATAACTGAGAACCATTCAGAGAAGTCAGAACTGTTCCTCCGTGGTTCTTCAGAGCTACTGTCCTGCTGGGGTAGGGTGGGGCAGTGGCTGTCTTCTGCCATTCAGGTAGTCCACAAGAATGACTCATCACTTCTTGATGACCAGAAAAGTAACCCTCTATAAAAGGTGACATGTCCCAAATACACTGGATTTCCCTCCCAATTAACAAAACAAGGACAACCAGAGACACACAAGGCTGTGGATCAACATCTTACCACCAGCAGGTCCACGAGAAGCACTAGGTTCCTCATTCTGGCAGCTTCAGATATCTTATTTGCCAGCGCGTTTTCACAGACTATTTTCAGGATTTTACCAACACACCAACACACACTGTCCATTCTACAGTCGAACAGATGTTTACGTTATCCAACTCTTAACATAACCCACACACACACCATCTGAAACCGCTTGTCCCATAACGGGGTCGCGGGGAGCCGGAGCCTAGCCCGGCAACATAGGGCACAAGGCTGGAGCGGGAGGGGACACACCCAGGACGGGATGCCAGCCCGTTGCAAGGCACCCCAAGCGGGACTCGAACTCCAGACCCACCGGAGAGCAGGACCCGGCCAAATTCACTGCGCCACCGCACCCTCCTCTAACATAACCCAGCAAACAACCATTTACAGTGTATTTTTCCACTATCACGTCCAGGGGTGCTGTTTAGTAGCATATGGCATTACCTTGACCCAACTTAAGGTCAAGGTCCCTGTTGCCTACTTCCTCTAGAATTTTCCAGGAGCGTCTCTGCACACTCAGTGTCCAGGTCTGTCTTTAGAAGTGCCTCTCGTGGGCAGTGAGAGAGGTCCTGGCACCCTGCATCACTAGTCAGAATAGGAGGGGCCTCAGTATAACGAATAGGACCCAGCAGCTGAGATGATCCACTGGGATTGTGGACCGGGAGGCCACATCCTGGTAGCGTTGACATGGCTTGCGCAAACTGCACCACGCTCCAGTCGGCACACTGGCTCTTGACGAAATGAGAGAACCTCGTGTTGCCGACACTCCTCTCCCTTGCTCACTGCGCTCCACGCAGTGGCAAACAATCCTACAGAGCATGTGAGGGTCCTGTGCCATCTCTGGCTGCATAGCTGATTCGTTGTGGAGGACCCGCATGGACCGCTCTGGCCACTGTCCCTGCGTCAACTGCTTTGTTGCACACCGGTCGACCAACACTACATAGAATTCATTGCAAGTTGCTTTGGAGAAAAGCATCTGCTAAATAAATGTAAAGTTCCAGTCTTGTCCTTACCACTTATGGACAGGGGTAAGGTTAGGGACGCTCTAGTTTCCACCGCTTGGCTAGCGTGGTGGTGTGGCTTCACACACTAAGAGGGCTGCTTTCATTCAGTACACTGAGGGGCTGAGCAATCCTGGAAAGCACCGTAGCTTGTAGGATGCAAAGTTCTGAAGCGGTAGACCTTACGTGATACCCGGGGAACTAGACATTTCCTGTTGCTGCAACATCCTTGTTATCTGATGGTACACATTGGTACCATTTTTAAGGGTCGCTTCAAAAAGCTTGTGGCAAACTAGCAGTTCCTTTCTTTGCTGCAGGGACGTCCTTTGTGAGCGTGCTACACGGCTCAACGGCATCTTCAACTTGGCTATTAGTTTTATCGACCGCTTCATTTCGACTGTGAACCCAGCCGATGTAGAAATAGGAAACACCAGACCAGGAATCGAGCACATCTTGAGTCTTCAGGTGCGTGCACTATTCCTCCAGGGTCAGGGAGCATGTCTCACAGCTCACTTCCGCCATCTTCAGGACAGCATGCTCTTCTCTGGGCCATCCTGGACACCAGTACTCATTCATGATGCCTCCTCAACCTCAGCTACACTTGCCCCAAGTTGCTCTGCTGCTCCTTGTCATTCTGTTGCATCCACTAGACTGGCTTCTACCGCTTATAGTATTCAGCTACTGAGAGATGCAATCCCTCATCCCACTGTTAACACCAATGTACAACTTTTACTTTCCTCTAATATCTTTCATTTGTCAGTGTTGATTTTGCCATTTATTTTTTCTTTTTTTTTGTCAGTGAAGTCACACTTTGTTTTGTGTCACATTGAGCTGCTATGTGTGAGTTTTCCTGCAGAGACTAAAGTTTTATTATCCTATTGCAACCCTATACTATTCTTTCCCATCCTATTTACCAGGGCAGAGAAAGCTCTTCAAAAACAAGAGGGAAAGTTTGGCTTCTGGCTGGGTGATCTAAACTGCGAGAATCAAATTTGCACAGCGGGTGAAGCACATAAAGCAGTCAATATTCAGACATAGAGAAGTTCAGGCATAATTGTGAAAGTGTTAACTGGTACATATACTTTCCCTCCAGGCCAGGAAGGCAAATCATAACTGAAGAGCACATGTGAACTTAGACACTTGAGGTGTTTTCTTTGTTGACTGCCTTCATTTTTGCCATTTTATACACTGATATCTAGTTATTTTAAGATAATGCAAAGCTAACGTTGCTTTCAAAAGCCCAACTGAAATGCTTTTTTAAAGGACCATACAGAAGCAGTGGAGAGTCGCACTGCTGCCCTAAATTTCATGCACTAAAGTACAATTGCGCCGCCACTCACCAGTCTGCGGATGTCCTTCTCGCAGTCCCGCTTAATGCGGTTCACTTCGTCCTGATGGGTCTGATATGTGGCGCGGAGGTCGGCAGCCTTGGCCTTGTCGGCCCGCAGCGCGTTGGCCAGCGCCTCCTCGGTCTGTCGCCGCGCTGCCTTCAGCTCCAGAATGTCCTGTTGCATGCGTGCACGCTCCCCATCGAGGGCACGACGCGCCTCCTCGCGCGCCACCGCCAGCAGCGCGCTCTTCACCTTGTCAGTGGCAGCGCCGTCACGTAGCGCCGTCACCAGCGCCTGCAGGCGCTGTATCTCCGAGTCACGCAGCTTGAGGGCGCGCTGGAGCTCCTGCTCGTGCTGCCGCTGCAGGGCCTCGCGGGCCGCCGCTAGTTCGCGGATGCGCTCTTCGTGCAGCTTCGCTTTCAGGTCCGTCACCAGGACCGTATGCTTATGCTGCTCCAGCTCGCGGACCTGCTTTGCTTCCTGTAGCCGCTCCCGCAGCTTCGCCACCTGACAGATGGGGACAGCGTCACGAGACGGGGTACAGACCCTTCAACCGCACATTCTCCACTTCCACGACGGGCAACTGACGCAGGCTGAAATGAACATTTCCTCGTCACACACCTAAGAAATGTGGTCATTTTTTAAACAGGGTAATAGATCTCTATCTGTATCTATTTCATAAAACAGCCCAGGACCACGAATTAACATAAAAATACCACAGTATGGGGGGGACAGAGAGCACCCAAGGTGTCAGGTAATGAAATTCGTTGATGCAGTGCTCAGCATTCCCTTTCGTTTCCCCACTCTGATGGGAAATGCCTGTTCTAGTATTTTGGCAACAGAAACTGTTCTTCATTCCACTGAAGCCTGTTGGATTCAAAATGACATTGGTGAAACAGAAGGTGAGCTGCTGAATTTGAACCGGCATTATTAGTTGAAGGACTAAAACAAGAGCAGGCCGAGAGCGGAGTTGGGTTAGTGAGAAGGAACACAAGTGTGTCGAGAGTGAAGAGGGGAGTGGAGAGGAGAGCAGAGGAGAGCAGAGACCACCACTATAGACACATCGCACACTAAACTGGAACCAGAAGTTCTCACTCATGACACAGAAAAAAATGACAAAAATAGTTTTAAAATCAGTGTTTTTCCACCCCAATAAAACTATGGTGATCTCATGTACAAATATCTAACAGTACAGTAAGTCCACCAAGTGCCATTTGTCTTGGTAACTAGATGCCTTCAATACTCATCCCAGTTCCATTCCTGCTGCAGCACTCTAAGCATTTGTGAGAAACATCCAAGGCGACGGCGAGTCCAGAGACTGGATTCGCTTCATCTCCTAAGGCCTACGATTCCTCATGCTCCTGAAGGTCAGAGATTGTGCATTTCAAAGAAACGGTCAAACCAAGTAGCCTCTGCGTACAGCAAAGCGTCGATGATGCAGTCTAAAGAGGAACGACGTGGGCCGAGTAACCACAAAGCTGGAAATGGGGAACCGATGTCACACAACTGTACTTGGAAAGAGACTATTAGAGATTCCAGTGTCATTGTCACAGTCCAGCGCACAAGTGGCGCAGGTCAAACACGGCAAGACGCTCAGGGGGAAGCTTTGCTGCTGGATGCTGTACACACTTCTCGACTGGACAGGTTTCCAGTCATTTTGCAAAACATCTGCCACTGAAAGGAGAGAGGATCTGTGCGACGATCCGTGACCGCGTGCGGCCGGATGATCAGAGATGGAACAAACGAGACTCTGCCGTATCACACGGGTTCGAAAGAACATCCCTGCAGCCCGAGTCTAACAAAGCAGGGCAGGTCCCGGTACCTGTGGGGGCAGACTCCTTTCCTCTGAGACATCAGCTAAAACGGCGAGAGACTGTCACAGACACAGCACCCCCACCCCCACCGGGTGCCAGCTCCTGCAGGGTCGATTGGGAAAGCGGAGCGGCAGCGCAGTGGAACAACGGTCGGACTCTTGAGCCCCAGCGCTTCCGTTCGGCTCATCAGTGCGACACGGACCTTTTTAACATAACAAAGGCTATTTTTGGCCATCTTTTCCACAGAACCTAACAAGCATTAGCGGAAATGTTCTGCCACCTTCAGCAAACCCTTAGCTGTGTCTCATTCACCGCGTTTTGCTACTCTACTGTGACCAGGACAGCAGTTCATGTACGGCATGTATGCCGGTGGGGTCACAAAACACCGCATGTCGCCGTATGTTTACGGTACATGGCTTTTGTTCAAGACAAGGAGGCGAGTGGGGACAACTGGTATTTGCAAGAGATATATCTTACTGTACCGTAAGAGTAAATTTACAGCTTCGAACCATTCACTACTGCTGACGTGCAGCAGGCGCTCTGGCCCCTTCCCCCAGTATGTGTGTGTTAGGCCAGCACTCACTGGAATAAAAGCCTTTCAGGGACATATGGGTCGAACATGTCCACAGAGCCCATGGCACCTGTCTGTTCCGCTCGTCCTCCCGGCCGTAGGAAGTTCCGTCAAAAGTCAGATCGAACTCAGCGCCGTCGCTAGGAGGCGTCGTGTCACGTGACTCAGGATCAGAAGGTTCACCATCCCACAGCTCGGCACCAGCTGATGGCAAACTCCTGGAGAAGCGCGCTACGGGCCTTTGACCGTAGGAATTCGATCTCCTTCAATCTCAAAGTAGACCAAGGAGAGACTCCATCTTCTTCGGTTTCGGTTTCATTCGAGCCAATGAAAATGGTCTTTGAGAGGCAAACGAAGAACGAGCACCCAGCGGGTGTGCTGCAGAGGGCAATGTGGACGTCCCCCCCATGGCTCCTGGACCATCACGCGATGTAGAAACACGGAAGTACGAGCATGTAACGTATGTGGCTGCCTTTCGCCGCATCCTGTCGCTACAGCACCTCTGCGACTTTTCGGTGTAGCAAAAGCACAGTGAGGAATCACTCGCTTAGGAATTGAAATTGTGTGTCAAGGTGCCCATGAGAGTCACATTTATAGCAGCTTCCCCAACTGCCAACCATGGGGGAGAAGATGACATTCTGGCCTGAAGGTTGTAACGGGAGAAGCGTCAAGCAGGTTGACAGAGCGGTGCAGCATCTGACAGGTGGGGAAAAGGAAGGACAGTGCGTTCAATGAGGAGACCCCCTCCGCTCGTGATGGAGAGCGGCTCAGGAGATGACAAGGCGGGAGAACAACAACGTGGAGAAGAGATGCTGAAGAAATGAAGATCTTAATATGTGTCTGCAAGTGGATGCTCAACCCAGAAGGTGAGGAAGGTGAGCACACCTTTGAACAAATAAAGGTCACATCCCATGCGGGTAGACACTCCAGCGACTGACATATTGCAAGAAATGCTGACTTGATCCCTAACCTCCAAGACAGTGTGAGTGAGTGATAGAGAGAGGGTGGGGGGGGGCAAGGAGGAGTTGCACATACCTTGCCCTTCTCTTGCTGGAGCTCGATCTGTATTTCGGTCAGCTTGCTCCGCAGCTCCTCATTGGCCGCCTGCAAAGTGTCGATCATGGGTTCGGCCTTCTCCGTCTTCCCACGAGTCTTCTTGGATGCCGGTGCTGACGCAGACATCTTTGTCTTTCAAGTTGCTCGCAGTGTAAGAGGCGCCACAAATCACAGCCCAGTGGTCATGCGTGATGCCCAAAGGTCTCAGGCTTCATCGTTGATCGAATCATCACCGCCAGCCATTCCGTTTCCATTCTGCAGAGAGATACCACGGTATCCAATAAAACGCTGTAATACACGAGGGGCTTAAATCTCACAGCTGCTGACTAATCACAAGAGACAACCACCATCCCACCTCCTCCCGCCACCACCACCCCAAGTGTATTTGGTTACTGCACACAAAATGAAAGACTTATTTAGCCTTGAAAAGGGCAGAAACAACACAATCGGGTTGTGCAGTGAATAAATAGCGACTTTACATGATCATCTTGAAATAGTCAAAATCAGAAATGTGTTTCTAAGTCATCCACAGCAACCTACTGTCTGCCATTACAATGAAGTCCCAGCCCTGGCCGCTGTATATACCTTAGAGCAATGCCAATTACTCCGTTGAAGGACACGTCCAGGTGGCCAAAAAGCAGTGTCCAGATTCATCCCCTAAGGAGCACTAAGGTGTTCTTCAGCCTCTAAACCCCGACTCTCCATCTCTCTCGCGCGCACACACACACACACACAGCCAGCCAGCTCCATGGCCATTCATCATAATCCCATTACTCTTGCCAGGATCCTCTTACCAGCTCGACTGTGTGTGAAAACGCACGGCAGGGAGCTCGCACCCCGACAACCTGGCCTCCTCTTCCACAGCCCATGCAAAGCACAGGAAGGCCCCGAGAAGGTCACGGGTTTGACTCAGCCTGCCGACTAACTGGCGAAGGAATGCAACATCTCGATCGGTGCCCTTGTGCAACGGAGAAAAGGGCTTCAGCCAAATTTCTTATTTACTGTAGATTAACATAAATCCAGAAAGCAGTTCAATAAACGCAAAGTGAACACGTGATTATGTGAAAAGGCAAACGCTTCAAATTAAATACGTGAGGCACAGCATCCCCCGCATCGTTACTGTGATTACAGGCTGCTTTCGCAGCGCCAGACGCTCACGGGGGCTGGGCATTGATGTGCGCGTCTGTCCCACCCAGCAGGGCCCACGGAAGACCCCAGCCGCGCAGTGCCGGACACACGCGGAGGAGAAACACGGCCGAGCGACGAGAACCGGGAGACGGGAGGCAGACGAACCCGAACCGCAATTGACGAGCTCGTGCCAGAGCCTATGGTCCGAGAGCCTCTCAACCACAGACTGAAGGTAGGCAGCTTCATGAGCACATCCTCTCCAAGGTGCTCATTCAGGTGGGGTAACACTCCAGGGCTGCTCTACAGCACATTCGTTAAACTGGAGGCACGTAGACACACGCTGAAACACACTCATCTCTTCTTCTTTCCAGCTGCTCAGGTAACTGGATACCACTGGGGATGCTCGGGGGGTGGGATTGGGGTGGTATCGCTCTCTCTGGCCCTCCACAATTCCAGTGGAGTCTCGAGAACTGAGATGATGACTGTTGACACACAAAGGCCTTGATGAAAACGAGTACAAAGAAAAACACCTTCTTTCTTCATAAGGAACGATGTTGGGCAACACTTCCTGTTGACCTACAACATGTGTGAACACAGACGCGGTGCGAGTGCCACTGGTGCCTGACAAAAAGGAAGGAAGGAAGGAAAGGGGGGAACGTGTGTTTTTGAGGCCCTGTATGATCAGGGTGCTGAGATGGTAGATAGCAGCATGTTTTTGGATATTCAGGGTCTTTGGGAAGAACAGGTCTGGGACAGAGTAACCGTCACCTCCACGTTCTCCTTTACACCTCTCACACACACACACACACACACACACACACACACACACACACACACACACACACACACACACACACACACACACACGTTAAGGCAAACCTGCCCTCTGAAAGCCCCTCCCTCCCACAGAAGAGCTTATTGAGAGGAGTCCGGTCTCCCGCGGGACTTTACTCTGAAGTCTTCCTGCGTGAATTATTCAAAGTGAGCCATTCACCAATACTGCTCTACAGTCCAACTACAGACTGGGACTCGAAGGGCAGCAGCAGGAGACGAGTGTGAAGGAAGTCACTTGCGGTTTGTTAGAGTGCGTGCAAAGCTAAAGAAAACTGTCCCATATTGTAGAGCGGGCGTGACTCAGTCGATTCGATTAATCACGTCTGTTTGGTTACTGTTGTCGGAGTAGTTCAGAGTTTCGATTTGGACTCTCAGCTGACGTGAATTAGCCGGGTTCAAATAGCAGCAGGTGACGCATAGCGGCGGCCTCAAGGTGCCGAGACTCGGGGCGCAAAGACAAGAGAATCTACCTACGGGAGTCCAACAAAGGAGGCCTCCGCCACTACGTGAGTTCTGCCCTCAACATCGTGTTCTGCTTCAAACGTCGAACATCAACGTTTTCTACGGCAACCGAACCGCGTGACATCGCCACCGTCAGAGACTCGGACACTCACCCTGCTACAGAAACCTGGTTTATCCTCATCTGTCAAACCCTCCATCCTGCTTCAATTTCTCCATGGGACTCTGGAACTGCCAGTCCGCTGCAAGAAAGGCTGACTTCATACCAGCCTATGCCTCCCATCTCTCACTGAACCTCCTGGCCCTAACTGAAACCTGGATCACCCCATACACTCAGTCACACCCAGCTCTCTCCACCAACTACTCCTTCTTTCACACATGCTACTCATCTCTCCCCGGTGGGAATACTCTATTCTTCCTCTTCACCTGCATGATCTGTCTTCCTTTGAATGATATGCTGTCTCTATCACTGCCCCAATCATTCTTCTTGTGGTTGTTCTTTATTGCTCTCCTGGCTGCTTCCTGGATGACCTTGATCTCCTCCCCCTGGGAGAGGGCTCAACAGGACAACACTCTGCTGATCCTCCTGGGTGATTTCAACCTGCATGTTGAGGACATTCATGCAAGCAGTCTTCTGTTGCTCCTGCAGTCCTTTGACCTCTCCCTGTCCCAATCCCCTGCTATTCACAAAGCAGGCAATCGCCTTGACCTTGTCTCCTCTTGTAACTGTGGCTGTCCCGTTCTCTCGGTTACTCCGCTGCATGTCTCTGATCGCTTCATCTCCTTCCAACCCTGCCTCACCACTAATCCCTCTCCTTTTTCTCCTTCTGTTGTAACTTAGTCTCTCTTACCTTCATGCCTTGTCTCTACCACACTGTCCATCCCCCTTCTGCTGCACAATTCTCAGATCTATCAATAGCTGATGCGACTAACATTTTCCTCCCTCCCCCATCTTCCTCTCTTGACTTTCTCTGTCCGCTAACTTCCAGACCAGCACACCCCAGTGCCACCCCATGGCTGACTGATGCGCCACGTACCAACAGGACCAAATTCCAGGCTGCAGAGTGAAGATGGCGAAAATCCAAGACTCACTCGGATCCGGATGTCTACAAGCACCTCTTAGCTACTTTTCACTCTGCTGTCTGCTCAGCTAAAAGAACCTTCTTCCATGACAAAATACAGTCTGCAATCAAAAAAACCTACACAGACTCTTCGTCACCTTCTCATACCTACTGTGTCCTCCACTGCCCTCTCCTCCTCCTTCTCTCACTGCTGATGACTTTGCTTTGTTTTTCAGAGACAAAGTCAACACAATCATGGACAAGTTCTCAGCATCTCCTTCTCCTGATCACGCTGGACCTCCCTGAGAAGTGATGCTCTCCGAATTCAAGTCCTTGTTAGAAACTGAAATCTTTGACCTCCTGCTGTCACACCGAGCCACCACTTGCTCCCTCGATCCAATCCCATTGATACTCCAACAGACCATCTCCATGCGACTCTCCATCTCCATGATCATCAGCTTTTCACTCTCCTCTTGCTGCTTCACATCTGCCTTCAAACTGCCCTCATTTCACCTCTTGTAAAGAAACCCTCTCTCGATCCTAACTCAGTCCAAAACTACAGGGCAGTCTCCCTCCTCCCTTTTCTGTCAAAAACTTTGTACTGGTCAACCTGTGATCAACTATCTGAATTTCTCACCCAGAACCATCTCCTCAATGGTCTTCTCAGTCTACACCTCTTCCCTCAGATATCTGAGCAGCACCTACAACTCAACCTCTCCAAAACAGAGATCCCACACTTCCCAGCTGGCCTGTCTTCCTGTCACAAACTCTCTATCAAACTGGACAACTCACTCATTTTGCCTTCCTCCTTAGCTAAGAGTCTGGGAATGACGATTGACTCCAGTCTATTGTTCTCTCAGCACACTAAAGCCACAACCCGGACCTGCAGATACATCCTGCATAACATCTGCAGAATCCGTCCTTATCTCACAACAGACTCTGCACAACTACTTGTCCAAGCCATGGTGACATCCCACCCGGACTACTGAAACTCTCCCCTGTGTGGCCTTCCAGCCACTGCTATCAAACCTCTACAGCTGATACAGAACGCTGCTGCACGAGTTGCGTTTGACTTACCGAAGCGTTCCCATGTATCTCCCCTCCTCGTCTCTCTGTATTGGCTTCCTATAGCTGCCCAGATCAAACCCTGGTGATGGCCTACAAAAGCATCAATAGAGCTGCTATCAGATATAAGACCTGATCATCAACTACACCCCAACCAGACTGTTACGCTCCTCCACACCTGCAAGCTTGATGGTCCCACACGTGTAAATGTTCACGCACTATAACTGAGATCATGCCTGTTAAACAATGGATAAACCTTCATGCAGCTAGTCCTGTAATGTAACGTAAATGTTTATATATATTAAAAAAGACATTACTGGTAAGGAATCGTCGGTATTCGGATAAAGTGTTATGCAGCTACTCGTGTGACGAACATCGGTTCATATGCTGGTAAGAAACTAACTGTACTTAAGAATCGCATGTCTGTATCTAAGTGTCTCTTCCTGCTAATGTAATGCACACCTTTTATTTTCTCTGAGATGTTCGTCGCTTTGGAGAAATGCGTCTGATAAATGCATAAATTTACATTTATTCACTTAGCAGACGCTTTTGTCCAAAGCAACTTACAATAGATACTATGTAGTGTTATCAGCCCACACACCTTATTCACCATGGTGATTTACACTGCTAGATACACTACTTATACTGGGTCACTCATCCATACATCAGTGGAACACACACACACTCTCTCTGTCACTCACACACTATGGAGGAACCTGAGCAGCATGTCTTTGGACTGTGGGAGGAAACCAGAGCATCCAGAGGAAACCCACGCAGACACGGGGAGAACAAGCAAACTCCACACAGACTGAGCGGGGATCGAACCCACGTCCTCACGCACCACCCAGGTGCTGTGAGACAGCAGCGCTACTCGCTGTGCCACCATGCCGCCAAAATGTAAAAATGTCAATGTAAATGTAAGTCTTCTCGCTTTCCATCTTCACCAAGAGGAATGTGATCAAAGGCCCACTGTTGATGTTAAAGACAGTGGTTCAAGAGGCAAAGCCCATCTGGTTCTTGATGTCAAGCCTAACAGCCTCTGACCTCGAACCCAAGGCACGTGTCATGAGGCCATCGTTCACTGGTTACCAGCTCTGTCCAAGACTAAATGACCCAGAAGAGTCACAGAAAGAGCGAAACACCTTACTTCCAGCACCCGACGATGTGGAACACACATGGCGACTGCACTTTGGACTTGTGCTGCAGGTAGAGAGGCGAAGGAGGGAGAGGCAAAAAGTCCATGAGCACTCAGAGAGCAGACTAACAGACAAAGTGGGACTTGGCTGGCCTCTGTTTCTCACCTCGGTTCCCTCGTGCTGGAAGGACCGCCTTCGGTGACACACACACAGCTTAGATTACTGGCCAGGAAACAGGCTGTACCGACTGGCACAGGGGTCCACGCTCCGATACTGCCGGGGGTTCAAGTGCGGTACAGGACGGGGGACAGACCACCTACTCAGCCGATCAACGAGGAGCGAAACACACAGCGCTGCCGCCGAGGCCAAAGGGATTGGCACGAGGGAAGAGATGATTTCCCACAATGTTCCGATTCACTGGGTTAAATCCCAGCCGCATACAGCTGGCTATAGCGAACCGGTCCTGAGAACAGTCCACTCCAGCGCTGTCCGGGTTGTCCGGTGGTGCTCGGTCCTCTGTTGCTGCCCAAACACCCTGACAGTCACAGTATCTCACTGAAGTCTTCCTGCAGTTGTGACATCTGGGGCAAAACAACAACAAATGACTCAAGACTGGTTCTTTAACATCTCTTCCTGCTTCCTGCAAAAGTAAGCTTTTACAAGCGCTAAAACCCACTAGACCTTCGCTAGCTGCACTCTGAGCCACGTGGGACCACCAAAGAGTGCAGGACAGCCGAGAGAGGTCCTCAGACATCCGTGGCGAGACCTTAGCAGTGACCAACCCTCGGTCACGCCCACCGCAGCGCCACGCGCGAGGCCGGCAGCTCGCCGCACCGCGATGTCCTCAGGAGGAGTTACCACCTTCTAAAGCAGCACGTGGAACAAAACAGACGACACAACAGGAAGCTTCCAGAGCCGCCACACCCGTTCTTGGGTAAACAACTGTCTTTACGAGAGGTACACACACGAGTGGCCGGACGCACCCAAGCGGCTTCCAATAACAGCTCCTGCCTGCGGAGCCCCTCCGAGCGCAGAAGGTGCACTTTTCCACACGTGCGCTCTTCGGACTCCCTCTGGGAGAACGGGAGACGGCCGAGCGCGAGCGACGTCCGGAGGCGGGCGTGCGACGGGGCCGTGCAGACGTGCCTTCGGGCCACGGCCGCTCGCCGGCGCCGCAGGGCTGCCGGGAAACCGGTTGGACACGAGCGCACGGCCGCACCGCAGGACTTTGAACGAGGGCTCCGTCACGCATGCAAAGCATACTCGACATGCAAATAAGCCCACGTGGGCAGCGAAAGCGCAGGACGCTGCAGTCCAAACAAGAACGGAAGAAGGCTGCGGACACAACTTCTTCAGGACAACAGGTGGGAACGCAGTGAGAAACGGGAAGGTGGGCAGAGGACCCTTTCTTACCGAGCTTTTCGCCGCAAAGCCAGCAGAGCTGCCCTTCAGGTGCACTCGTATGTGACGACAACAGCGTAACAGGAGACATCCTGGAGAAACCGGGCTCTTCTCTGAGCGTAACTGTTGGTCGAGGGAGGGATGAAGAGACACCAGGGACACGAGGGCAACGGCCACGAAGAAGGCAATGCCTCTCTTGCATTGTCTTACGGAGGTTCCTCTACCGCAGTAAGCCTTCCTAGAGGCAGCACGAGCGCAGGCCGCAGCGGAAGCCGTTTATTCGATGAATTCGAGGGGGGAACCAGATGAGTAGAGCACCGCCGCAAGTAGGGCGATCTTCTCGTCCTCCACGCTTACCGAAGATGCAACGGCTCCCTGACATCTTGGCACTAACGGACTTTTTTTTGGTAAGTTTACGAATGAAAACGTTTTGAGAAGATTTTCTCCAAAGTGCTTTTCACCAACACACAGGAAGAGAGATGCACAGAGCTCCTGAAGTAGAGCCACTTGGTCAAAAGGCCCGGTTTTCGGCAGCACGCATCACGCGAGTAGCTAAATAAAACTAAGCAGGAGCCCCTGTGCGTCTCCGCGTCACATTCGAACAAGTCCCGATGTGAGAACGAGGAACTCTCGGCTCCAAGCGGCGCCGTACACCGGGCACCAACCGTACACCGCTTTGAAAAGAATCGTTGGAGTCACAGCAGTACAGCGGGCGGCGCTGCCGCCCCACGGGGCCCGGGCTGTTCGGTGCCAATCCGGCTCAGTCTGTCGTGGAGTTTCTGCATCTGCGTGGGTTTCATCCAGGTGCTCTGGTTTCCTCCCACAGTCCAAAGACATGCTGTTCAGGTTCATCCATAGTGTGTGAGTGACACAGAGAGAGTGTGTTTCACTAATGTATGTATGGATGAGTGACCCGTTGTAAGTAGTGTATCTAGCAGTGTAAGTCACCGCGGTGAATAAGGTGTGTAGGCTGGCAACACTGCACAGAGTTCATTGGAAGCTGCTTTGGACAAAAGCGTCTGCTAAGTAAATGTAAATGTAAACACCGAGACTAGTGTTCCCTTCACAGGTGTGAGGGCATGCAGACACATGGGAACACACACAGAGCCAGCTGAGGTACAAGGCTGCGCTCTTCCACACCACACGCAGTTACCGCTGCGCTGGGTAAAACCTGCTGTATGCACCGCGCATGAGGCAGGTGACGGGGGTGCGGTCTCACCCGAGAGCTCCGAGTTTGCGCTGCACGTCACACAGGGACACGGGGACGAGGGGAGACGCCTCACGTCCTCAACGCAGCAGCGATGCAGGGGAGCGCATCCCGACAGCCGATGACTCGCTGCCGCCACGTGTCGCTCGGCGTCTCCCCCAAAGCGTCCTTCAGCTAACAGGAAGCTTGCACGCGGTGGGAAACACGCAGTTCGTCACCCGCCCGTCTAGGTCTCTCAGGCAGCGAGTTCGGTCCACGCGCAGCAAGACGCTTAACGCGCACCGCGGAAACGAGGATCGCACCCTGGAACAGGAAGTAAGGGCCGTCTTTGCAGGGGAGGGGAAATGCGTTATCAGCTCATGACACGTGAGGCAAGACGCGGGCGGGCGGGCGGGCGGACACGCACGGCATCTCGCAGATGCTCTCCCGCTTCCCTGCCGCTGTAAGTGGCGAGGCCTTCGCTCCTGAACACTTGGTTCTAGGCGAGACTGACTGCCATGGAGAAACATGGTACACTTTGCACGTTCGACAAACACACACACAGACTGAAGGCACGTGGCAAGTTCTCCACTCCCCACATCCCCCGCATATGTAAAAAAAGGGGCAATGCACCACATGTCAGAGCCAAAACAAGAAGAGCACAAGCCCCCCTGCGTTGTGTAAAGCCATTCTTCAGCAGGGTACAGCTCTCAGTAGAACTCGGTGACCCCGGATGCGGATATGACCCCCGGAGACCCCCGGAGCAGAGGAGAGATGAACACTGACTGATGATTGTGAATGTTAGCTGGTTGTTAGAGCGAAAACAAAGCTTTGTTCATTTGTTTATCGAAGGCAGTGCTTCGGTGCACAAACACACCGTATTCCACAACGAGCGAACGCACAATGTTCGCTGTCGGCTCTCGGGAAGAGAGGAGAGAAAGGTCATTCCCGAGCTCGGAGACTAATATGAGTCATCGCACGGCTGTTCTTGCAGAGCTCTGGGCTCACTGGAAGCGTCTTGCTGCAATGACTCCATGGAAACATCTGTGTGTTCAATAAAACTCGTGGAAAATGCACATAAGCCAGACGCCGAGTCCCGCATCGGAAGCAAAACACTAGCAGAGCAACACGAGGAAAAGCGCTCCGCTAGTCACACAGTGACCACAGAACAAAGTCAACGTTTTGCGTTTAGGTCTCAACGTCCACATGGAGCTCCGTTCTTCTCTACGTTCTCAGAGCCCCAACAACGGGCCGCAAAGCAAACGTATGAGACGCAAGCACATTTTCCTGTGCTTCAGACTAACATAAAGCTGCCCGGGGATCAGTCGCAGCTGGCAGGAGGAAGCCGAGATCGGCGGAGATGAACGTGGGACGAACAGAGGCCTCGCTCTTCCTCCAGTGGACCTCAACGGACCCAAAGGGCACTGGGGCTCCGCTGCTGGAACCAAAGGCCAGAGCAGGTCTAGAGGGTAAACAATCAAAGTTAATGGTCAAATTCCTTTGGTGGCTGGAGCATTAATTTGAAGGCCATACATTATAGAGGAGAACATGAATTTCAAGGAGACAGCTGGGCAGCCGCAGCAGAATCCTCAGCTTGTTTGCCAAACCTCTGTTCCCAGCTCATCCGGGCCACAGGCCCCGTCGGTTCGGTGACAGCGAGGACTGCGCTCACTCGACGTGACCCGGTTTGACGACCTTGCGGCGGGCAGTAACGAGAAAGGTCACCGCGCACCGTCTCATGCACAAAGCCTGGAGTGTTGCTGGAGCAGGACGAGGGCGAGCAAAGGCCTTCCTGACACATCAGAGCTCTGCTCACTCACACGAGCCGCCGTCGACTGGGCTGCTCAGGTAGGGGACCGCCAACAGCAGCCACTCGCTACGGATGCGCGCGCAAAGTCGCACGTCCACGGGCGCACGCCTTACCCCTGCCGAAGCACGCCGGCGCCTTCTCGAAGAGGATACTGGCCGGTGGCTTCCACGCAGCACATAGAGGGTCTAGAAGGAACAAGCGCGACTGGCGTAATGCACGTCTCTGGAGCAGGAAAAGAGAAAGGGCTCAGAATTACTCCGTGTCATTTATGGTTTCTTCCCGCGCTGCCCGAAGAGTGATTAATGTGTGAAATCGCACAGCTTGACGTGGCGGTTCGGGTTACACCATAAAATCCTTCAAGACCAAGACCGACACAGAAGATGCGTAATATGACCCATTGCACTGAGCGTTATGACACGTGCACGGCGGCAAGTCAAGGTGGAACGGTCCGACCGTTCTCCTGGCGGGGGGTAGCAACGCTACATCTGAATGGGAAGATAAGAAGCTGCCAAAGGTACCACTTTACCCCAAAGGCACAGTACAACACCATACGTATTGAGAGATCGAGGAAGAGCCAAGAAAGCAATGAGGACTAGTGAAGATTCAGTCAATTGCCAGAGAAGGAGCGCCGTGACGTTTACTTGTGCAGCTTCTGAACGCTGTGCCGCCCATTCAAAGTTAAGGTAGGCGCCCCACCCTGACCTCGTTTCAAGCAAGGAAGCGAGGAGGCAGCACTGATGTTGCTGATGTTAACTCCATCCAGTAGACTCGGAAGAGGAAGAGGAAGAGCCATGGCGCATGGCACATCTGGCGCACACATGGATCAAACCGAAGTGTTGCATGCTAGGGGTTGCCAAATATCAGGATATTATTATATTATAATGTTGCTTTCCTCCTGCTGTCTCACCAGACAGCACCAGACTTATCAGCTGAACACTGAAAGACTGACAACCATTTGAGGCATTTTACCGCACTGGAAGGACGCACTGGGAACAGGTGTCTCTACAGCCTGAGTCTGTTCACCGGTACAGGACAACCTGTTGAGCAGAAGAGCATCCAAAAATGGCAGTTGAGAATTTTGACTTGAACATTACAAGACTAATCTAATTTAAATGTCATTTGCAAGAAGAATATTACAGTAACGTGTCGAGGAGATGTAACACAATTATATTTCGCGCAACGTAATGAATCCAGCTTGGTGACCCATCTGTGTGACCTGACGAAGGCGGCTGTCCTTCCGAAAGGAGACTTGACAGCTCAGGGCTGAGGATGAGCAGAAGCCTACAAACCGTGAGAGCGACCTTTTCACAGCTCTGCTGCGGGGGTTCGTCTTGGACCGCCAAAGACCTCCCAGGTCCAGCTTTGTTCCAGAAGCACTAGTTAGTGGTAGTACAGGTCCGCAATCCTGGAACCCGAAAAGCAGGGAAACCAAAAGCTTGGCGGCAAGCCTGCGAAAACGAAACCAGATGACGGTGGTGGCGGCGAGGGCAACACTGATGTTCCCTCCTCTCCGAGAGCCTCAAGCAATCAGATATAATGAAAATTTATTGCATGTTCGTCAACAGTTATGTAGCTCAGTTTGAGCCTATTCAAGTTCTCCTCCGAAACCAGCAGTTCTACAGTGTTTATGATCTATACGTATCCCTCCCCCCCACTTACCAGTTGATTACTATATAAATAAATATTAACACTGCTTGGAGTCTTTATTTATCCCATGTAGTACAAAAATTTGTTTCGCTGCAGAAACATCAGTGGGTTTGATTATGGGCTGCTGCCCGAAAAGCACTTCTGCGCACGGTACGGCAAACGAGCGACTCGCCCGTTCTTCGGCCCCCCCCCCCCCCCCAAGTGCTCCTGTGTGCTGTTTTTGAATTACAATCACAGAGCGTCACCCGGTGAAGCTCCTTATCCACTTCGGACCTTTATGTATCAACTGGCACTCATTGGGAGTCAAACACGCTGCCACTTGGATCACTTTTGCATTGGTGGCACAATTAGGGTTAGAGGTGTGAGGTTAGGGTGAACGATACAGCGCCGCTGACGCACGCACGCGCAAAACGACTCGGCAAACTCCACGAGGCTCAGTGCCATTGGCGTGCACTGGATGGACACGAGGACCAATACAACATGCATGCCCGCACACACCTGTCCAAACTGGACGCTGAGGCCGGATCCCACGATTCACCCACTCTTCTATAAGAGTACCTTTCGAAAGCAGCGCGAGTGCCAGCGGGCGTCTCGCGGCGAGAACGATGGTGCCACGCGACGAAAAGACACCTGGCTGGAGCTGCTCAGTGCAATCGCGGACACAGTCCCTGTAGACAAGGTGCGGCCGAGCTCTCGACCCAACGGGACGAACCTCCGTCGAGACGGAGCCGTAACAGAAACGCGCATCGGACGTCTCGCAGCAGCCCGTTGAAAGCAGCCCGCAAACAAGACCTGTTCACCTGGAGCTCCTTGCACACCTCAGCGCACAACTGCGCAGTGGCTCAAAGCCAGTAAGGGCAGACAGCATTCTTTGTCTCTGGGTGCAGAAAGTGTGAGAGGAGCAGAGCGCGAGCCATTTAAAACTTCTTTCGCCACGATGCGCCACTGAAGGGAAGTGTGTCCACTGCACCATCCCTTTGCATCGTGCAGCTTTCTCGCTAGAACTTTCTGCATCGGCTTTCATGACCGATGGACGACGCCAACAAATCAAAGTGCTCTTGTGTGAGAACTCCCAGTACGTCAGCAGCGAGAGAGCAGCAAATCATTTGGAAAGCTGCATTCGGCTCGAGGGGTGGAACACGGCTGTTCCATCTCTCACACACAAAGACAGAGACAGAGAGACACGCGGCACGTCAAGTTGCACGGCTCCATCTGCCAACTTTATTAGCTCATGCAAACGTGTCTTCCCTGCGCCCTCCTGTACTTTTACCATCCTCAGAGTTGGGCCTCTCACCTTTGGAACCGTGAAGTTCTGCAAACGCGTTTCCCAGCATGCCATGCTGCCGTCTTTTATAAGCTGCTGCAATGAGGGGACTTTTAAAGGCAAAGAGCTGAGCAGACGAGTTTCACTTTGAGAACCTCAGTTCTACACTAGGATATCATTTTCACTTCAGGATCTTTTCCTTCTGTTGAGCCACATACCTTGCTTGAGAAAGACACGAGGAGCGTCGTTTCAAAAGTCCTGCTAAGTCAAGAGCGCTGGAGGAACGATCGCGTCGTTGAGCCCGCACGGCTGAAACCAAAGCTCTTCCAAAGTGCTGAGCAAGACCTTCGCTGTCGCATCCATTCCAAGGTGCTGAGTTTCGGGGCCCACCCCCGACCCCCGCGGGAGCACGGCGCCGCCATTTGCCGTCTGAAAGAAGCGAAGAGCTCAGGTGCAGAGACAAGAGGCCGAACTGCTGTTCAGGCTCAAGGCCAGATGGGGAGGGCGCTGCGTTTCTGCAGAAAGTAATGTGTAGATGCGACTCATCGCCAATCGATTGATTGATTGATCGATCGATCAATCTTGTGAACCGCTTCTCAGCGCAGCCCCTTCTGCTGGTCTCCTTCTGTTCTGAGGAGCACAACAAAACGATGTGGCCCAACGCAGGATGAGCGGGACCCCTTAGAGGTGCGTCGCAGCCTCCGTCACTCAGCCACCAGCCTGTTTTCGAAGGAGCTGCTGCTGCCGCCGACGTTGGGAACTGTAGTACCGTACAATTTGTCAGCGGTTCTAATTCCCACTGCAACGTCCTTTGGGAATAAATCAACAAATCAGAACATCTCACTGGGTGTCTGGGAACGTACAAGAGCTCCCCAAAGCAAATCTCCTACATGACCGAGATGGCCGCATCTATGCGCCTTGACCGGAAGCGCTGAAATTCGCCATGAGCTTCCAGAGCAGGGAGTCGTTTCCGTGAGAACGCACGTGGCCCACCCGAGATCCCCGACGCTGGAACACAAGCTGCCCGGACCATATTCCGGAGCGTGTGGCATCGCAGCAGAGGAAAGAGCAGGCCAAATGCGAAAAGGCTGAAAGAAGCGCTTCCCTTCTCCCGGAACGCTGGGCTGCGTTCCCATGGCTGCAAGGACAAGGCGAAGAGCACAAAGAGGCTTTTCACTCGAACCCACCTGCGGAACCGGAGACGAGCACTTCCGCCACCCTTCCGCTACCGCTGGTCAACACAGAGCAACCAAACAGCCGAAGAAGTTTCTTCCGAAACGCACAGCTTGAGAGACGGCCGCGTCGAAGCTTCATTTAACGTGACGCTACATTCGTTCGGTCCCTTCGGTGCCCTGTTGCAGTACAGCTAACGACCGCGTAGTTCTCGCTCCAAGACACGAGTTCTTAGTCAGCGTGTCACGGTCGGGCGCGAGAAGGAGCAACCGTTTCAGGACTCGGCATGGAGAGAGCAGGCAGACCCATTCGCACGAGAGCAACGCCACGCGATACGCATTTGCCAACGAGCCCCGGGCACCGACTCGCAGCTCGACTCGGAACGCAAGTAGGACCGCGAAGGAGCGAGGGTCTCGGAGCGCGTCCCGCGGACGGAATTCGGCCACCGAGGTGGAAAGAAGGAAAAGCGGCACCGCCGGAAGCCACGCGCAGACGCGCCGACACACTAGCTCAAACACGCTCGCGCACAGGAACCGATCACGAGCCGTATCTGTACAGGCCACGAGGGAGAAGAGCTGCGAGGCTCTGCAAGAAAGCGTGACGGACGCAGCGTAGAAATAAAAGCAAAAGCCTTTCTGCTGATGTGAGAAATTGTGCAAATACTCATTGTATTTTCTGTACTCTGTCGCTTCGGAGAGAAGCGTCTGCTAAAGGAATCGATGTAAATGTACATGTAGAACGAGACGTTTCCAGCGTCCAGCAACAAGCCGTTTTTTGCTGCTTCCACCTCCTTTCCCTGTGCCCCAGCACTCAGGACTGTTTGTAGGCGTTGCACGGCTGGCTGCAATAAACCACACGTGTTCGTTCCCGCTTCAAGGCCATAATGGCAGCACGCCGCCGGGAAGGGAAGGAAAAAAGCAAAGGAAAAGGAAAGAAAAAAAAAAAAAAAATGTTTTTGGCAGTAAACCGCCTTCCTGTCCCCAACAATTAGGCTCCCTAGAGCAGTATCAGCTCTAATGGTGTACTCCACATGGGGGGGGTGGAACTCTAGTTCCACTTAATACCACATGCAGGATGCCGTACTGCTAATTTACCACAGTAAACACGTGTTCATATGTTGCACTCTTTGAAAAGACATAGGGAAACTCTTTCCACATGAGCACCAGCTGCACTGTTTTTTTTTTTTTTTTTTTTTTAAAACCATAGTACAGATTCTGCTTTGAAAAGGCAAACGATCACATTTACATATATTCTTTTTTTTTTTTTTTTTTTGTCCAAAGCGACTTCCAATGAACTCCACATATTGTCATCAGCCCACACACCTTATTCATCGCGGTGACTTACACTGGGTCACTCATCCATACATCAGTGGAACACACACACACCCTCTCTCTCTGTCACTCACACTATGAGAGAACCTGAACAGCATGTCTTTGGAGTGTGGGAGGAAACCAGAGCACCAGGAGGAAATCCACGCAGACTCCAGACAGACCGAAAGGGGGTCCAACCCACATCCTCTCGCATCGCCCAGAAGCTGTGAGACAGCAGCACTACTCGCTGTACCACCATCACCGCGACGCCCCACGATCACTAGAAATAACGACGCAGTAGCTTATAGTCAGAGCAATCATCGCGTTACGCTTGAGCCGAACGCCTAGTGTCGCTCATGTATTCGGTCCGCTTCACAGGCTGCTCCTGTCCAGCTCACCCCAGCAGGACACAGAGGTGCAGCAGAGGACAATGAATGACAGCAGCGCAGGCTTCCGTCCCCCTTTGTCACAGTCCAAGTGGTGACCGGCCACCAGCCCCTCCGCTCTCCACTCAGTAGCGGGAGCTCCATTCGGTGGACAAAAGCCAGCGGTCCCTCATCCGAGCCCCGAGCAACCGTGTGGGGACAGCGAACCCACAGCGATATGAGCCTCGTGTTACGCGCATGAGGCCAGGGGAAGGCGGCGGTGGCGGCGGCCAGTCGTAGAGAAACTCGCCCACACGGAAGCTGCACCGCAACCACGCAAGACCCTAGATGTGGTGGCTGGACACGACGGACCGACCTACTGCAGCGAGGGCATTTGAGGACAAAGCTCGTTGCGACACAGTCCCCCCAGCCGCCGTGGGCCCCGAACCCAGATGACGAATCGCGGAAACGTCGACCGAAGAGGAGAGAGGCGTCCGTACCGTAGCGAGTCCCTCGACCGCACCGCGAGACCTCCGGAGCCCGCCAATGTTCCTCGGTGCCCCCCGCAGTCCAAAACGTCCAACTGTCCAGCAGCCAGTTCGAACGGGCTCGACACGGACCGGGACCCCCTCCACCCACACGTGGTAAAACCACGTGCGCGGTACCCAGGCGCACGTCGAAGCCGCGGGATCTCCGGTGAGGTGACGGACGGCGAGAGCGCGGCTGCACGCACACCTGCCATATTTTTCTTTTTTTTTTTTTAACCTTACTTGCTGCGCAGAGGAGACCTTCTAGGTACCACAGCGAAATACCTGAGGCTCGAGCCCAGGGCAGGTAAAGCCGACACTCGAGCCGAAGGCCAGAAGATCCAGGAGCGGCGCAGTACCGGACACGGATGGTGGATTTCGCTTCGGGCTCGACCAAAGTTCACCGCTAAAGGTGTCGGGTTGCTGAGCGGAAAAAAAGGAGTAGAGCAGCGGAGCAGCGGAGCGACCCTTCCTCCACACCTCACCTGTCGCCAACACACCTGCACGGCAGTCGTGTCCTTCAGCCCCCGTCCCCGTCCCTGTCCCTGTCCCTGTCCCCTTGAGCAGAGAGCCAGATCAGGGGCGATATTATAATAATGCGGATTGGGAGGCGCCAGCTGTCCAGCCTGGGCGGCGTCCGCTAATCCGGAGAGTCCCGGCGAGCGTGGAACGAACCGGTCCTCAGCTCGAGGAGCCTCGAATCGGGTGTCCAGCGGCGCGTGGGAGCCCCACCCTGCTCTGCAGCGTCAGCAGCAGCGGCGGCGGCGGCGGCGGCATCGTGGAGCGACACACCCGCGGCGCGGGCCAGGGCGCGCGATGACGGGGACGCGGCAGTGAGTGAGGGCGGCGCGCGCCGAGCGCAGCAGCAGCGCCGTCCAGTGCGACACTTGGGACGCGAGGGCCGCGCCGCGCATTTTTGCGCCGTTTACCGCAGTGCACTGGCCGGGGTACCGAGGAGGAGGAGGAGGAGGAAGAACCCGGCGCGGTGCTGCGGAGCCCTGCTGAGTGCGAAGCAACTTGCTTGCTTCCTTCCACCATCATTAATTTAATTAATTATTATGCGTCGATGTGACACGCCCGCGGATCGCCTCCTCCGACGTGTGTGTGTGTGTGTGTGTGTGTGTTTACCGCCCGACACCACCAGCCCGTCCTCCGCGCACGGCACGCGCTGTGCAAACGTCGAGGGCACAACTGAGTCTGAGGGGAAAAGAAAACTCACTTTGCGCGAGTGCGCGCGCGCGCCGGATCCATCCGCACAGACAGAAGCTTCTGCTCCCTCGGCTCGGTGTAATTTCCCGTGCAGCGGCTCGGCTCGGCTCGGTCCGGTCGCTGCGGCAGCCCTCACTTGCTGCTGCTGCTGCTGCTGGAGGAGGACGGAGCCGCGCAGCCTCTTCTGCCGGCGACGGGATCTCGGTCGCTTCGCTCCGATCCTCGCGGCTCCGGAAGAAGCGGCCCGCTGACAGCACCCCGCCCACAGGGCGCGCGAGCCCGGCGCCGCGCGTTCGTCAGCGCGTGCACTGCCGGAGACCCGGCCGGCGCGGAAGCGAGGCTGTGAGGAGGCGCGCGCCGCGGTGCGCGAGGAGAACTCGTGTTGCAAGAGTACGGGGAAGAAAACGTGACTTATTACGAGCCTTTATTCTTTATTCGTGCGACGCGACGTCCTTCAAGTCGGAAGTGGCCTAGAGCTGCGTCCTCGCGCTCCGAGCACCCACGTGCCGATGACAGACAGAGAGAGAGAGAGAGAGATGCGCGCGCGCGAGCCCAGGTGAGGTGGCAGCTCAGCTGTACCCCCCTCCCCGAGATACCACAGTAAACTCGAGGACATCGCTAGTGTTAGTGCTTAGATATGTAAAGTAATTAAAAGCAAATAAGCACCTACATTTACAGCTCCTCATGTACAGAGCAGGTCAGTACCTCAAATACCTAACCCTAACATTGGAAGGATACTAGAGCATGAGTGGGATTCAAACTAGAGACTTTCAGACAGTAAGGAGTGTTGCATTATGGGTTTTAAATCACGTAAGTGAAGGGCAGTAGCTGAAACCCCCCCCAGGTGTCATATAGGAGCACATGTATTGGTGAAGGATTAAAGGACCAGAGTATGGACGTTACTCTTCGGTGTAATCAGTGCAGGAGGGGCAGGAAGTGGGTGGAGTCGGCGAGGACTCGTACTGTGGTGTGGGTCAAGTACAGAGGCTCACGGGATTGATCCTGCACACAAGTACCTTTTATTCAGTCCTCTTTTCTATTGCAAAGAGCCGCACGTAATGTAGGTGTTAGAGTGTGAACTTTGAACCCAGAGGTTGCGGGTTCGAATCCCACCTGCAGGACCCTTGAGGAGGGTGCAGAATCAAACCGGACCCATAGCGACCTCTCGCGTGGTTTTCAAGGAAAGTCAAGGGAGGAACAGGGGTGGGTTGTCGGGTCCCTCCTCCGCATGTTGGGGGAGGGAAACGCGGGGAGAAACACGGAGCCGCTGAGCACCACAGGCAGGACTCGAACCCCAGACCCGCCACCCAGCAAGGCATCGGTCAAACCCACCGCGCCACCACACCCCCCTACTTTGAGTAAAATTAGGAAGGTGTATAACTGAGTAAATAACTGTAGCTAGTTGAACCTTGTAAGTGACTTTGGATAAAAGTGTCAGATAGATGAATAAATGTAAATATAAAATCAAGATGGAGTTGAGAGAAATCCTATTTGCTGGAAATGCAGGTCTGTCATTGGGCCAGTTGGTGTGGGGGTCTCAAACCCACATGTGGACAAAGTCCCTCCGCACCCAGTGAGCGATGGAGCTTTTGGAGCAGCACAGTGGGCACTTCGGTTTTGCCCCACATCTGTCTGTAATGTACCTTTACATATGAATGGATGTCCTCTTAGTCTAATATACAGTTTAACACACACACACACACACACACATTTTCAGAACCGCTTGCCCCATACGGGGGCATGGGGAACCGGAGCCTTCCCGGTAACACAGGGCGTAAGGCCGGAGGGGGAGGGGACACACCCAGGACGGGACGCCAGTCCGTCGCAAGGCACCCCAAGCAGGACTTGAACCCCAGACCCACCGGAGAGCAGGACTGTGGCCCAACCCACTGCGCCACCGCACCCCCTGCCCAGTTTAATACATTAAAATTATATTATCCATAAGATACAATTTGCATATCACTGGTCAAAAATGATTTCTCTCCTGCCTCAGTCATGACAAATGTAAGCTATATACACACACACACACACACATTTTCAGAACCGCTTGTCCCATACGGGGTCACGGGGAACCGGAGCCTACCCGGCAACACAGGGCGTAAGGCCGGAGGGGGAGGGGACACACCCAGGACGGGACGCCAGTCCGTCGCAAGGCACCCCAAGCAGGACTTGAACCCCAGACCCACCGGAGAGCAGGACTGTGGCCCAACCCACTGCGCCACCGCACCCCCTGCCCAGTTTAATACATTAAAATTATATTATCCATAAGATACAATTTGCATATCACTGGTCAAAAATGATTTCTCTCCTGCCTCAGTCATGACAAATGTAAGCTATATAATTCTGCATTATATTTAATTCCTATATCCAGTAAGAGGTCACCTTTATTAAATTTTGAGTATTATGCAAATGAAATTTTGTACAATATTTCTTATGACTTTAAGCTTCCATAACCGTAATTTTGCATTTGAACCTTTGAAGGTTTTCTCGCTCCCAGCAGCGTCACATGGAGCGAGAGCTTCTATCTGAAGGACCAGATGGAGCACTAAATATACCCAGATGGAGGGATGCAAACCTTTAAAGGTTTCTTCATCTAATGATTTCATCAAAGTAAATCCAGCAGAGATTCCTGGGAAATGTTTCTTTACTGCATCAACACCAGCCATTGCTGCCAATTTTCCTCTAGAAACACGTTTTCCTTGAGAAGCAAAGAGGACGTTGAGCTTTTCAAACGACATGTCGCTCTGAAGACCTGTCCAGTTGCGCTGCCCTAGCGCCAGCACCAGGCCTGCGTCGTTTCCCAGAATTCCTTTCAGGAGTTCCCAGCCTCGTGGCCTCTCCGTGCTCACTGCTCTCCCAGGTAACCTTCGACACTGATGAGATCGTGCTAAATACAAGATACTGACATCTCCTGAAATGTTCACTTTGTTTGAACTGAGATTCTGACAAAATGCTGACAAAGTTATGATTATTTCCGTATGTTTCACACGGATGCTTCCCTCAGAACAGCTCTCACATGTCTTCCAGCGCCCATGTTACCCCATGATAAATAGTAATTTACACCAGTGTGGTACCAACAGCGATTCTTCACATGATTAAGGGTCCACTGGTGGCTCTGTGGTGGTTGAGCGTGTGGTCACTGCCACTTGAGCCCTCCTGTAGGCGTGGCTTGGATGCAGCTGTCCTGCTGTTCCTATGGTGACACTGATAGACAGCTCAGGGTGTCCTTCCTGTAGCCCGAGTGCTTGACCCACCCGATGCTGAACCTAGACTTCCGGCTCCTTGCGTCAGTGCTTCACGAACCAGGGACCTGCCAGGCCTCGGAGGGGTGGGGGGGCTTGGAACATGAAGTGCATTTCCTGTGCTGTAAATCTCACACTCAGTACTCTGTGTCAACTTATGATTGTTACACTCAAGGGCTTCTCCAGCTGCACTGCAACACTGTAGGGTGTAACAGGACAGGACTGCAGTGCACGGCACTGCACTGGACACGGGACCACTGATGCTGTTCCGGCATGCAGGCCACTTCTAGAGAAACCAGCGCGGCAACAGGGACGTACCGGCAAGGTCACAACTGGACACCAGAAGGGGACCGAAATCCTTCATCACTGAACACCGGAAATATCTCCATGCACTGCTGTAGAGTGCGGTATGCCACCAGCTCTTTACGTCCAGAGAACCTTCCAGAACACCACCCTCGAGCGGCACTGCCTGAGTTCAGCTTGGTTCCAGTGTGTGGCACGGAGGGGCACATGAGGACGTTTCTTCTCAAGAGCACTGCTCGTCCTCATCCCTGCTTCACCCGAAACACAAAGAAATACAGATATGCGTCACTTATCGACGGGGATACATTCTGAGAAATGCGTCATTAGGTGATTTCGTCGTTGGGCGAACATCATAGAGAACTTATACACACCTAGATAGTATAGCCTCGATGCAGTCAAGAGACATGGTAAATGCAAGATGTATGATGCTGCTGCCGGCATAACAGCATACTGTTTTACAATAAACTTTTTTATAAGCAGAAAAATTACAGTATAGTAAATACATAAAGAAATAACATGTTTTTATAATAAACATGATAATGATAATAAATGTGTTTATCATTATCGAGTATTATGTACTGTACATAATTGTGTTGTACTTTTATACGACTGGCAGTGCAATAGGTTTGTTTACAGCAGCAGCACCACGAACACTGAGTAACACACTGCGCTACAACATTGCTAGTCAATAAGAATTTTTCAGGTCCATCATAATTTTAGGGGACCAGCGTCGTATCTGTGGTCAGTCGTTGCCCAAAACGTTAAGTGGCACATGACTGTAATATAAAAATAAAGTAATAGATGAGTGAGCAACACCTTTTTACCATGTGAGAACATTTACTCAGTGTTTTGTGCACACCGAGGTAAATCCAAGGTAAAGAGGAACAGAGAGCGCAGTTCTCGTCCATCTCAGAACAAGCATCGACACCAACATTGCTATTAGTGTCTGCCTAGTTCCTATTACTGCTGTTATTATTAATTATTATTATTTCTTAAGGTGATCTCTTTTTCCAAAACCATGTCCAGAAGAACATTAGAAGAGCATTAAACCTGAGTGGAAAAAGGAGGGGACCACAGAGCTTCTAACAAAGTCAATTTAGCAACATTGTGGGACTCCCTGCCGCATACACACACACACACACACACACACACACACACACACACACACACACCTGTAACATATAACATAGCTCGTGCTCCGAGTTCAGTTTCTCTGTAATATTTTCTACTTTTGTGTCCACAGAGTTTTGAGTAAAAAAAGCTATATTTAGAGTAAATACATGAGTAAATGTCACCTTCTCGTGCTTCCAAGTCGGTCACTCCTCAGTCCACGAGGCTGTCAGTGGACACACACTGCGTCTGCAGGACAGCGCCACCTTCGCGGGAGAATGAGGGGTGTGTTAGTGGATGAGGTAGAGGAGCCTTTCACCACGCAACGCGGTAACGTGGACGAATACGTTGGCTGGAGAATAGGTACGCACGTCACACCGGTGCGACAGAATGAGACAACATCGGGCAGAAATAAAAAGAAAACTGTATTTATATACATTGCCCTACTGTTGTAGAAGGGGCACTTCCTGTAAGGTGGGTGGAGGGCAACTTTGGTACCCTGTAGTTCCCTCTTCTGAAAAACCCTCACCCTAAAAGGGGTTCAGGAGAACTACCCTGGAGCATAAAAGTGAAACACGCCTAAATATGTATGTAAAAGCAGGGTAAGAAGTAACAGCGCAGTACAGATTAGTGATGTGAAAGAAACCCCCCCCCCCAGAACCATGTGCACACCCTGCTTCGTGCTCCACCACATACTTGGTTCAGCTCTCATGGCTGTGTTGCCCTCCAGGTTCTCGGACGACCTGCCGGTGGAGCACCTTCAGCTCGTGGATCTGTGACTGCAGGGAGCCTCCACCCCACTGAAGGGCCCGCAGCTTGTGTTCCGGGCTGCTCTTGGGCCGCTAGCAGCAGGCAGACGGAGGAGCGCATTCAGCCCGCATACAGTAACACCTCCATGCTTGTTGGGGGAACTGTGGGCTTTTCTTACATTTATTCATTTAGCTGATGCTTTTTTCCAAAGCGACTTACAAACTTAAGCTATTTACAAATATATACAGTTGGGTAATTTTACTGGAGCAATTTAAGGTAAATATCTTGCACAAAGCTAGAAATGAGACTTAAACCTGTGACCTTTAGGTCCAAAGGCAACAACACTAACTACTACGCTACCAGCTGTCCCCAGTTGTGTTCTCTGATATATGTTGTTGGTGGGAGATGATCGGGTTGAAGATGATTAAAGAAACAAACATCATGAAACAGCCCCATTCGCTTTGGAGAAAAGCATCAAGCATCAGCTCAACAAATAAATGTAAATGCAGGTAAAACAGTGTGAGCGTCCAGAAAACTGACCGGTAAAGGTCACTTCCATGAATCTGTTGCCAGATAATTCTGACAGGGCTCAGGCATCAGCAGAACCTGTACCATGTCACTGTCACCTGACATGTGACAGGAAGCTGTGTGTGCGCAGGGAGACAGTGACCGGAGGGCCCTTAGTGACACACGTGTGACACATATGAACTAATGATGGGCTCAAAAAGCCACAGTGGAGTGTATTCATCATGATCATGATCAGGTGATGAGCACACTTTCATACTGTGGTGCTGCACGTTGCTGAGACACCATGAGTTCTGTACCTCCAGCTCCCGGAGCTCCTTCTTCAGGTGTTCCTGCTGCCTCCTTGCTTGTTCTAAAGTTGCCTTCAGCTCTTGTAGCTCCAGCTCCTTTACTGCGAAAAAGGTCAGAGAGAAATCACACAGAAGTGATATTAAGGGATAGTAAGAGCGAAGAGCTCGTTACAAACTCTCAGGATCATGAGATACATTGAGCGAGCAGCTCTTTGAAGGTCCAACCTCGACCTTGGCTATGGCTTCGTTGTTTCACTGTGTGCCCCCTTGTGGTCACTCAGTTAGGTGCAGCACTTTAGCTCCTAGCTCTCTCTGTGTGTGTGTGTGTGTGTGTGTGTGTGTGTGTGTGTGTGTGTGTGTGTGTGTGTGTGTGTGTGTGCGGTCGGCGGTGCCTACAGTTCATGTGGCACAGGAGCAGCTCTTCCAGGACTCACAGGTCCAGTGTGAAGAACCCCCTGAGCGATGCCGGCTCCGCTCCCCCCCCCGCGTCGTCAGCGTCCATTCGACCCGGTTCCTCCTGCAACTCGGCCTCCTTGAGCCGCTCGTCCTTCTCCTTCTTAAACTCCTCTGGGCAGCAGAGGGCAAAAGAAGCGCAGACAGCAATCACGCTGAGCCATGTTGCCATGGCGACGATGCTGCAGACCGACTCCCACATTTCTGTGCCCAACATCCTGCAGCAGCGGTCACACTCCGTTCGTTGCCAGTGGACTGTTCAACTGTGTTTACGTTGTGTGAAGCAAGTCCACATACCGCACTCTATGTGTGTGTGTGTGTGTGTATGGTTCAAAACTCGTTTAAAAGGCCCTTTCCAGCAATACACAAGTACCCCCCCCCCCAGGGCACAAGGGCCCCCTGTCACCAGCCGTCACTCGGACACCAGGAAGCCTCAAAAGCGCTAAGCTGCTGTGGCAAGTGGACCTCGAACCTGTGTTCCCGCCAAACGCGCTTCATCCCAGGCGGTCCTTTGCTGAGGCCTCACCCATCAATGTCTGCAGGTGCTGGCGGCCCAGCAGGTGCTCCTTCTTGTTGTGCAGGGAGCTGAAGTACTGGCTGCAGGTGTGACAGTACAAGTCACTGTTCCCATCGCACAGCTACAGAGGCACCCAGAGAAGGAACACGTTCACACAAGGAGCACAACGATCAACACCCCAGTTCCAGGAGAAGGAGCCCTGCTGTAGCAGTACCGGTGGCATCTACCGCCTTTGGACCTCAAGGGTGCTGGTTCCAGTGTCACCTACTGCCGCAGTACCCTTGAGCGAAGTACTTCCCCTGGATACGCGTAAACTCTGAGTCAGGTACTAAGCCTGAACTTCCCCTTTAAAATGTCCAGCAGCACCAAGGAATACAATGTTTTCGTTCTTATGGATACAAGCATCAGCGATGCAGAAAATATGCAAGAAAAACACCTAATCCAGCCCACAAGGCCAGACCAGCACGGTCACACAGAGCTTATAATGACCCCGAGCTGCTGACCTCACACACACAGAGCAGGGCCTGAACCCGGAGCTCACCGGGAGCCTCGAACACTGCTCTGGCACTGAGAATATTTCATGTTTTTACAAAATATGAATTAACATAACTTTCACGTGAATGTGACTAAACACTGCGTGTAGCACAGCGAACTGACTGCAGGAGTAGCGCGAGCCGAAAAGAAAGCGGCAAGAAACACGTCTCGTCATTTTCGCAGAAAACACTGAGCGTAGCGTGAACACGGGCCCGTACCCCACCACCAAAGGGACACATTTTGGACAGCAAGAGCCGAACGTTTCCACTCATTTGCTGCACTGTCACTTTAAGCGAGTCCCGCTTCTCCTCGCGCTTAGTGGGCGGGGTTTCGCTTTGCAGGCTCGCGCGCAGACCTCGTGGGTGTTTTAGTGCACTACGGTTTTAAACAAATCACGTAAAGCAAAAAACACCTTAAATAGGTGGGACTCGAAATTTTGGCCTCTGCTTTCTCACTAGAACAGGAAGGCGACGCCGCGTCCTCTCACCGTCCGTCCACGTGGAAGTCCAGACTGAGACTCGGGTCCGAGGGGAGCTGTCCAGGGTAGCAGTTATTAGAGACGCGACTTTCTGAAGCAAAAAAAGTGAAATGCCCAAGTTCCTCTTTGACAAAAGGAGAGCGAACGGAGGCGACTGAAATATCACATATCCTCCAATCACGGTGTTCTGTTGTTTAACATTACCTTTTTTATACTTTTGTCCCTAGACCTCGACTCACTTTCTAAAGCGTCCGTACGTCCGTCCAAAACACTCGCCCCATAGTCATACGGGACACGGGGAACCGGAGCCCTAACCCGGCAACACAGGGCGTAAGGCCGGTGGGGGAGGGGGCACAGCCAGGACGGGACGCCAGGACGGGACGCCAGTCCGTCGCAGGGCAGCCCAAGCGGGACTCGAACCCCAAACCCACCGAAGAGCAGGACCAGGACCAACCCACTGCACCCCCTCACTTTCTAAAGCACTGAGAACTTATTTCTTTGTTCTGCAACAACAGCATATCATCATCATCTTGTTTGTGCACATGCAGTAAACTGGAACGAAACACGCTGCTTGTCTTGTTGTTGTTCTCGTGTCCTGCTCCTCAGTCCCAGTGATCACTGGCCTCTGGTGTCCGGACCGGGACGGCTCTGAGGTGGCAGAAGCAGGCTGAGGCAGAAAATAAAATCATTTCTTTTCTAATCTAACACAGCTCCACAGCTCGAGATTCGGAAACTCGAACCCGCGACCTCTGTCTGTCTGTGTCTGTCTGTGTCCGAAGCAGCAGCGCTGCCACGTTAGTTACCACGACCGCGTTTCAAGAGCAACTTTCGCGGGGGTCGGAGCGCTGTCGCTGTCGCTGTCGCTGTCCACGGTCCACCACCGTCGTCGAGCGGGGCGCTAGCCTGCTAGCCTACTAGCCTACCCGGCCTCGGCCGCGTTCTCACACAGTTAGTAGGTAGCAGCCCACACACACACACAGTCGCCGGAGCCTGGAGGAGGCCCGACACACAGGGCTGCACAGCTCGTGAGGTCGTAGGCGATTTCGCGGGCAAAACCGGGCTCGTCCGGGTTCATTGCGGGGTCCGAGCATCGCGGCCGTCAGGGAGTTCGGCACAGGCTCACTAATAGAGCGCAGAGACGACGCGCAGCTGTCGTTTAGCCTGAAGCCGGTCGTTCTCACGTGCAGCACACGGGAACCAATCGGAGGCAGAGACAAACTGGTCACAGCGCAGGGGAAGTAGTCGAACACAGAGATCATGAACGTGATCGATGTCATTTTGTATTGAACTTGGGACATCTCCCACGCCGGAGCGACCGTACCTGTCTAGTCGGATGAGCGGCTAACGAAGGTGAGTGACTGGGCTGTATAATAAAGAGGTAAAAACGACCTCATTCTGATTCTGATGCAGCAGTGGATGGTGGTCGGAGTTTAACGAGGACAACTTTAACAAATAAAAAACGCGAACAAAAATCTGTGCTGCTAGATCTTTACACACAGCGAGATGTATGTGTCATCAATGTAGCACGTAAATTACACCAAACACATAAATTTAAATGTGATCCATTCTGCATACCTGGCTTTTTTTTTTTTTAAGCTCGGCAGTCTTAGCTCAGTCAGTCAGTCAGCCAGCCGCTTCAGCAAGGTCACTATTCAGTCACAGTGCCGTTAATTATATAGACATGATTGGAACGCTGCCTTTATAGTATTATCATTGCACAAACAAGCACGTAAGAGTTGAGGGGACATACTGACATCTCGTTCTGACTTCCAACAAGAGCAACAAAGCGAGTATTAGGAGATGTACTACAAATGCCTTGTGCCATGTTCGGGAAATGGGTTTCACTTCCGCCGCTCACATCCAATAAAATAAGCCCATTCCCGACGAGGCAACGGCTCTGACCAATCAGAAAGTGGGAAGCTGCAGCAGGCGGAGACACGTCAGCGCTCGCGGACTCGCGATGGTGACGTTTGCTCCGCTGCTGACGGAGCGTCGAGGCGCCTTTTCGGCGTCTTTACTCGAAGTAAGATGTGAAACTGACTGTCACTTAACGTTGAGAGTAAGTGTGTTGTGTGTTTGCAACTAAAGACGAATAACTTTTACCTCGAGTTGTTGTATTTACTCTTTATTTTGTCCAGAACGACGAGTGAACTCGGCTGTGTCTCCTGCAGCTGTTACTCTGTTACTTACAGAGAGCAGCAGTGTAATCGTAGGGTAATGACGTCACGGGATCCCTGCACGGTACGTACCTTGTGTCGCTTCGCTTGTTCTACAGCAGGGAGGGAGGGACTTGGTCTTGAACCTCGGACCTTCAGCCTGGCCACGGCTGTGCCACGCGCTGGCCCTCATACGTCCTTACACGTCCTTACTCTGATTTACTACATCTCTTACCGTGTTGACTCGTGATGGATGGAGTGACCGACCCCACTCGGTCTGTCCATCTTTCTTATTAATTCATTTCATTACTTGTTTCTCTTTATACTGAAGTCAAGTCAGGAAAATAATGCGTTAAAAGTAGTAATAATAATAATAGGTTCCTAAGCTGACCTTTGCTTTCAAAGCAGCTTTCTGTTTTTCAGTAATTTTTACTGTACTGCAGGGTCTTCTTCCAGTCCAGGGTCCTGGGTTCGACCCTAAGTACCGCTCAGTGTCTTTTCCCAATGTGCTAAAGTGTGCGAATAAATATTCGTGTGCTGTTTCGCTTTTTACCTCGGTCCCCTGGACTGGATGGACTGAAAGGAGCCCTTTTCGGAAAGAGCTGGAAGGTTTCGGTGTGCGGCGAAACTGTCGTCGACGAGGCCTCCGTTTCGCCACGTCGCTGTGTTGGATGCCTTTGTTTCGTGGCACCTGCTGGACGAAATGAATGTGCGGTGCCTTCGAGGGGGACGCAGCGTCAGGGACTGGGAGACGCACTTTGGGAGCAGCGGTGTGTTAGCGGTGATGTTCATGCTCTATTGAAAGACATTTCCCACGATCTCTCATTTTCAGGAGTGATGAATATCTATCCACTGGCACCAGGATCCCCACCCACACCCCCCACCTCCCCCACTCCACATGTCCCCTCAGCCTCCACCCTAGCATCCACGTGTCCCTCTCATACCGTTGCCCAGAGCTCAACCTCCACAAACTCTCCGGCCTCCCCGCCGTCTTCAGCCAACTCCACCCCGCCGGCCAGCCCGCCCGGCCAGTCCCCTAGGCCTGCTGTTCACGTGGGTCGATCTCGGCTTAATGCCGCCACTGGCTTCGCGCGGCCAGCAGCGGGCACCGCGTCCTCGCAGTCATCTCCAGCTGCCCGTGGTGGGGACACGCTGCATCGCATGCCGCAGGCTGAGGCAGGTGAGTGTGACCCGGCCCTGTCCGGGAGGCACCAGGTTACTTTGTTTCCGCAAAAGGTAGATGCGGGCTCTGAAACGGGTCCAGAGAGGCTGCATTCCAGCAGGTTTTTTGCATCTGCCTCGTAGTCACTTGTAGTGTTTTTCTAATAGTCTCGTTTATGTGACTGTTCACTGAAGTTCAGTCCTTTTTCCAAGACTGGAACTGAAAGTACAGCCTTCTGTTCTCAGCCATTATACTGCTTGTTCTTGGTTGCCCAGTTTAGATACACTAGTGAAGTCCGCCTTCCCAGTGTCTAATTTCCTTATGGCCTTGGGGCGGTCATCGAGTTCAGTTGATTAACCACAGCCCCATGTCCTGTGAGAAGCATGTTCTCCTCTCCAGTAGAGTGCGATGCTATAAAGACAATCCCAATCTGACTTCTGGGCCACACTTCACACAGCAGTATCACTGGGGTTTCCCGCACTTCACGTGTCGCAGATGGCACTAGTCTGAGTGCTGACATAGAGGCAGCCTGTGGGGGAAGCAGCCCATCCTGTGTCCAAAGATGAGAGGTTCAGGGAGATCAGGTGGCTGTAACCGGAGTAACTGGATGCACTCTGAGTAAATGGTTGTTTTTAGCAGCCCATCAGAGGGAGGCTGTAAAGCAAACCAACTCTGCCTGGGGTTGCTGAAATGTCAGGGTAGAAGCTGGAACTGAACACGCGACTCCTGTGCCGCAGCCCTGCTGCTTTCAGCTGTATTACTTTGGGAATTAGCACCTTGGCTGAACCACAACTAAAACACAGCTAATCTATGTGGCACAAGGGTCTTTGCAGTTCTCCCAGGGAAAAGATACATGTGGCGAAGGAGTCTGAACGTGTAAAAATAAAGAACTTTGTAGTGTGGTGCCTGGAGCACTTGAAGAAACAAGTCTTCCTGAAGTGCTTCCCATGTGATGGGGGCTAGTAGAAGTTGCCCTTTAAGTGCAGGCTTCCGGTTGGTCCCTCTAAGAGCTGCCCACAGGCCAGTGATCCGCATCTGAGGACAAAGCTCCTGTCCTTTTTGAAATCGCTGTCACTTTAAGCCCCCAGGTTGTGTACGTGGTGTTTATTTTTAGGTGGGCTTTGGTTTGTCCCCTGTTCTCCCTGGGGCCCTTGGTGTCAGGAAGCTGTGGGAGCAGTGAAAACAAGAAGCCTGTCTACTCACACTCTTGCACTGTAATTCACTGTAATTCAGTACTATAATCCAATACAGGTGGGCTCCCACTTGCGAGCTAATTTGGAACCAATGGTTTGTTTGTTACATGAAAAACAAAGTCGAATGTGACACAGAGTGGGCCAGGGACTTGTCGCCATTTCTCTAATGTCGCTTATCGTGTAATGTAAGCCAGTGCCACTGGACCAAGTGGCTGTTCCTCGACAGCCGAGTATTGATAGCTCTGTGTCTGGTGGGGAAATGCACTCTTGTCACTGAGTTATGCATCATTTGAGATAACAATGTTTGCTGAAGGAGTAAATGTAAACGTCAACCACCTGGACAGCTCTGTGGGGTGGGAGGCAACAGTGGGGTTTTTTTGCACAGGAACAGAGAGGCATGCAGAATCTCTCTCTCTCTCTCTCTCCCTGTCTCCCCGTCTCTCTCTGTCTCTGTCCCCTAGTGTACAGATCACGAGAGGGCTAGGAGGCAGACAGCCGCTCCTTATTTTGAGCTGGGATGGTTTGTGCACGTGCCTGGGTCTTTTGAGTCCTTGCCAAACGGCAGTAGCCAAAGCAGAAAGAGATGTTAATAAACAGGAACTAGATCCACTTTTACACCAATATGCTGCTGAGGACAGTAAGACACACTGAGCAAGACACACTGTGTAAGTGTAAATGTGTCCAATGTGCAGTTGTTGTAGGTTTGCAGCCTGTTAATAGCACTTGAAGTTGGGGAGTGCCAGTCCTCCCTGCCATCTGCATCTTTGAAGGAACTTTTGACGTGTTCATCAAAGCAGTGATGATTCACTTATCCATTGGAACGGATTTCCACAAGGTGTTCTGTAACCCTCTCTTGTGCAGAAAGTCTTAGAAAATGTGTCTGTAATGCTTGTTCACCTTCTCGGTGAGTGGGGGGTGTCCATTTACATTCATACAGGTTGTGCAAGCAGGTCTGTTCTTGATCCACAACACATCGTAAATCAAGTGTCTTCAGTGAAATGGTGCTTCTGGTAAAAGGCATGTCCACCACAGAGTATCAGTCCTGGTCCAGAACAATAAACCCTGTTGTTTTTCCCATCATCTTGGGCTGCCTTTTATGTTTAGGATATTTAACTTATTTGCTTGTGTTGCACTGATTTGTTTTTTCAGTTTCTTTATATTTGCATCATGGAAGCTCTCACCCACAGCTATTTACATATTAAACATGGGGCTATTGCTTTAAACGGATCTCCTACCTAAAAGTACACATTTGGCCCTTTTCGGACACGCGCTGATCAACCACAACATTAAAACCACCTGCCTAATATTGCGTAGGTCCCTCTCATGCTGCCAGAACAGCTCTGACCTGTCGAGGCATAGACTCGACAAGACCTTTAGCGGTCCTGTGGTATCTGGTACCAAGACGTTAGCAGCACATCCTTTACATCCTGTAAGTTGCGAGGTGGGGCCTCCATGGATTGGACTTGTTTTCCAGCACGTTCCACAGATGCTCGATCAGATTGAGATCTGGGCAATTTGGAGGTCAAGTCAACACCTTGAACTTAAGAATTTTTGCAATGTGGCAGAGCGCATTATCCTACTGAAAGAGGCTACTGCCGTCAGGGAATACCGTTACCATGAAGGGGTGTGCGTGGTCTGCCACAATCTTTAGGTAGGTGGTACGTGTCAAAGTAACATCCACATGAATGCCAGGACCCAAAGTTTCCAAAGTAATGTACTGTGCTTGACCTCAAGTAGCTTGGAAGAACACAAGTGACTCTACTCACTACTGAAGAAGCTCTTCAGTTTAGCTGGGGTGGCCTGCAGAAGGCGACAGTCCTGCTCCATGATGACTGGGAATTTTGGAGCTCTTCTCCGGACCATTTCTTCCAGAAACTCCAGTGTCACTCCCAGGTTTATTGGTTTATTTAGTCTGCTGGCATCACCTGTAGAAAAGCCTTTACCCCAGTGTACTGCTGTAAATATACCCTACAGCCAGGACAACACGCTGTTGGGACATCTGCAGGAGAGACATGCACTTCGGAAGACCCGAGCCTCCTCAGAGAGTAAACTGACTGCTTCACCACTCCATGCAGTTGTCCAAGTTCTTGCACCACCCAAGAAGCCCCTTATCAAGCCTCTGTACTCATCCTCCTTTCGGTTTCTGTCCCTGACACAACCAACTATTGCTCTGTGACTTCCACTGGGCAGATTACTGTGAAATATTACAAAATTGGCAGTTTGTAACTGTAACATTCTCCCTTTGGACTGGAGCTCATTTAATTTGCTATTCCAGTTCTTTAACCAATGCAACCACTGCTGATCTGTGATGCACCACATGTCTTGGAACTAGATACGAAATCTTGTGCCATATCTTTTTATTGTCACTGCAGTAATATATTTGTATTGTCTTTAAACAGTGTGTCTCTTGAAAGTAGTTAAATCGTTTATTGTATAATTACATGTTTTTATTATGAAAGGTAAAACAAAAGTCAGGGGCATTACACTTTATGGTACTGTAAACTCCATTGCAGCTTCAAGAAAACACTGAAACCTCAGTCTCCTGTGAAGTTGACACTGGGGACAACTGGTAGTGTAGTGGTTAGATCTGCTGCCTTTGAACCCAAAAGTTGCAAGTTCAAATCGTACCTCCAGCTGTAGTACCATTGAGTAAGGTGCTTACCTTAAGTTGCTTCTGGAAAAACTACTCAGCTGTATAAACAGGTAAGTAATTGTGAGTAGCTTTAAATTAACTCAGTTTGCAGAAAAGCATCAGCTAAATTAATAAATGTAGGATGAAGTAATTTTTTTTTTTTGTGTTTGAACAAAATTGTGTTCCTCTATTATAGAGATTTAGCTGAAGATCAGACCACATTTTCTGAGTAATTAATTCAGAAATCAGGTAATATGAAAGGGTTCAGAATCCCTCTTGTAAGTGTAAATTGGGACATTGTCCACGTGGTTTGTAAGGCTACAGTGTCCTTTTTATTGTCACTTGATGATTGTGTTTTCCTTTCCATATTTCCTATGGTTATCCTGGAACTTAATGAAACTTAAAACAGGTCAGAGCTATCTAAAAAAAAAGTATATAGAATCTTTTCTATCCACACTAATGGGAAACATTATTAAGTAATTAATGTAAGATATGACAGCAGTTGTCTACAAAATTAATCAGTTCCTGAAAACAGTGCAGGTACCAAAATTTCACATACTGAAAGCCAATTTCCCCATCTTTTAAATGGAAAAAATAAATAGCTTCCAGAATATCAAAAAAACCCTAAACAAGTTTCCTAAATATCACTAGAACACAGTAAAAGACCTATATAGATATCAAGCAATGACTTGAGCGCAGTATAAAACACTTATTTACATTTATTTAGCAAATGCACTTTTCCAGTGCGATGTACATCTCAGAGAACAATACACAAATGAATTACACCAACAGATGAAGAGATTTGGATGCAGACATGTGAATCGCTTCATAATTAACAAATTTTTAATGAGTTCATTAACAGGTATTTTCATAGTTTCTCCCCCGACTCACAGGATGTTCGTTGCGGGAGCTCGGTATGTGAATACAGTTGTTTCCCACAGAGTGAAGGAATGTGTCAAAATCAATGGCGCTTATCTCTTTCTGCCTTCAAGGTGGAAGCAATACATGTTTTCGTTTTCTGCTAGGGAATTATTGAACTATTGGGCTTAGGAGTTACTGGGGGGTATCGTTGGCCATCCATTTCTTCTCCATCAGGAGACCAGTCGCTTAGTTGGACAACAGCACCTTGTCTGATGAGTGAGATTTTCTGCATGCAGTGTTGATATTGGCTGCTGAACCCATCGTGATGGGAGAGATCGATCTGTCCTCAGGCAGCAAAGACTGCAACCTGCCAGGCCTGCCCTCGTAGCACCATCACTCAATGTGGTAATACCACAATACAATACCTGTGGTTCCAAGAAGAAGTCCCTAACCCATACTGGTTCGGGGGGCTTGCAGGGTGGCCCTAGAATGTTCTTTTCTACCAAGTAAGGCACCAGAAACCACTGGATGTCTGTAGTTTAATCTGCCAGGTTTTTTGTGTGATAGAATTTATGTTTCTAAAAATGCTTTAGCAGAATATCAGTAGACATGGAAATGGGTGGTGACATGGAGGTAATAAATTTGCTTAAGAAATGGAAAAACAGTAAAATCAGCCTCTGGACAACTTACATCTCTGAAAACCATAGTTGACTGTTTGGTAACTACTGGGCTTTGGTGTCACTTGTTGAACGTACAAACAGTGACCCTAGTGCCGTAAAGCTCACATACGTGTTTCACTGTGCTCTGTGTGTGTGTGTGTGTGTATGTATACAGGGTCCAAGGCCACAGAGGAACTGACCTTTCAGGAGCTGGAAGAGAGGGCTAAGAGTGGAGAGCCCAAAGCTCAGACTGAGGTGAGTGCCCCAAGCTGTGAGCCTCCCTTTTCCTGTGGTCTTTGGACCACAGGCTCTCTAAACGTGACTGCAAGCTCTTGTGGGACACAACACACCCTTAACTGCAGTGCTGCCTTGAAGGACCTGCAGAGAATTATAGGTTTGGAAACGTGCACTGTTTCATACAGCAGGGTTAAAGAAAGATTGTCCACGCAAAGCAACTTTACCTAAATCACTCGTGCCTCCACAGCGCTGAAAGTCATCGTGTTGTTTGGATATTTGCCATTTTTCTTCATACCCCTCATCATTGCCAAAGAGTTTGACTGTTAACAGCAGAAAGCATCACCGGATGCTCGTTAGTCTCCACTTGGGTTATCCAGCATGGCTCATTGGGTGAGATGGGGTTTCAGCATCGAGCTGCTGTGGACAGGCCTGTGGAGAACCACCGAGGCCTTCGAACGTGAGTGGACTAGAGGATATGGTTGAAGCCAGTGACCACATCTTGGCTGCTTTGTTGTGCCCCTTCTGGGAAGGTCTACCAAACAGCAGCACTCAATCAGTGTGTCTGGCCTTGGGAGATAGTACCGCTGAAAGGCTTCACACAGCAACTTTGGGTAGCACTATTTTGTGTGCGTGCTTGCGTGCGTGCTTGCGTGCAATGGTCCATTCCATTGCATTCTCTCTGCCATGGTACGCTAGCTGCACAAGAGAAGAACAGAAGGCTCTGCAACATGTGATCAGGACAGCTCAGGACATCACTGGCAAACAGCTACCAGTAGCTGTGGACATTTATCTGTCCGGATGTAGGAGCAGAGCCTCCAAAATGATTAGGGACTCCACTCATTCTGCATACCACCTCTTTAAACTGCTCCCCTCTGTAAGGCAATACAGGTCAATTCACTCACACACCACAAGAATGAAAAACAGCTTCTTCCCCAGAGCTGTGAAATAGCTGAACGCTGCTTAATTTTTATTGCTTTATGTTATACTGTATTATGAATTTATCTATATATTTACTGTTATCATCTGTTTAAACTGTTTAATTTTTATTTTTATATACCTGTATAAGTGTCGTTTTTTTATGTTGTTGTCTAAAGAACTCGGGGATTACCACTGTAATTTCGCTGTATTGCACAGCAGTAGAATGACAAAGTCTTCAGTTCAATTCAGTCGTGTAACCAGTGGATCCCTTTGTGTCCATCTTACCCGTGGTTTAATAAGCTAATGAACAATGACAACATGTTACCATATGTGACAGGTGTATGTGTCGTTGCAGATGGGGAAGTATTTCCTACGATTGGCAGAGAGGGGAGACGAGGAACTGAACAACTGCAATGCAGTCGGCTGGCTGGTTCAGGCAGCCAAACAAGGCCGCAAGGAGGCAGTGAAGCTCCTGCAGAGGTGCCTGGCTGCAAGGAAAGGTGGGCCTTGCGACGTGGCTTCCTGGAGCATGCTGGGAAATGTAGCTTTTCTCTCCCCGGTGAAAGCTGATGAGGTCATATTGTACAACAGAGGTGCCCAGCGGACCAGTCCCTGAGCTGTGTCTCTATTCTCCCTTGTTAGAAAGTCCTCTTGCAGCGTTGCTGTCTCTGAGCTGCCCGAGCACGACTGAGCCTCTGTAGTGAGCCGAAAGTGGGAGGAGCCTGTTGGAGCTGTGTTTTTGGGCAGGACTCTATCTCAAGGCGAACCCCATTTCATGGTCTTGCCCCATTTCAAGTCCCGTCCTTAACGGACTAGCTGTCTCCACTGGTAGAACTATGGCTGTGGTGGGGTAACGGTGGGAAGATGAATTCACTTACAGTGCCCTACGCTTGCACCTGCAGGTATCACTTCCGAGAACGAGGAGGACGTGAGGAAGCTGGTCACGGAGAGCAGGTTCGAGCGTGCCGTGAGGAAGGCCGCCCTACTCATGTATTGGAAGCTGAACCCTGAGAAGAAGAGGAAGGTGGCTGTGTCCGAGCTGCTGGAGAACGTGGGGCAGGTCAACGCGGATCACGGTAAGGAGGATGCTGTGTTTTCAAACCTTACTCTGCTCTGGGTAGTGGCAGGTAGTCCCAGTAAAGGCCCCGTTGCTGAGATTGAGCTACACATGTCCCTGATGAACAGCCACTCGGACATCCAGTCACGAGCTGCAGCTGAAGTTCCACATGTTGCTTTGGTGGTGTCACTTAGAGCAAAGTGTGATGTGCCTTTGACGTGCAGACGGAGCCGCCGCGCCCGGCCCGGTCTCCAGCTCTGTCCAGAAGCAGAGGCGGGTTCTCGAGAGGTTGGTCTCCAGTGAAGGTAAGAGTTCGGTTATCGTGTGGCTTTCGAGCGCCAGTGGGATGAGGGCTTCGCTTTGTTGCCTGCTCTCGTTCACTTCCTCTGTGGTCCAGCCTGTGGAACAGGAGTGTAGCTCTGCAACACTGCCACTGCGAGGGGTTTATGACCATTTGAGCAACACAGCTATTTGTTTTGCCCAGGATGTTTAGTTCCGTCAGGTAATACTGTGTTTACATTTACTCATTTAGCTGACACGTTTCTCTTAAGTCAGGTGCTTTACAGTTATTTACTCATTTATACAGTTGGGTAATTTTACTGGAGCAATTTAGGGTAAGCGCCTCACTCAAGTGTACTACAACTGGAGGTGGGATTCACATCATTTTGTGATGGTTATTGGTGTGATACGCAGTAGCCTTCCTGTTCTTGCTTTGCTGACATCACAGGCTGTATGATGGGTTCCTTTTTGCATCACTTTAGACTAGAATATTGCTCAAGGAGGCATATAAATGGATCATTTCTTTCATGGTTACAGGCTATTGTGCTTTTTTATATCGTGCAGTGTTTGTGAAAGGTGACAGCACTGGTATACCGGCCTTTCGTGATATTCATGAAAACTCGTCTCAGACTGGCGTACGCAACAAGGTGTGATGGAACCACCTGAAGTGGCTCTGCTCTTTTCTGAACCTTGTTCCTCCCAGCTGGCAAATATATGGCTTTGGATGATTTTGTGGAAATCACCAAGAAATATGCACAGGGCATCCCGCCCTGCTCCATGATGGAGGGTGTGAGCACCGATGAAGATGATGACGATGAGACTGTTGGGAAGAACCCGAATGACCTGCCCCTGCACCGCAAGGTAACCCCCATCGGTCCAGTCTGACAGCCACCCAAATGTGTGGTGCCACTTGACTGCAGTTGGAGCTGCTGAACACACCTATGGCCCACAACCCCAAAGCCAGAGGGTCCTGTGTGTGGGGTGGGATGGGTTGGTTTTCAGCTTGAGCAGACGATGAACAGCATATATTACATAGCATTACATATACATATGTTACGTACATTACACAGCATATATAACGTATTTTATACCCATTATTGAGTTTAAAAAAAAGTTAAAGAAAATTTAATGTCAGATGTAAATATTCCACATCCTGTTAGATTTCTTGTTGTTTTTGTCCGCTCTGCCTCCCAGGTGCTGAAGTACCCTCTACATGCGATCACGGAGATCAAGGAGCACCTCATTGACTGGGCATCGCGAGCAGGCATGCAGTGGCTCAGCGCCATCATCCCCACCCACCATGTCAATGCCCTGCTCTTCTTTTTCATCATCAGCAACCTCACCATCGACTTCTTTGCCTTCATTATACCTTTGGTCATCTTTTACCTTTCCTTCATCTCCATGGTGATATGCACGCTGCGAGTGTTCCAGAACAGCAAGGCATGGGAGAACTTCAGGGCTCTCACTGCCCTGTTGACTCGTTTTGAACCCAACCTGGATGTGGAACAGGCTGAGACGAACTTCGGCTGGAACCACCTGGAGCCGTACCTGTATTTTTTCCTCTCTGTCTTCTTTGTCATCTTTTCCTTCCCTGTGACAGACAAGGCCTGGATCCCTTGCTCAGAGCTGGCCACCGTGGCCATCTTCTTCACCATCACCAGCTACATGAGCCTGAACTCATCAGCACAGGTGTACGCGCGACAGACATTTGCTGTAGAAGTGGCCTCTGCACTATGTGCCATGACCAGCTTCCTTCCAGAGAGGATGACACTCTTGCGTTTCTTGGGGAAAACGTTCATTACTGTGCCACTGGGTGACGCCGTGGTCCTGAAACTGAGCATCCCGTGCCTCCTGTACGCCTACATGATCTACTTATTCTTCAGGATGGCCCGGTTGCGGGGATTCCGGGGCACCTACTGCTTCCTGGTGCCCTACCTGGTGTGCTTCATGTGGTGGGAGTTCTCCGTGATACTCCTCCAGAACTCGACTGCCATTGGGCTCATCCGCAGCTGTGTGGGCTACTTCCTCTTCCTGTTCGCCCTCCCTATACTTGCCATGGGCTTGACCATCATGCTGCTTATCCAGGTGGTCCGATGCTTCCTGGAGATGGACTTGATCAAAATGGCGGTGACTGTCGTGGTGTGTGCCGTCCCGGTCGTCCTACGGCTCTGGACTCGTTTCAGCCTCTCCCTGCTCGACATTGTAAAGTCCTTGTCCAGGAGCAGTGTGGTCAAGCTCATTCTCGTTTGGATCTCGGCCGTTATCCTCTTCACGTGGATGTACGTGTACCGCTCGGAGGGCATGAACGTTTACAACTCAACGCTCACTTGGCAGCAGTATAGCTTTATGTGCGGCCCCCGGGCCTGGAAGGAGTCTAACATGGCCAAGACGCAGATCCTTTGTAGCCACCTGGAGGGCCACCGCGTCACCTGGATGGGACGCTTCAAGTATGTGCGGGTCACCGAGATAGAGAACGGCCCCCAGTCCGTCATCAACCTGCTGCCTGTTTTTGTGGGCAACTGGATGCGTTGCCTCTACGGAGAAGCGTACCCTAAGTGTGACCCGCAGAACACTACCCTGGAGGAGGATGAGCTCTGCCGCCTCAAGTTCCTCGCCAAGCACGACTGTCACGTGAAGCGCTTTGACCGCTACAAGTTTGAGGTGACCGTGGGCATGCCCTTGGACAGGAAAGGGCGCAACGGGACACTGGAGGACGATGATGCCACCAAGGACATTGTCCTCAAGGCCAGCAGTGAGTTCAAGCACATCCTGCTGAACCTGGGTGTGGGCAGCATAGTGGAATTCAGCACGGTGCTGGAAGGGCGGCTGGGGAGCAAGTGGCCTGTGTTCGAGCTCAAGGCCATCCACTGCCTCAACTGCGCCTCCAGGCTCATGCCAGCAGGCAAACAGTACAAGATCGAGACAGACTGGAGGGCCACAGCACGCCACGCCTTCAAGTTTGCCTTCGACTTTTTCTTCACCCCCTTGTTGTCAGCGAGGATGGCGTAGCGAGTGCACGGCGGTGCCGTGGGCGACGGCCGGTGTTGAATGCGGTCGGTTGCGCCAACGTGTGCACGACGTGCCAGCTGTGCTCGCGCGTGAGTTCCAACGCGTGGCGCTCCTGTGACGGCCTCACGTGTCCTTTCCACTACAGCAATGCAGTACAAAGTGTGTAAACATATATGAGTGTGTGTATTCCGTGTATTCCTAGACTGTTGAGCTGTAAGTACAGACAGCGTGTTTGTCGTCGTACGCGATTCTGTGCCATTAGTGGCACCTGCTCTGCCAAAGATGATGTGACAGCAGCCTGATCTACACGGTTCTGGTCCTCGTACACTTTGTGCGGGATGCGGGACTCCAAAAGCCTTTCACAGCTGTTCCGAGCACCTTCTGCCCATGCCGATGAGGTCCCCTGCGGACAAAGAGGCGTCGCTTCCAGGGCTTTCGTTTTGCTAACAAATGAGGATGTTCATTGTCAGAGGGCACTTGGAAATGCTCTTTGTCACATGTTCTGCATGACACACGATTGCAGAGGATCCTCCAATCGCGTAGCTTTGCTTTCACTGCTTCCTTCTTACGTCGAAGACGACGAGCCGTGACGACACACGAATCGCTCTGTTTGCCCCCATCATTGCACTGCACTTGACATTTCACTCTTCTGATTACTTTAGGTCCCCCGACCTCTCCCCGACGCTGGCCTTCGTTTCAGACGTCCGACTTGCTCGGTCTTGACCCGGATTTTTCGGCAGATCGTTGTACGGTCCAAATGATATCACAGCAAACACGTTGCTTGAAATGAGTAACTGAAGACGAGCGCAATAATATTCATCATTTCAGTTATGATAGTCTCTGAAGAAAGCAATAGTAGAGCACTTATAAATCGAAAATGAACGAAGGGCACATTCTGTGGTGTGGTGAGACCTCGGCCTGAGTCCTGCTCCAAGTCAAGAGGTTGTCAGCTCAGCCCGGACTAATTCTAATTAAATAATTGTTTAACCCAAAAATGAATATGTCAAAAATAAAGCCTTAATTCCTGTTTCGTAACACTTGAAGTGTGCAGATTTCAACGTTTCAAAGGAAAAAGGTATGAATTTCAGGAATGTGACTAAATGTGTTATTTTGAACTTCTGGACCATGGGGCCGTGCAGTACTGAGAACGCTTGTTGGGTGAGGTGTGTGCAGTTTTTGGAAAAATAAAAGTTACCATTGAATGCTTCGGGCCCTCTGACTGTTTTAATTCGTTTTGATGAAGAAACACCTTGAAACTTTATCCTGCAGTGTTTTTATTTTTGTAGCTTGTTGTTGTAAATTATTCTAGTAGTGACAGTATATGTTGTCCTCTGTGTCCACACTGCAGTCCAGGAGAAACACAGCTTCGCTCCTGTGTGTGTCCTAAATATATTGTGGGAATGAAAATAAAGTTGACTTTCACTTGGACTTGGGAAAAAAACACCTGAGGCTTCATTCCACGGATGACGCAACTATGACTGTTACTATGATTGTTTCTCATGTTCTGACTCCCCTTCCCTGGACGTACGCGTCCGTCCGTATTCCCCGCTTCCCTTGAGTTCTATTTTGCATCAGAAGAGCGGCTAGTCTTCCCAGAGAGCAATAAAGTACAATAATGCGGTAAAAGAAGAAGACGAGTGTGAGGAAGGGACGTCAATCAGCAGAGCGAAAGCGAAAGTCCGCACGAGAATTTATGGTGTATTATTGACCATAGATACTGTGTGCTTTGAAAATGCTCCTGTGCTGAGCGGTCGGTGTCCAGCTGGACGAGAGTGAGAACACGGTGGACGGTGACGGTGGACAGTGATTTTACTGTGGGGAAACGGTAGGAGCCAAACAGGCTCAGTTTCCATCGCCTTTCAGAGCTGAAGCCCCGTGAGTCCGTCTTGGTACGGATGTCGCCCAGCGGGGCTGCCTCCTCGCTGTCCCCGCTGCCCTCGCTGCCCCAGCTGCCCCTGCTAGCATGAGAGACGTGCGTCAAATGTCACAGTCAGTTAAAGAAACATGCAGAATAGCAGGTGTCTTTTTATATGACAAAAAATGCTTGTTTTCCATTTTTTTTGTCTGCGAAGGGGAAGTTTAAACCAAACACACACACACACACACACATTTTCAGAACCGCTTATCCCATACGGGGTTACGGGGAACCGGAGCCTACCCGGTAACACAGGGCGTAAGGCCGGAGGGGGAGGAGAGACACCCAGGACGGGACGCCAGTCCGTCGCAAGGCACCCCAAGCGGGACTCGAACCCCAGACCCACCAGAGAGCAGGACTGTGGTTCAACCCACTGCGCCACCACACCCCCCTTAAACCAAACAAAAAAGTTTAAATCGGGGGTAAGTCTTGCCTCTCGAGTGTTTCATTTGAACTCGTGCGTTTCCACTGCAAGACAAAACTGAAACGTTCCACTTCCAAATTACACGGGAAACAAAAGAAATACTTTCATTAATGAGGCCTCGATGCGTCAATAGTTGTTATAAAATGTCAGGTACAGCAAAGACCCAGCTGTGACCTTTGACATCCCCCAGTGCAAATGCGGCCTGAGCCTCAATGTCGTGGACTCTGGCCACGAGGTGGTGCCCTTCGCCCCGCTAGAACATCTCATTACTCCGCAGGAAGGAGTTTTTCTGGTTGTTTCGATAGAGCGCTCCTCTCACCACGCCGACACGCTGAGCAACGTGCAGATATGACCATAGATCATAGTTGGGATAGTGACATGGGTCCTTTCTCGATGGTGACGACGGTGATGCCGTCAGCGAAGGTAGAGCAGCCACGGGCCTCTGAAGGTGCGAACGAGTGATCAGCAGGAGCACCTTGCCTGGAGATAGAATGTCCGGTCATGGAGGGTCCAGTTGTGGAGCCAGAGGGTCCCGAGCGCGGTATCCAACAGAGGCGACTGAGAAAAGTGTGACCCACGTCATGCGGTTGAACTGTAGCCCAGGGAGCTTTGAGGAGAACACTTATTACATGTTTAAAACAAAAACAATTTGCATCAGGTGCAGTTTTCACAATACCTGCAGTATCCCATTTTCACATACTTGCGGTAATTTGCGCGGTAGTTGAACGTTAACGCTCCTCTTAAAGGAACGGCGCCCAATAAAGGAAGACTCGTAGGCAGACTGTAGGGTGCAATTTTGTTGAAATCTTTATTGAAAAACTCATATTAACATATTTATAATTGTTCAGTTGACATTTTTGTTCTCTAAAAATACATGAAACAACACAAAGGAGGTGAATGTATCTAACGGCAAGAAGAAGAATGGAATGTAACAGTTGTACCGTAAGCCTTTTTTCGCTGGCCGAGCACAAGAAATAAACACAACGGAACACGGCCGAGACGCAGATCCTCTGCAGCCACAAAATAACGAACAGAATATTGGAGAAACATGTCATTTGAGCCCTGGAGATGACATTGTTCCACCCGGGACCTCCAAATTTTGGACTCATCACAGGTGACATGTTTAGGGTGGGACAATGAGGACTGGAACCAGTGGAGCTGAACATTCATTGAGAAGGTCACTGAGCTGAGGGACTCAAGTACGTCGGTAAACTTACTGTGGACCACCTGCGGTGCGCAGTTGTGGGACCTCCGTCAGCTATCGCCCAGTTTCGGGTCAAAGTTGCCCCACCGCGTGTTTTCAGCGATTGTACTCCTTGACGCACAAACGTACTATAGTACCACATTCCTCGTCCGTGTTATATTATCACAGCAAATATTTGTCATGTTGTTAAGAGAATCAACAGTATATACATGATTCCATTGAACCTTTTTAAGATTTTGATTACATTATTAATAAACATTCCTCATTCCCTTGATTTTTGTTTCTCATTGCCAGTTTTAAGCATTATAATGTACATTGCAACACGGGACAATGGCAGACATGCGTTTGTGCTTCCAAACAAAACATACAGTAGTTGTCATGGTAACTAGTGCCATGTGGTGACACAGCGTTGCAAGCCATTATACAGCAAGCACCCTGGTTATGGTCTGGAGAAGGCAGCCAGAAATCAGAAAATGGGTCATTTATTATCATGCATCACTGTCATTCTGTTGTGTCCCCCCCTGCCCCCCACGTGTTTATCCAGCACCTCAGGACTACTTGTGGATTTGCCCTTATGCGAGAGACACGGGGCAGTGCAGTGCTCTCCTCTCAGCTTGTCTCTCATCACCGGATCAGGACCACAGCTACCGCTTCTCCTCATCAGGCTCCTTGTGGCCGACCGCCGCTTGTCCTGCATCACTGCCTGCATCACCGCGAGCTCGTCACGCAAGGAAAAAAGACCCGACGGAAAAGATTAATACATTCCGACTCGTATCGTACCGTGTCCAGTAGCACCACCAGAAAAACGCAACACAAGGGGAGGGGAGTCATGTGCGGGGCCTTGAACCCCCCCACGGTGCCAGGTCCACTGTCAGAAATTTCGAAAGCTCCTGTGCCTATCCTTCGCCTGAAGAAAGAGGTCTTAGTAGCACATCCAGTGTTTACACACCTCTGCCAAACAACCAGGTACGGAACAGAAGGAAATACAGTTGAACACAGAGACAGAAAAAGATGGGGGGCAGCTCAGCAGTGCGACCCTGAAGCCAGGAGCTCTCGGAAACTTCTGGAATGTTTCATCTACTTCAGGATCGCACGGCTGAATTCTTGACGATGATCCGATGATGAATAATTAATGGAGGAAGAAGTGCGCTGAGAGCTGTGGAGACTGGAGACGCGACTGCTGTACCTGTGTTCTCCGCCACCTCAACAGGGACTGGGCAACCAAAACAAGATCCGGTGCGAAACGGAGGGATTTCAAACACGTGTCCCCTCGAGGCTTGTCGCATCGACGTACAGGAGCCTGCAGTGCGCTGTCAGTGAAGCCTGAAGAGAAGGAGGTGTAGGAACGTTTAAAATACCGCTCTTTACCCTGTGAGCACCCCCCTCCGCCACACCACCTCAGCTACAACAAGTTCTCGTATGAGATTAGCGAGGACATAGCAGGAAAAAGGGCTTCCTTGTTTTGTCCCCCAGGACAACGTGGGTCTTGGAATAAACACTACCGGACCTTCATCTGTCTCTGCATTGAGCTCTGTCCAAAGTGAAGGACGTGGCTCATGGTGTGACTGAACATTTCAGCCACCCCTAGCGTCCGAGCACTTGGACCTGCAACCGTTAGGTCTTAAGGGCAGCTTCTTGACCGCTATGACCCCCACTGCCCCTTCTGAAACGCAATGGTGGTGAACAATTTCCATCTTGCTGAAGAACGAATTCTTTGGAAAAATAAAGTTGCGATCATGAAAGAGCACCCAGTTACCTCCAAGTTTAGTAAGAGTTCTCAGGAATTACTCATGAATCAAATGCCTTTCCAACATAAAAGGTGCCGCCATGTAAGTGACTGCGGTAAATAGTTTGCTCTAAACTAAGCAAAACAAATGCAAGGAAAGAGTAACTGAGTTGCAGAGGAGATCACGAACGTGGAACAGATCCTGACAACCTCGATGAGCAGTCGGTCGAAGTCACATGCTTTGCCTTCTGTCCATCTGGGAGCTACAAGTCAAAGGTCATCGCTGGCCTTCCGGCCAGTGGTCGTCAGAAGCCCACATGAGCAACAGCGAATGAGCACTAGTGATAAAGCACAATCCACAGTTGTAACACAAAAATGCGCTGAGTCTGGGCAGGGTGGGGGGTTGGGGGGGCACAGAACAGCATTGACTGTTGGATCGGGCGCCGCCCTACAGACATTAATGCATCTCTGAGTTGACTTTGTCCTGGAAGATGTACAAGTTGTTTGTGGCCGCGATGGCGATAATGTTCTCGGCCGGGTGCCAGGCCGTGTGCAGAATCTTCTTGGTGAAGTCCAGGCTGTCCACGCTGATGTCGTCCTTCCGGCGCTTTCCGCCAGCACATACCCTCCGTGGTTTGAGCACCGCGCGCGGCTTGCTGCTCTCCCGCGACGCCTCAAGGGTCACATCCCGCTTGGTGTTGCGGTCGAACATCCGGAAGAAGTTGTTGTAGGCGCCTGTCATGATCACGCTGTGGGAAAGTCGGCAAGATAAAAAAGTGGACGTTAACGTAGGGCTCAGAAAGGTCAGAAAGGTCAAATGTCTGGGGAATCTCGTACCGGGAGACACTATAGATGAGCCGGTGTGACCGCGACAGGGTCTCAGACAGGCTGAGCGAGCGTCTGAAATTGTGAGGCAGTAACTAACTACAGTATTTTTGCAGTACGCTCTATGCCACCGTATTAGTTTTACCATGCTTATACCCGGCCGACCTCAGAGGGATTCATTCAGTAAGCAGTGCCGGCAGCTGCTTGTTGGACGCTCGCTTACCCGTCACAAGTGTGTTCCTCTCAGGCTGCCGTACGGCGCAGTAGGACGCAGCGCACGGCGATGGCAATAAGAAGAACGACTAGAGAACCGGGAGTGTGAAGTTGCACAGCGAATTGATGTGTTTAATAAATGTGTGTGTTAATAGCCGCGGAAAAACGTAATATAAGAGACCAAAACAATGATCTTTCAATGTTCAGTTCAAACATTTCACATGCTGTGGTTTCATTTACTGTCTGTGTTTTCACCATGTTCCTAATGTGTTACATTGACAAGTGGAAAAATTGTGTTTCTGTGGTGAAGTGAGGGGCTGAGCTTGAATGAGCCAATGAAATTCAGGTTCAGGTAAAATCGACCAATCAGGTCCCTTCCTTTCCAGTCCTCACTCCCTTCTCTAGGATATCAGGTTGAATGAGGGTTTGTAGGGCTGCTAGCATTCTGTGTGTGTGTGTGTGTGTGTGTGTGGAAGGTACCTGTGGGGCTCTGAAGGATTACACCTGTCAGCCACATTACAGGCTTGTCATGAACTGATCCTGGGAAGTGGGCCCTACCCCCTCCAGGGAAGGCAGCAGACACGCAAGTGACTAATGAACAGCACCACCCCCCACCCCCCACCCCGTTACCACACTAGCTCTGTCTGCATTCTCCCAGGGCGCATTATTCAAAGCCCTTCACCTCCTGTTTACGTCACCCCACCCCCCCCACACAAAGGGAGCACAGTTGCTCAGATTAAGCTCAGGATCATGAATTCGTGGCACCTGGGGGGGGTAAATTGATGGGCTGAGAGGGGAAGGGTGAAATGGAAGGCATTTGCAGTGCATTCATCAGTCAGCCTCCTTTTAAAATAACACAATGATCGTAGCCCCTGTAGCGAAACATACTGCACTGACATTAAATTGTAAACCCTCTTCAGTTGCCTAATGGTCAGTGTTTCATCACTAACACTACAGCTTCTTCTTCCTACAGAAGCTGTAATGTTCGTAATGAAACACTGACCATGCTGCATTTCCTGAACACCTCCAGCAAAGAGGCGAGGAGCTGTGGTTGCCAGGCAGGGATGCATTCATTGTCTTTAAAAAGATCTGGGAATGGCAGTTGATGTGAGTCACAGCGCTGTTGACCTGCTCCGGCGTATGGAAGGACGCCGCACTTGAGCATCGCTGATGCACTTCTAATTTTAGTTCACACGAGCGACGCATTCCGCTTTCGAACCAACGATGGCAGCCGGATAGAGCCTAGCAGGGGACCAGGACTCCTTTCTATCGCAGGCGCAGGCAGCAGCTGAAGGGGATTTACACACATGAAGAATCGGCGTCATTCATCAAATGGGAAAAGGCGAAGACGCTTCGCTACTCGCAGCACAGCAGAAGAGGGAACATCAACCGATTAGAGTAACCAATTTACACTCAAGTGATTAGAGTAACTGTCACATGTAGCTCTGACAAAGGACCATGGAGGAGCTTTCTTGGGCTTGATACTCGCTGGGGGGGTTGCTGGGATTATGGACACGCCCACCTTCTGACCTGAAGCCACTGTTAAAGGGGATCACCTTACTTCTGCTCACCTGCAGCAGCGGTGTCACAATACACTGATTTCACTTCGGTAGTTAAGGCATCAAAAGAGGAAGACAATTTCTAGAATGACAGATTAACAGCTGGATCAACATGTATGTATGAGTGGGTATGAATTGTGCCAGCTCCCTGCTTGGCACGGAGAAGGTGCGTCCAGGTCTGTGCGCTCAGGCAGCTCAACAGACCCATGATCTGCAAGATGTCCAGAAGCTACCGGGATGAGCAACAACGTGGACAAAACGATTGTCCAGACCAACTACTTGAAACGTCTCTTTCAAATCTGTGTTTTCATTCAGGATAGATAACCCTGGTCCAAGAGCTCAAATCCTAGGAAAGAGTTACTGATGTAACTTCTGGGAAAGGAGTTTGCGGTTGTCGTCTCATTAAATTATACGACTGTATGGGGGGATATGAATAAAGTAAGCAGTGGCAGCACCCATCACTGCTAACCAAATAACTCATATAAGTAATCATAAAATGAACAATCCAGTCACACCTGTACACTACTGGTACGCAGGAGGCACTAGAGGCACAGCTAATAATGACTAACTGTGATAATGACTGCTTGCATTACAGCCTAATAAATTCAATTAGTGATCAGCCTTCCTTATTACTGTCGGTGTGAATGCAGCTGCTTTACTTTCCAGTTCCTCCTCTGGAAAGCTGATCCGGAGAGGAATCACTGACAATGTACTAACCAAAGAGCATTAGAAGGTGTAAGGTTTAAACTCCATGATGCCTGATATGGCTTTTAATCCCTTTAACTGCCCCTTCCTTCCACCTGCAGCCCTCCTTTGATTGCTCACAGGTTTCATCATCGCTCGCTTGGCTTGGGCAGAGGCTGCGTTTAGCCCCGCTTCCTTGGGCTCCGTTGACCATTCTCAACAAGACTAGGCTGCTGTGAGCTCCTGAATCCCACGTGAACATTTTCAAGTTCCCATGTCCTAGTTCTTCTGAAGAGCACTATAAGTCATGAGAATACTACATCGCAACAGCAGGACCTTGCGCTCAGTGCAAGTGCTGAGCCTGGGATCGATCTATCGATCGATCGATCAATCAACAAAGCAGCTGGAAGAGGTTGGTGATCATTCTCTTCACAGCCGTCCATGTGTACAGTGTCTACTTGGGCCTTTTCACACCTGGAGGTAAAATGGTCAAACCTGGGTTCTTGTGGAAGAATACACCGTACAGCTGAAATACACACATGCATTTTCAGAACCGCTCGTCCCATACAGGGTCACAGGGAACCGGAGCCTACCTGGCAAGACAGGGCGTAAGGCCGGGGGGGACACACCCAGGACGGGACGCCAGTCCGCCGCAAGGCACCCCAAGCGGGACTCGAACCCCACACCCACCCGAGAGGAGGACCCGGTCCAACCCGCTGCGCCACCGTGCCACCGCACCACTATACCCCCTGTACAGCTGAAATAGTAGTAGTAAAAGTAGTAGTGGTAGTAGTAATAGCAGTAGTAGTGGTAGTCATAGTGCTACACTGTAACAAGTGCTGAAAAAATACACCTCAGAAGGAAGAAAAGGCCGGTGACGATAACAACATTCTTCACTAGACACAAAACTAACTTTCCCTCTTGCTCTGCTACTTGGTGGCCGCACTTTTCTGCACAGTCATGAGAACTTAACAGCTGAGCTGGCGCTCAAGGTATCAGCAGGGTTCCTTCCCTCTTCTCCTCTGACCGTCTTCTTACTGCATAGTGACACAATCGCGAAACAAACCACCTCTGTGATGCGCCATCCCTGTCACCGTCCCGGGGAGCGGGACCCCACAATAACCAGCAGGTGCCCTTGCTTGGAGCCGCTGGGAGGAATGTTTTGTATTTCCACAAAGAATTATTTAAGAAAATTAATAACCCTATGGTTTGTATGAGATAAACACGACAAAAAACCATATTTTTTTGCACTATCACCTGTAAAATCTCTTTACATTCCTATTTATTGAATTCAGCATATCGCTACAGTTTATCGCGGAGTGTTTTTACTTTCGTCGCTTGCCATGCATGACTGTAGTAGTGACAGTATACGTTGTCCTCTACGTCCACACTGCGGTCCAGGAGAAACACTGTTTCACTCCTGTTTATGTCCTAAACATATTGTGGGAATGACGGTAAAGTTGACTTCGATGTGCTCCGGTCCCCGTTCTGCACGTTAGCGCCGTCTTCTCCTGCCTTCCTACTCGCCCTCAACTTAGCGGTCGGTCCCACGTGTCCAAGTGTTGAGGAATTTATGTCTTTATGCTCAGCAGTATCCTCACTCCACATTTCCACAACCATTCTTTGTTTCTTCGCATCAGTCTCCACGTGTTCATGACAGTCCCACAGTGATGTAAACACACACGTGTAGTTCAGCATCTTATACCTGCAGCCTTTCATGCAGCACAATTCTCTATTTTAGCCAAAGGGAAATAACTTACGGACCTTGCTCAGAATTCCGAAAGTGTCTGGGGATGGTGTGGTGGAGCTCAGCTGTCTCAGCTGAAGGCATGAAACTGAAGAGTCAGTCTTTCCATGTGAGGAACAAACCACTCACCTGTCACTTCCATTCCAGGCACATTCAAATTTGTCAAAGATGCAGTCGTTCTCATACAGGGAGCAAAGTTTGCTGCGTAGGTAATCGTGGACCTGTGAGGACAGAATGTGACAACACCGCGTCAATACACCAGAAAACGAGCGAGCGAGTAATCGATCGATCGATCAGTACTTTATTTACGCTTGTGCGATAGCGTTCTGTTTCCGTCTCGCTCGGTGCTGCGCTGCGGGTCCAGCTGGACTCTGGAACGGGGTGTTTTTCCACCATGTAGCAGCACAGTGCTATAAATAGCCCCCAGGCGTGGCAGTGCGGTGACCACCCAGTGTAGCGGGCATCACGTCTGACACGTGTGCCTACGCACACACGCACACACACACGGAAACTCAGTCTCGCACACGGAGTGAAAAACAGGAATACCAACTGAGCCACATAGCGCACACCCTGAACACACACAGCCACCCTACACACAGGACTGGGGGGCTCCTCTACGCCTGAATGAAGTCCTGCGATATGTTTGAAAAACAGAAGAGTAGTTTTTAATCATCGCGTTACAAAGGGTTTCTGATATTTGCCTTCAGTGACGTCCCCTCTGATGGTCAGTTGGAAGCAACATCCCCCCACCCCCGGTGATAGAGTAAAGGTCCTCGATGCCTTGCCACATGCTTAGTGTGACTGATCAAGGTGTGCTATGAGTACTGTATGTATACTGTATATATATATATATATCTATCTATATACTGTGTATAGGTATGAGGTGTTAAAAATAACTGAGAAACAAAGAACTGTAGACAGAATGATGGAACGAAGAGCTCTGTGTCCTCTATACCATGTATGGATACAATAGTTTCCGCACTTGCATGGTAAACATACAGGAAAGTGTTGCTGTTTCACTGCAGCGGTGAGAATTTGTATAAAAGAACAAAGAGAAGTAACTGTAGTGTTATCTTTGTAGTTATAATTATAGTTATAATAGCCTTTGCAGCAGGAAATTTGTTTGGGCCCAATCCTTCTTCAGCACATGACTTGTACACCTGTTTGCACTGGCTCTTCGGTTCTCACACGACAGACGATGCACCTCCAGCGCGTTCGAGATCTGCGTCGCGCACACCGTGCCGTCGCGTGATGCTTTTGTTCTCAGCACAGAAATTTCACGTCGCACTCCGTAAGTCCTGCATGTTGAGAACCTGCTGAGAGAGCGCACGGAATCGGCGCGCTCACCTGGTATGTCTCCATGGGCTTGTTCTCCATGTTGAGGTCCCAGACTTTTACAGTGAGGTAATCTCGAGTGAGCAGGTAGCGCCCGCTGTGGCTGAACTTGACATCGGAGATGGAGGAAATGATCTCAGAGAAGAAGGAACGGTTGCTGGGGTCTTCTGGCTCCTCAAAGACTGGGGAAGAAGGGCAGGATGAAATACGTACAATATGTTGTTGTGCAAGAACAAGGCACTGGACCGCTTTCAGTGGAACGGTCATTTTTGAAGATATGTACCATCTGAATGTTGTCCAGAGCCAGTTTATTCCAAACACACCTTTCCACACGTTCGACTCTCTCTGTCACCACTGCATTTGCAGCAGATCATTATTACTGTACATTGTCCCACTTTAAAGCTGCCTGTAGTGCAGGAGAAATTGAGGTGAAGCCCTTTCTTTAACCAGAGCTTTAACAGCATAAGTCATGACAGCACATGGAAACATTGAGAGCCCATCCATCCGTCCATCCAATGGCAACAACCGCTTGACCTGAGAGGGGTCGCGGCAAGCCGGAGACTAACCCAGCAAGGCTGGAGGGGGAGGGGACGCACCCAGGACGGGACGCCGGTCCGCTACCCCAAGCGGGACTCGAACCTCACACCCACCAGTTCACTTCTACAATCATCGATTCAGTTCTGATTGAAAGGGCTGCAAATCGTGAAGCGATACTTATATTTATTGTATTTGACCATGATATCGTAACGACCCGCGTTACTGTGTTCAGGTGGGAAGATGTTTCGTGTAAATAGTTGCATTGTGGGTAACTTGAAAATAGCGTGTGTAACCACTGGGGGCACTTCTGGGGGAAATGATGGGGTGACTGCATCTACAAGCATATGGGGATGGAGCCTGGGGCATTAGGCAGGATGAGAAGGGTGGCTGGCGGAGCAGGTCCTGGAGGAAACGGGGTCCTCAGAACGAGAGCATAATTTCCCTGGTGCCGGTGTTCAAACAAATCGTTTGTGATGAACGCTGTCTCTCTTCACCCCATCCAATTGCTACCATATGTTGACTTTGCTCCTCTGAAAAGGGAGACATGAAGACACACGGACATATTTAGACAGGTGTCAGCTGGTCGGACTGAACCTGAATGTGTGTGATGTCATGAGAGGAACTGAGGTACAAAAGAGCGGGAACATCGCTGCATCGCCAGCACATTCGATGAATCAAATGCTGCGGGGGGGGGGGGCTGACAGTGAAGTCATTCATTCTGTGAGTTCAGCTGGGGTGGTTGGGATGGGGTGGGGCAGGGCAGGGGGACAGAATTAATTAGTGAGTGACAATCAGAAGTGTATGACATTTGCCATTCGTCCCCCCACACACACACACCCCACACACCCCACACGCCCCGGGGTGGATAGCTGTGACAGAGGGACGTGACGTCACGCGAAGCGTGAAGGAACAGCCTTGTGGCTCCTGTAGGAATTTACCTCACTTGTTCGCATCATCGATTCAGCTCCGTTTTCGTGTTCGGTAACACACAGTAGCTCAGATGTGTTCCGCAGGTGTCGACCCAATAAGTACTTTATGTGATTGCTTAGAGTGCTGAATTAAAAAATTATATTGACGTACTTATTGAGGATGTTAAAATGTGATCGAGAGTAGCTTTAATACAATTACACATTTTCTGAACCGCTTGTCCAATGCGGGGTCGCGGAGCCTAACCCAGCAACTCCGGGCGTAAGGCCGGAGGAGGAGGGGACACACCCAGGACGGGATGCCAGTCTGTCGCAAGGCACCCCAAGTGGGACTCGAACCCCAGACCCACAGGAGAGCAGGACCTGGTCCAACCCACTGCACCACCGCACCCCCATAATGTAATATAACAACCAGTTTTAAGGTTTGGCGCTGGGATTTCCGGAAAGTGCGTCTCATTTCCACGTGTCAACACTGCCATGTGAGGGACAGAGCGTCTCATCATTTTCAATCAACACCTGGACTGCGTGCTGCTCCTCCAGTTCCGTTCGTCTGGTAGCGCACATGGAGGTAGAGTAAAAACTAACCCTGTCTACTGTGAAACAAAGCTGAGAGAAGAGACGTAGGAGGGGCAGATCACTCTGCTACTGCTACACAGCTGAGCGACATGTGTTGTTCCACACCCTCCTAGAACAAGGAATCCTGAGCCACACTCATCAGTTGCATCGAGTGTAAACGAGAGGGAATCTTATGCTGTGCGAGGCTTCAGCTGACAGCGATGACATCTCCTGAGGGTCAACGAATGCTTTACGCAATGTTCCGACACTCAGGGAAGGCCGAACAATCGCTGGAGTCGGTGGAAAATTTCATTACGAAGTGAATCCGGCAACATCTAGTGCGGACAAGCGAAGGAGCCGCAGAAGGAAAAGAAAACAAACATACAGTATTTCCACTGGGAAGCAGTTGTGAAATGATTTCTGCCTTTCCGATGTGAACGGAGAACAGCCATCGCTACGCTGAGCAGCGCGGTCTGCAGACGACGAGTGCGGGGGGTCCTTCCTGGTTTCCCCTTCCAACGTACCGGCGGTCCTGCGGCGCGCCAGGGTAGCACACCCAGAGCATGCTTTACATGGAACTGTCCCCGTGAGAAGGACAAATAAATGCTCCCTTTCTTTCCCTTACATTCCCCATCCCCCACCCACTAGAACCAATTCTCAAAACAGGAAGGGCCTGTAGGTCAAGCAAAAAGTATGAATACACTGGAAATGGACACATTATTTAATCAGTCGGGAAAAGGATCACATACAGAGTGACATACAGCAAATTAAGCTGCATGAAGAGATTGGGCTGAGTGACCATTTATGGGTCCATTATGGTAAGAAACCCTGCCTTTAAGTTCCAAGGGACTTAAATCACTGTAAATCACTGGCATCCCCCCTCCCCCCACCTCTCAGCCTCCAGCTCGCCCAAAGGCCACCAGGCCATGATATTTTCCAGTAGGCTCAGCATGGGTCGATAGTCATTAGAGTTGCTGCTCTGCGCAATCCTGTCAGAATTCTTCCAGTTGCATTCTGCTCTCAGGGGCGTTAAAGGTCACTTGTTCTCAGGGTGATCACAGCACAAGCAACAAGAAAGAAAGGCAAAGCGAAAAACGATGCAGAACCTTGACGATGTCACTGGAGGATGACAGAATGTGGACGTGCTGTTGATAACGTTGCTCTCGCTTACGCCCAGTGACTTTCAATAGACGTGACACCGTTCAGAAGTCTCCTTACGTCACCAGAGAGAGGTCAAAAACTGGAGTTACACCGTAAATCCTGACTGGAGACTAGAAGGCTTCAGAGACCCTCGACCTTCGCATTAATCAGTCTGATCCAACAACGGCAGATGGATAGAAAAAGGTTAAGACACCTTTATTTGGATTCTGTAATTACAGATCAATATCTTTTGGTGCGGTGCCGAATCCCCTGGAGTGCTGTTGCACTGGCTCCATTGCACATGAATCTCACCTTCAAATCCTCACTAATCGTACCCATTTCGCCAGAGGCACGGTCCGTCGAAGAGGAGACACACCGCAGGATAACTCGCACAGAGCCGAATGCCGCCACACTCATGCTCGGAGACATCTTTCGGTGTTCGAGTCGCCCGAAAATGACAGCGAGATGCGTGTCGGAGGAAAACTCTCCTTTGGCCGAACACACTGGGTTACCGTGACATGGGAGGCGACAGCAGAGCTGCGTCTGCGTCACTCTCCGCTACATATGTACTCAAGCCCAGATGCAGAAGGCAGCCATCGTCATGGCAACCAGCGAATGAAAGTCATCCACGTTCGGCACTCACACGAATCACTACGAAGAGGTCGTCTCATCTGAAAGTGAGGAACTTCAAGGAGAAACCAAATAAAGCTGTTCTCTTCCTCACAGGGGCTGAACTGAATTCTGTGAATGTGGAGTAAAGAGACAAACCCCGGACCGATGCTGCTATCGCACCACACAAGGACCGCGGTCTCAGAAATGACAGGAAAAGGTTTTGCATGAGCTAAAGTGCATCAGTGCGCATTCCCTCTTTTACTGTTATTGAGCAATACCTTAATTTCCTTCTCCTCTTGGTGACAATCCCGTTTAGCTTCAGTTTCGACAGATCTTTAAACCGATTTGACAATATAACGCTGCTTGTGAAGTTACTACACCGGATTTCTGTTAAATTTAGAAGAGATGATAAAATCCTCCTCTTAAAATATAATTCATTATTTATTCTTATACTTCAGAATATAGTGGATGTCGTAAAAATATCCACGATTAAAAAGAGTTCATTTCTTTAACTTCGAGGACTCAACCTCTGGAATGATCTGCAAGGTAGTATCACAGATACCCTTCAGTCTCATCCTGGGGGCAGCAGGTAGCACAGAGGTTAGTGCTGCTCTCTTTGGACCCGAATGTTGCAGGTTTGCATCTCACCTCTTGCTGTTGTATCCTTGAGCAAGATACTAAGCCTAAAATCGCTATAGTAAAGCTACCCAGCTGTCTAAATGGGTAAATAATTGTAAATTAACTTAACATAAGTCACTTTCACATAGGAGCATCAGATAAATAAGTAAATATCTTTAAATCCAGGCTTAATACTTATTTCTTCACCTTTGTGTACTTTCTGTAGAATTATTATCGAACTGATTGATGAATGCGGCTCTCTTGCTCGTTACTATCCAGCACACTAACCTTTTGTCTGCTACCAGTTTGTTAGTAGTTACCTCCTTTCTTTTCTGTGGTGGCATTAGAGTCGCCTCTCATGTAGAATATTGATTTTGCCTGATCTTGCCCTGCTGCAAGGCCCTCGGTGCCACCAGCGTACTGTGCGGCCAGGAGCCGATGACTATACGCCGTACCATAACCGACAGGACCGGCAACCTGGACAACGAATTTAGCCTTCATAGAGTGCAGCTCAGTCTGGACGGTTATATCACTGACGTATGTCACCATATTAATATAGCCAGGAGGGATGGCAGCCACTGGTACTTAGACCCCAGAGGTTTACGTTTCTCCCTTTCTGCGCAGCTCGGAGACTTTTTACTTTCCCCTCCTCAGCTGCCAGCTGGCTTCCTCTATAGTTAAATACCTTTGTGTTTAATACCTTCTTACCTTTGTGAGATCATTAATTTTTATATCCCAGGATGATATGTCCATTCATTAGATGCAGGTTACCTTAAAGTACCTGTGATCAATAAGACCTCAGTAGGAGGTCGCGCCTTTAGTTATAGAGCACCTAAACCGTGGAATAGTCTATCAGTTACTGTCAGAAATGCCCCGTCCGTTTCTGTTTTCAAACCCCGACTAAAGACTTACATGTTCACACAGGCATTCCACCTCGTAATGTAATTCGACCTGCCTTGGTTGTTTATTTTATCACCTTTATAAAAATGCATTTTAAATTTACTTAAGTAACAAATTACTAACTCTCTCCTATCTTCTCGTTGAGCACCGCCTCGCTACATAAGACCTGAGGAGGCCGGCCAGTGGTGACAGACGAATCCCGTGCTGACGGAAGATGATGTCCATCTGCCACGACGATCGAGACGTTCCATGCCGAGCTGGGATCCAAGATACCATTTACCAACATTATCATTATTAATTTGTAAGCCCACACTGGCTTACAATTGGTACCTAATCTAGAATGCCCAGGAGGGGTGGGGAATCACTGGCCCGTGGACCCCCAGAGGTTTTTTTTTTTTCTCCCTCAACCTTCAGTTGGGAGTTTTTGTTCCTTTCCCCGGTGGCCAGTAGGTATACTTATAGCTCTATAATAAATTCTTCATTATGGTAGCCATTAGTCGACTGTCTTCTTTGTTTGTATCTGTTTTTCTTGCCCTATGTCCATGTTAAAGCGTTCTGTGTCACTGCATGAGAAGAGCGCTCTATAAAAATAAATTGAATTGAATTGAATTGAAATATACCTGTTGTTCATCATACTCCGTAACACTACATCATTCATTCCCAAAATGTCTAGTAAGTTCATTCACTGCTCCGTGCCACTCTGGTGAGTAGAGTGCTCTGTAAAAATAAATTGAACTGAATATTAATCGGCCTTACACACCCCGGGATCAATGTCCCCATCTGACTGTGCGATCAATGGCCTGAGAGAGCCTTTACCCGAACGTGAGAGAATATGTGTGGGTTTGTAAAGCAACAGCATTCGTTGCTGCTTTTCCCAGACAGAGAAGTTTCCAGTCTAATTCCTGAAAGGCCCAGTAAACTGTTTAGATCAGAATGCAGTGCTGTCTTGGGCATCAGTAAAGAATGTACTGTAAGCGGTGTGCAACAGAGTGGACAGTAGAGAGCGTACAGTGAAGAGTGTTCGGCGGGTGCGTTCGGCAGGCTGGGCCCGGCACAGAGGCGGGCGGTACTTACGCTTGGCGTGTTTATCGCAAAGAGCAGCTGCTCGCATGTCGCACAGTCGCAATGTTCCCTTACTGCTGCTGTACACAAACAGGTGGCAGTGATGCGGGTGGAACTCCGCTGCTGTGATCACCTCCGTCAGCTCCTCCATGTTGGCTGGCTTGATGTCTACAATGTCTGGGATGGAGGGTGGGAGGTCAAGGAGGATACGCAACACGAAGCAACGCAACACAACGCAGTAGGGTCCCAAGGCAAGCAGGTTGCCGTGGCCTAACGGCACCACAACGACTGGAGTGCAAACTGCCCAGTTCATCTTCGGTCACACATCGCTGGAATTAGTCCTGATCTCCCGACTGCCAATGTCCTGTAGAAAGTGACATGTCTGCAGTAGGAAATGAGAAATAAAGACCTGTTGCTCAGATCCGTCCTTGTTCTTGAGCTGCGGTCCAACAGCTGAAAAGCTCTTCCGACGTGTCTGATTCCCCAAAGATGAGCTGAACTGCAAACGTTTCAGCAGAAGCCCTGTTTTCTAGTGCCGTCCTACCGTTGTCCCTTTTCTGTCCTTCACCTCGTTCCTGCAGGCCTTGCCCACCCCTCTGTACACTCAGCACCTTAGTGAAGAATATGACCATCTTTACTTCACTAAATGTTTTTCTCTCCTTCTTCTTGGTTGCTCTGCTCTCTCAGTAATGATTCCCAAACTGAGACGTTTTAGCCGCTAGATAAACGGAGAAAGACTGAGAGCCATTAGCAGAGAATCAGGAAGCACAGCCGGGTAAAGCTTGGTCATGCGGTCAGGGAGTAAGAAAACAGGGTAAGGTCTCCGACACGCCGCACTCGTTGCTGACCTTTTAAACACAACGTAACTTTGTACATATTCTGTACTTACTATGCCTCTATTCATTATTGTAACTGTAACGTTTAGTCTTTACTGTCAATATCGGACGGATCATTGATGAACGGGTATTGACAGGTAACTGTGTGACCGCTGGACTACCAAGAGAAAAGAATTATTGTACGGCGTATTTCCGTGAAACTGGAATATTGTCTTTACCGCCAACATGTACACTTGGCCATATTTGTCATGCTTTTGCATTTATTCACTTAGCAGACACTTTTCTCCAAAGCAACTTACAATGGATACTATGTAGTGTTATCAGCCCACACGCAAAATTGGGGAACCTGAACAGAATGTCTTCGGATTGTGGGAGGAAACCCACACAGACATGGGGAGAACATGCAAACTCCACACAGCCTGAGCAGGAATCAAACCCATATCCTTTCGCACCACCCCGGCGCTGTGAGACAGCAGCGCTACTTGCTGTGCCACCCTGCCACCCTGCCACCCCTGCTTTTTCCCTCTGAAGTGATCAGTTATTCCTCAGGACCTGACATCATGCTCAGAGATGCAGTCCCTTGCTTTGAATTGTGTAGGATTTTCCAGACAGCCTCAGCTTCAAGATTTATTCAGTGTAAATGTTGAAACAGAAATTTTATTGGAAGAAAAGTGACATTTAGGAGAGGTATGATGTACGTGATGTCGGTACCACTTGACTCGACTGTCATTACCTGTCATTAAGCCTCCCTTCGTAGAGTTCACAGCAGTATGGACCTGCGACTTGTATAGAAACACCGCGTGTGTGTGTGTGTGTGTGTCTGCCTGGTGAGTGATGTTGGGTTAAGAGGAGACACTTTCAAGTCAAACAAATTGGACACCGACTGAGAGACAGCAGGGTTATGGAATTCCCAGAATGCATTAGAGATGAGTCTGTCACTTGCGTTCAGAGGAGCACAAAGGATGTGATCTGAGCCCAAGTCAGCCTGCAGTGTCAATACGGAGTGTCGCCCCCCCCCCCCCCAACACACACACACACACAGAAAGATAAAATATAGCGATGCGAAAGCACACATGTGGACACATAAATCGAAACACATAAAAGGAGTGGACGCATTAACTGTCAGAGGGAGGAAATATCATTACTAATGAAAACTCCATGACGTGAATTAGAATGTAGCCACAATGAATTATTGAAGCACCGGGCATAAATATTTCACTCCTTTTCTGGGTCAGAACACAGCTGTGCGGGAGACAGGGATACACCTGGGAGCTTCTCGGCTCCTGGCCTCATTGCGGAGCAGCGCGGCCACGTGCCGTGTCACACTCTTGGGGAAACAACGTCTCCTCTCGCAGGCACCGCGGCAATCCCGGCAGATCCGCCACGGAAGCGCGCGCGCACACACGCGCACATTCAGGCCAGAGATGTGTTCACAAGAAACTCCTGTCAGGACCTTCGGTGCAGTCAGTCCACTGGACCATTTTCCAGGAGCCTGCAAGCTGCGAACGGTGCAGCAGACGCTGCTTTAGAGGCTCTCTCTTCAAGAGCGTCTTAAATCGCCTGCTATATAGTTAGTACCTTTAACATTCTCTTCGGCGCATAGAGACGGAATCACATTTATAGCGAGATTCCCCGGAAATGGAGTTCAGCAAAGTGAATTATGAACAGAGAAAAATACTGAGGACTTTCACAGATTAGGAAGACTTGGTAAAAGCTGCAGGAAGCCTTGCGTCTGCTGTTTGGTTCAGTGTTGAACTACCTTGGGTGAATCAGCAGGTCACAGCTGTGCTCTAAAGAACAAGAGACTTCTCTCTTGTAAATTAAAGATATGACCTGCTTTATAGAAGAATGATGAACAAACGTTTGCCTCTGAGCTGAGATGACACAGTAACATCCATCCATCCATCCATCCATCCATCCATCCATCCATCCATCATTAGCTGACACCTTTATCCCAGGTGACTTGACATGTTATATTTGTACACCAATGTACAAATATTTACCCATTTATACAGCTGGGACATTTCCATTGCATGAGAAATACCCAACTTGTTTTTTTTGTTTTTTGGTGTTACGATTACTGTGCCATCGCTCAGGGATGCTGATCTGAAGGCACCAAGGGAGAACACAGCTGTGTTTTCACCATCTTTGCATAGAAATGCAATTATTCCAGAATCTGAAATGGATGAATCCAGATGCTACAAGGTGTGATCTATAACATTCCCTCCAGATAGCAGATCCCTCTGTTGACAGACTGCCCCTGCAGGATGTGCCAGAAAGGGGCTTTAAACAGAGTGAACGTTGCAAGAAACAGGATTGCAGACAAAAGTACTGACTGTTGAAGGGAGATGATATATAATGTTATTATATGGAGAGTAATTGTACAGTTTGATGTCTACAGAAGACACCTTATGCTCACAAAGACAAGAATGACCGCTGACCTCGGTGGCAAAAATTACAAGACGCATAAGAACAGCAGTGTCCAGCAGAAGCAAAGCTCTAAAAAGGTCTGAGGCAGCAGAATGGGAGCAACGGATGTTCTGACACAGTTACTCATGGAAACCCCCTTAGAGACAACACTCCCAGCCACAATCTCCAGCTCCCAAGTGTCCCCAGACTAGCTGTGAGATATAGTCCCCCCGGCACGTCCTGGGTCTGCTGTGGGGTCTCCTCCCGGTGGAACATGCCCAAAATAAGTCCAGTGGGAGACGAACACAGCGAAATTCTTACAACTTGGATGTCGACCTTAGTATTGAAACCGCGACTCTTTCGACCTCGACCGTCGCTCTTCAAACCACACCCACGCACCTCTGGACTCGGAGCCATAGCACGACCTGAACTGAGCCCGGCTTTAGAAAAGATCTCCTCTCTTCCGTTTGAAGAAACAGCTCATGGAGATCATGACATAATGTTATGGGATCACCACCCGCAAGATGAAGGGTGAGGGTCATATGCAGTCCCAGCCAAATGGCAGGTATGAGTAGCTTGGACACAGTTAACATTTACATTTATTTAGTTATCAGACACTTTACTCTAAAGCAACTTCCAATGAACTCTATGGAGTGTTACCAGCCCACACACTTTATTCACCACAGTGACTTACACTGCTAGATACACTACATACAATGGACCACTCACACACACACACACACACACACACACTCTGGAGAACCTGAACAGCATGTCTTGGGAATGTGGGAGGAAACCAGAGCACCCAGAGGAAACCCACACAGGCTGAGGGGGGATCAAACTCATGGCCTCTCATACCACCCAGGTGCTGTGAGACAGCAGGGCTATCTGCTGTGCCACTCACTGTGCCACTGTGCCACCCCTAAACTAAATACATATAAAAATAAATTAATATAAATATAAAATATATAATAAAATACAAATATATTAAAGATAATTCAAACTATAAAAAAATACGTAAATACTTCAGTGGTTGTATAAATTCTATACATATACAATAGATTAAATACATAACTGAGAGAACAAACAGTACTTGAATAAATGCAACGAATACAAGTCATAGAAATCGCTGTGATTTTCCGGCGTGAAAATAAATAGTATTTTTCCTCCACATGAGCAGGATCCTTCCATCATCTCTCGTTCCCCTTAGTTGTCCTGGTAACACATGACGGCTCGGTGATTCCACTGCACTTCACGCACGATCGGCTCCCGATTAGAGGATGACGCTCCTTTATCCGGTTTCTCCACCTTCCACCCCACCAGGCTGACACGCGTAAGTCTCCTCACCATCTTTACAGTGTAAATGAGATCCTTCAAATGGGTTTCTTTCCAGCGCCCTGGTGATCCAGGTGCACGTCGCCCCCCCCGCGGACTGCCGACAGGAGTCGCGTACACGCTGTTGACATGGGACACGCGCCAAATACGCGAGTAGCTGTGAACCGCCACTTCTGTCATGGCCCAGGTGCTTCGGCAAGTGACGCGGATGACCGTGTCAACAGCAGCACGTGGTCGCGAAGGTTGCGAAGCGTTGAGCTGCAGCCATTGTGATTCGGTTTCTGTTCATTGACCGCATCTGTGTCACTAAGTCAATTCTGCTAGAAAGCGACGAAGCTCTCGGGTTTTCTATCACGTCGCTACGCAAGGCGTGAACCCCAGCCGGAGGCTCCTTGGCCGGACGGACGCGGCACGGCGGAGATGCCGTCGCTCCAGCTGCGCGACTCCTTGAGCCCCGCGGCACGTCCGGTCCCTCAGACTCCGTCCACCAGCATCTCATCAAGGAGCCCTCGTTTGTTGCCGGGGTGACGGTTCGAGATGCCCTCGAAGCTCGAATGCAGAACGCGGACAAATCCAAAGCACGCGTGGCACGCGCAGCCGTCCCTCTGCCCTGGGCTCAGAGCAACGAAATACTCAGAGAGGACAAAAGCCGTCGGGTGAGTTAATCACAGAAGGTTCCGGGTTTTTCTGCAGGACTGGAGTCACCCGGTTCTTACAAAGTCATGGGGTCACGTCACGTTGCTGAACTGCTCGTTCGTGCAAAGCGGCCTTTAACTTTGCCTTTCTGTACAGCTGCACATTTTCCCCGAAACCGTTCAAGTGACTTTTAGCAGAAACGTTCAGGACAGAAGTGCGTGTCCCTCACCTCTGCGCCAAGCGCTGCCCCTTGACCTCAGACATATGCACATCATGAGTTATACATCCACATGACAGTTATTACACATACGATGATGTGGCGTAATGGAATAGATAAGAGCACGAAGTGAGTTGTCACAAATGTAACGCAATGCAGCGCTCGGTTTGACATGCCATGAGGTGGTAAAAGCGTCACATGAGGCGCGATTGTGCTCTGAGCGCGCAGCTATAAAAACGGTTAAGCCGAACACATCTGACGTGAATCATGACGAGAAGGAAATGCCAAACATGTGTCTCCGGAGCTCGGGAACGCAACGCTGCCGCAGGGCGCCACGGACAGCAGGCTGGACGTTCGCTGGCTCAGCTCAAGCCAGTTACGCACCCACGGTAACGCACACCCCTGTGTCATCAATAAAGGTGCGTCTAGAGAGACGCATCGAAGCAACAGCCCGTGTGACGAATCACGCATCTACTGCCGCATACCCGGCCCCTTTCCCCCAGGGCATCCCCCCCTCCTGTCCTTGGACCCCCGCCACCTGCGAACAACTGCCGGTGTCCACCTCTAGACCGTCACCCGTCAGCGGAACATCACAGCAGTCATCCGTTAAGCTGACGGGATGTTCGGGGTGTGCGCGGGGTCACTTTCGTGCATACGGTAGTTGCGGAGGACTGAGCCGCACTCCGCCGCTCCCTTCCTAGCGCACCGAGAGGCAGCAGACGCATATCTGGAGTCTGAGCCACACACAGTGGTAGCTGTTCAAAACTGACTATTTACACCGCTCAAGGTGCCCAAGGGGGGGTGATGCAGGTATAGGTACGGGGGTCCTGTACACAGCTGGTAAATTCAGTTGGCAGAAATTTAGAGGCTGAACTGAAGCGCCAATAGCACAGACATAAAGAATAAAAACTGTGTAGAGGTGTGAACGTGTATGGCTGTGTAACACAGCTTGTGTCAATAGTTTAGACAGGAATTTTAAACATAAAACAGGTGGCACTGTGACACAGAGAGTAGTGCTGCTGTCTCACAGCGCCTGGGTGGTGCGAGAGGATGTGGGTTCGATCCCCGCTCAGTCTGTGTGAAGTTTGCATGTTCTCCCCATCTCTGCAGGGGTTTTCCTGTGGGTGCTCTGGTTTCCTCCCACAGTCCAAAGGCATGCTGTTCAGGTTCCCCGATAGTGTGTGAATGACTGTGTGTTCCACTGATGTATGGATGAGTGACCCATTGTAAGTAGTGTATCTAGCAGTGTAAGTTACCGTGGTGAATAAGGTGTGTGTGTGTGTGTGTGTGCGTGTGTGACTTCCTCTGAAGTTGCTGTGGAGAAAAGTGTGTGCTGAATAAATGTAACGTGTACCTCATGTTTGCAGAAATAACAAGTAATTATTAGTTATCATTTTCTACATGAGTGAATAACAATTGAATGAGAGGAATTCTGACCCTTTTTTGGCAAAACTGCTTCAGAGCATCAATGCTGGAGGCCATTCGTTTATTCACAACTTTCAGAAGGACTTCCCACAACACCACTGGTGCTGGATATGAAAACCAGAGAAGCACAGGAGCATAAACTCCTTTCACATCATTCTATGTAAATGGTCAGTTTTACCTCTGTTACCTGTGTTACCTGTGTTACCTGTGTTACCTGTGTTCAGTGTAAGCAGAGGGCGTCTGGTGTGGACACATGTGCGAGCAGCTGCTCTGGCTGAGTAAGAGACGGGTGCAAAGGATACTGAAGCTGCGGTCAGTGATGGCCAGGTGCCACAGGTTGATGCGAAGGTCGTCGGCGGACATGTACGTTTCGCAGTCGCTGTTGACGGAGATGGAGTTGACGTGGTAGGTGTGGGCGTTGGCGAACACTCTCCTTGGACTCACCTCCACCATGAGGTCCATGGGCTTTAGCACCGGCACCTGGCAGTAGAGAGAAGGCCTTAGAACCGTCAAGCGCACGTTTACCGCCAAGATGAGGAGGCGCCCTTACGATTCTGAGATAAAGGCAACGGTCGCAGCCTGGATTTACAGCCACGGGAAAATCTAATGCGCTGACTAGCAGGTCCAATTGAAGTCCAACAGCACCATGTGAAAGAAGACCTTCCGGCAGAAATGAATCGTGCTCCCTGCACAGTGCCGTGCAAACGCAGAGGGGCAACGGAGCGCAGGCCCTTAATCACATGGCACGGGAAAAGGTGTTGTGTCCACCCCCATCTTGCAAAAGGAACCTCTGTTAACAAGGCAGGACTCACGGTGAGCTGCGCCCCCCCCTCCCCGCCCCCTTTGGAGCAGCTGGGTGACAATCGGACTTCATCGCACGTAGCGTTTAATAATTTTCTGAGCCGCCGTCATCTGCGTTACATTTCGGAGACACCTTGATATTTCGGACCGACGGGACGGGCAGCCGAACACGCCGGCGTCACCCTGGTACTTTTACACAGTGGCAGTGATCTCGTACCTGGCTGCACCAATAAGGTTCCGTCATCACGTCCGGTCCAGCCTTTGAAAGCAGCGGTGTCTTCTCAAACAGTCCCCCTCCCCCAGCTCACATGCAGTGGTGCCGTAGGAGCCCTTCCTAACAGTGACACATGTTGTCTGTCCCCACACGGGGCCTGTCGTCTTACCGCCGTCTCCGCTTAGCGCAGGGACAAGTGCGACGGCCCTGCTCTGCTGACGCACTTCCAGGCTTCTTAGACGCGGTAAACGCAGCAAATTTGCTCTCTCCTCGCCCACATCTGTGCGGTGGCACAAGGAATGCCTTTTGCAGGTTCGATCGTACACTCACCCGCAAGAGCGTGAGCTCAGACCATTGAGCTCTGAAAAGGGACCGAACGGGTCGCGTGTCATTTCCGAATAAACCAAATCATTACCGGACATTGTTTCGCATTTTACAGATGCGAAACGAGGCTCGGGTTCAAGTCGGTTCCATTCAGAATATTTTCACCGAGCGCTCGTCTCGCACCGTTTCTTCCGCTTCTTCTCACGCACGATTTCTGATGCTCGCAAATTCGTAATTAGTAAAACTACGTCTGAGTGCATGTCACGTCCTTTCCGGGTATGGCTCCTAAGAACGCGTGACACGTGACAAGTCTGCACCGAAAAGGCCTTCTAAGGAGCCTTGGGTGGTGTGTGCGGTTTGGGTGGTGCGTGCACTTCGCATGGACTCAGTACACAGCGTGTAGAGCAGCTGCCGCCTCACCTGCAGCGACGTCACGGTGGAAACGTCCTTCAGCCGACCTTCCTCATCCTTCAGGTTGTAGCCCTCCGGCCTCTTGTCCCGCTCACTCACTTTCCAGAGTTTTATGGTCTTGTCTGTGCAGAAGCACCAACACACATCTCATCGGTGACTTTTTAAACACTTCTCCAAGACAGGACAATATGGAAGCAGTTATGGTTAACCACACAAAATGGACCCACTGGGGTATGTGTTCCAGAAATAGTAAAAAAAATAAATAAAATCATTTTGCTTAAAGAAAACCTACTTCATTTTTTTGCTCAGCGCTGCAAGTAGTAACAATCCTTTTGAGGGAGCACAGCCACATTTTGTTGTACAGCCATCATATTACATTTATCTGATGCTTGTCTCCAAAGTGACTCACACTTATTTACCCATTTAAGAGCTGCAGCAATTTAGGGTAAGTACCTTGCTCAAGGGTCCTCTAGCCAGATGGGGATTCAAACCTACAGCCTTGGGGTTCAACAGCCAGAGCTCCAACCACTAGGCTACCAGCTGCCCCAGGTTCCATCAGAGATGTCTCGATTTTGCAAAGTACACCTTTGCTGCATCCAATCAATGGCAGCGCAATGGTCAAAGTTGGACACGTCGTCCTTCCCAATGTAATGAGAAGAAGCGCAATCGCTCTTCCGGGAGAAGTAGAAAGAGTCTCGATCCCTTCCTGCCAAACCGTTGTAGGCCTTGCGTTTTCTCCACACGCTGGCAAACAGCCACGTGTTCGGCACTCGGGTCGTCGTGTGAAAGTGTCCCCAGAAAGGCGTCTGTTTTCCAACACAAAATACGGTATTTATCTGTTTATTTACTGGCCCTTCGAGCGAAGGCGACATCTTAGTAAATCGTTGACGCGCCTTCACTTTTCCGCTCGCTATCGGGAGGCAACACTCACATCTGCTCTCCGTCTCTTGACTTTGTGCCACATGTGTAACTCAGACGTGTTAAACAATTCAGACATGGCTTTTAACATCAAATACACATGCAAGAAGCAAACATTTGTGTTTATTTAGATATTAAAATATCAATTTATCGCTTGTCTCCTTTCCCTCGATGATGTCGACCTGGCTGCCGACACTGACGGTACTTTTCAGCGAGGTCACTTAGCGCAGTAACTGCTTGCAGGTCAAAATTAATCGTATTCTGTACTGAGCAAATGAAATACGTCTTTAGGCTTCCAGCGATGCATCGGTAACACCTGTTGTTGGTGAAATCCATTGTAGAGTACTGATCCTTACATTTAGCATAACAGTGTGCTTCACCCGTTTTGTAGGAGATCCGCTGTAAGTAATGATGGGAAGTACAATTAGTCACGTGTCTGCGCTCCGATCAAACGACCGTTGACCCGACAGGGACGTCTGAGGGGGAAACGCGCAAAGCGGAGTGTGACGAAGCGGCGGAGAAACCAACAGAAGAGCTCTTCTCTCACTCAACGCTACCGTGGGTGGAGAAGACCCACGCGGTGCATCGTGTGCACCTGCGACCAGATGAGGGGTCAAATGAGGTTAAGCGTAGAGTGGCCGTGCGGGCCAAGGTGTCCGGCCACGCGGGGTGAGTGACGGTCGTGAGCTACCGTACGCCACGGTGACGCGCCAACACGTGGATACGTTCCACGGCTTCCCGTTTCACTCTGATCCAGACGCTCCGACGGACGGCGCTCTCTTCTCCGTCTTCCCAACACGTTACGCAGGAGAGGTGTTGCGCATCCTTCGCTGGACGGAGGTGGCCCTGCAATCGATCGCCGCCGACGACAGCCCGGGCCGCCGAAACCGGACACGCCGACGCTTGAGCCGAGCTCGTGACAGCGAGACGTGAACGTGAGGGCGACGATCGGGCGACGGTAAGAGTTCTTACGCATGTATCAGTTCCTAGGTGCCGCACGTATTCCGTGTGGCACGTTCAGCATATCGTAATTAATGGCGCGATGAGTGGCAGGTGCCAGTGACGAGTATCACTCTTACAACGAATCATGCGGTAAACACAGAGTGGACATTGTGGCTAACTTGATGGAAAACCGGGGATCTTGACACTCATTACTTCTCCGATATAAATAAACTCTTGGGTGTTCCCGGTCTTCCGGACCTGCTCTGGTGGAACGTGAGGTGTGCGGTGCGTTCCGTCGCCGGCGTTGTGTCGCTTTCGGTTGCAGCAGTTCAAACGCGGGGGGCCGGGGGATGACGGCACAGCCTAAACGCTGACGTACACACTCACGCGCGCTTGGTTGCTCCCACCTGGGATCGTGGCAACCGAATGGAGACGGAGCAGACGGCCAGAGCAGCCACTCCTGCCCCCCCAACACACACACACACACACACACACACAAAGTCCTGCCAACACTACCAACGAATTTGAAGGTGGATAAAATGAAAATAGGCACAAAAAAGGAAACAAGCTCCTTGAACCTTTCTAGCCAAAAACAGCATGAAGCCACAAGTGTTCTGGAATAAAAACTGAGTACGACTGCAGGACTTGTGCACAGCGCTACTGATTCTCTGCAGTAATGTTTAGCAAGAAGAGAAGAGAAATGCTTTTCCACACAAGTAGGTGTTAAAACTGAGTGAGAACAAAAACCCGGTGTATGTCACGAAGGCGCCTCGAAGCCTAGAATGATCAAAGCCCACAACACACAGCACATATACACGTTGTCTAATAACCGAGACTGACATGTGCAGAATTATTCTTTTACAGTTATCCTGCGACAGATTTTGACGATGTGTGTTTCCATTGGTGGAGAGGAATGAAACGTGTGATGCCATTGGTGGAAATGAAACCAAACACTTGTTGCCATTGGTGGAAATGAAACTAAACGTGTGTTACCATTGGTGGAGAGCAGGAAGTGGGCGGCGTTTTGCTGGGGCAGCCATCGGATCTTGTTGATTTTCTCCTCGATCTCCAAGCTCTTCAGGTAATCGAACTCGGGTTCGTGGCTCTGGAAGGTGCTGTAAACGTTGTACTCTCCCTGGCAGTAAGGCTCATTATTACACTGCAAAAAAAGAAAAAAGAACCTCTAAAAAATAGTTTTCAGTGTGTAGCACAAACGTGTTTCTAGCCAATACCATGATATCGCACAGAAGTCCTTTCTGTGACTTTTTGTGGTGCGTTTACCCCTCGCTTGTGTATTCGATCAGACTCAATGGCTCTAAATGTGACACGAACAGCTATGGAAACCAGCACTGACCATTTTATTCTTATGGATAAAACTAGTTTGACCTGATTTAGCTCAGACCAGTTTGAACATTTGTCTCTTTTCTCTGTCTTCAGAAGTTTTTTTTACCACCTGTCCTTTTCCCTCTATTTTACCACATTGCTCTAATTGCACGCAAGTCGATTCTGGAGCAATAAGTTAAAGACACTTTTGCGATGTAGAAAAAGGCCCAAGGAAAAGTACTTCGTTACCCAAACCATTGTACATTTTAAATCAAAATATTTTCTGCCAGATGGTCTCAGGTAGGGGGGGTGTGGTGGTGCAGTGGGTTGGACCACGGTCCTGCTGTCCGGTGGGTCTGGGGTCCGAGTCCCGCTTGGGGTGCCTTGCGACGGACTGGCGTCCCGTCCTGGGTGTGTCCCCTCCCCCTTCGGCCTTATGCCCTGTGTTGCCGGGTAGGCTCCGGTTCCCCGTGACCCCGTATGGGACAAGCGGTTCTGAAAATGTATGTGTGTGTGTGTGTGTGTGTGTGTGGTCTCAGGTAAAGGCCTCAAGGTGCAGAAAAGAGCAGATGACAGTTTAAGGAGCACAGGTGTGTAGGTCTACTCTACTCTGCTCTGCCCACCACCATCACAGTGTGTAGAAACGTGTTCTGCCCCGGGGTGAAGGTGCAGCTCCTGTACCACGGTGAGCTCTGATGCTGTAATGTTCACCCTTTACCCCAAATGTGAAAAGCTTAGTCATGTTCTGCCCAGAGGTCATCTGAGGCAGTCAGAGGAGGGACTTCTGTACTGCGGGTCGCGCCGCTGGCATGGCACTTGGAACGACAAGGCGAGCGAGCGAGGAAGACGCCGCTGGTGGCACGGCTTTTACGGCCCCGTTTGTTGCTCGCTACGGAGAGCCCCGCTTCTGCGCGGTCCTCGGCGTCCCGCAGCGTCCCCTTCGGGACATCACTCGACTTGCCGGAGTCTCCTTACAAGCCACAACAACTCCTTACAACACAATAAAGGGTGCGCGCATTACCGCGCAAAGTGCTCCTTTCCTGACGTACTTTGTCCTTAACCAGTGGTCAGTCTGAGTAAAGAATCTCCTCTGTCAGTGGAACAAATAAATGTCACGCTCTTCACGGCTAACTTTGTGTCGAGGAAAAGCACAGACGTGGATTGTACCCGAGCTCACCTCTCATGCAGTTTTTGATGTAAAATTGCCCCTAAAACATTCGACTGACATGCAATTTTCTCGAGGTTTCTGGATATGGTCGCAGAAAAGATCGTGCACCAATTGTGATGGGTTCTTGGCGCAAACGTTGGACACTTAAAAAAAAAAAAAAAACAAAATGTTGTACTGCTGGGATCACTTCACAAAGACTTTCTGAGCTAAAATCACGGCTGCCTGGACTTCCCTCTTACAGGGCATTACAGGATTACAAATATAAGAAATTAATAATTAAATAACGGGGTGCGGTGGCGCAGTGGGTTGGACCACAGTCCTGCTCTCCAGTGGGTCTGGGGTTCGAATCCCGCTTGGGGTGCCTTGCGGCGGACTGGCGTCCCGTCCTGGGTGTGTCCCCTCCCCCTCCGGCCTTACGCCCTGTGTTGCCGGGTAGGCTCCGGTTCCCCGTGACCCCGTATGGGACAAGCGGTTCTGAAAATGTGTGTGTGTGTGTGTAATAATTAAATAATCCTGCTCTTTCCGGAATATTTCATGCTACAGAAAGCAGTGCTGAGACCCATCACTATGAAAGCACACTGGAAGTTCATGCCCTTGTCTCTGCGAAAGTTGCATGGAGTTGGGAGGGAAGCACGCATCCAGTGCCTCCGTGAGGACATACCTCAGGTTCCCTCTGGAAGATGACAACACGACCCCCCTTATCCCCAGTTGCCAGTAGTTCCCCCGTCTGGTTGAACTCTACTGTGGAAATGATGTCAGCTGGAAGACAAACGAGACAGAAAGACAGGAGATACAGGAGACATCAGTGTGCTGCTGTGCTGGAAGAAGAAATAACCATCTCAAAAGTCTTCTTAGAAAAAGGACATGTATAGGATAACATCATTTATCACCAGCTGCCAATGAATCAGCAACCTGCTATGGACTCAACACAGTTCTTGGTGGTTATCTTCTCATTATGATTTCATTATGATTCTGTAACTTTTTATACAAACAAATCTACTATAAGATAATTATCTCTCTGAATTACTTGATCTGTGTCAAAACCACAAAGACACCAGCCAAACAGGCATCAAAATGACACAGAAATTGCATTTATTCACAACCATGTGCATAACTAAATAACGCTCTAGGGATTTACATGGATTCATCTGCAGACACTGTGCAGACTTGCTCTGTCTACACCGCTGCCCTCTGGATCAGCCATTGCCTCTCATAGGGTTCTGCTGTCACTGCTGCCTGATGACACCCAGCTTTTCTTCTGTCTTCCTCCAGCCTCTACAGATGTGTCCTCTAGCAAGGCAGCTTAAGTCTCAGACATGTCTGCTTGGATCTGTTACTCAGTCCCTCCAAGACCAACACCCTTCAACTTCCAGCAGGTCAAAGTAGCTAATGGGAACGCTCTTCGAAACTGGACAATTCGCTTCTTTCATCCGCTTCATCAGTCCAGAGCCTGGCGGTAACAATGGAGTTGTTTCTGCTTGATCCCATTACACTGAAGCCATAATCTGATTGTGCAGATGTCTCCTGTGTAACGTCCCCAGAACTATACTGACATGTATCTCCCCTCCTGATCTATCTGCACTGCCTTCCTGTAGCTGCCCTTATCAACTTCAGAACTCGAGTTATGGCCTACAATATATCAGGGATCTGTGCTCAGATACCTACTCACTTCATAATCCCCAGCAAGAGTAGAGTGCTCTTCAACTTCTGGCTATTTGGTGGTCCCACATACGAGACATCTAAAATTGAAAACGCTCCCCATCTCCATCAGAACTGCTGAATCCCTTGCAACATTCAAGAAGGCGTAAAAATGCATCTCTTTTGGATCCACTTGTCTCCCGATTTCCTAACTGGCAGGATCTGGATCATCACCTTTGTACGTCCCATCAGTGCTGTAGGCAACTACTTGTGTCATGTGCACCAGTGAAAATGGCGGTATTGGACACACTGGACTGACCTTTGACAGTCGTGTGTCTGCATCTGTGATGCTTTGTTGTGAAATCCACTTTTGTTCACTCTGCCAAAGGATATCCAGAAACAAGATGGGTCCTGCTAGGAGCCTGCATTGCTTTGCTGAGGCTCCAACTGCCGCTGCACACATAATCGCTGCCTGGACTGTCTCTCCTCCTGAAAGGATATGAATCCTGCACTTCTTCAGTCTGATGGCTCAGTGCCTTCAAGTTGAAATTTAGACATAGCATCTCTCCTGCTATTAAGATGAACATTTTTGAACATGTCTAACTTCTAACATTCCCTCTCCTTTGAGGCAAAATATGAATGATTATTGCCTGCAGTCCATTTACATTTTCATCTCTAGGCTTTTTTTATTGGCTCACACAACTTTCCAAGCGTTCAGCTGATGACCTCAAATTATTCATTCTGTTTTCTTTTTTACTCCTGCCTACATGAGGATAAATCATGGGGGGAATTCATCCTCCTAAGCTGGAAATAGAACGAACAACCTTTGTGTGCTCAGAACATACCCAACGGCTCATCGGGGACAGCTTTCCGAATGCTCTGTGTGGCCAGTTCCTGCTACGTTTCTCTGGAGGAATCTCTCTTTGACACCTCTGACACTGGCTTCCCACCTTGATGGAGTGACTGAGCACCACAGACATTTGTACTTAGGAAATACAACTGACCTTTCCAGTAGTCTTCAGAGATTCCACAATCATGTGCAATGACGACAAAAGTACATCCTCCTTAAATTCAATCGTTTTACGTATCAGGGCAAAAAGAGCAATCGTCTGGTCTGAGATAAGACATTTCACTCTCTCCTTACTTATTCAACTTAACGTCAGCAAAAATGCAGAGGCCATGAGGAAAAAATGAAGGAGAGCCTTACAGCTTCCGTCCGAGTTAAGAAGGGGACTAGTAGCCAGGAGCTGCTAACCGAAACCACTTGACTAGTCCATAATCAGGAAGTGTGACCACCTCTGTGAAGGCAGAGCACTCAGAGGTGTGTGTGTGTGTGTGTGTGTGTGTGTGTGTGTGTGTGTGTGTGTGTGTGTGTGTGTGTGTGTTAACACCATGCCAAGGAGAAAAGACATCGGCAATGACCTCAGAGAAGAAGCTGTCATTGCTCATCACTCTGGGAAGGGTTATAAGGCCAGAAATGGAAGGAAATGCACCATTCTACTGTGAGCAGGGTTATTTACACACAGGGAACATTCTAGACAGCTGTCAGTCTTCCCAGAAGTGGGCATCCCAGCAAAATGAGAATTTTTTCAAAATAAATAATGATATAGTGCAATGTGTTTGTGTTTTGCGTTGTCTCTCACCTGATGTTAGATTTATCGTGTGTCACCGTGCCTGACAGTGATGAGCAATATTTCACATGAGTTATGATGAACACAACCATCAGTATACAGTCGCCCCCATCCACCTTCCAATGTTTTGTCCCAGCAAATGAAAAAGACTGAAATGATAATGTCCATGTGTTACTGACACTCTACACAGCAGATGTGGCCACGGTGTGACTCTGGTACTCGGTGTTCTAGAGACATGTGGAGTTTCATTGCGGGTGTGGGGATGGGGGTGGGGGAGGTAGGGGTGGCTCTCAGTGAAGCAGCACAGCTGATCTCTGAATAATTGCAGAGCCATTAAGATGAATTATGGGGAATCATCCCTAGGATATGACAACCCATCCTCCTCTGCATGTCTCTGTCCCCCACCCACCCACCCCAAACCCCAAACCCCAAACCTCTCTGCCTATGGTGTGGATTCTCAGGGCGAAGCAATGTTGGTGGGGGAGGGTGGGGGCAGAGAAACACTTGTATGCTAGTTGCCATAGCAACGGGCTGAACTCAGCGCTTTATTGGATGCAGCAGCAGGCCTCTCAATGCAAGAAGCACAGTGGCCTTATAGCTGAAAGACACGGCAAATGAAACATGAGCCATGGCGGCTTCCCTGCGCTGCACTGGGTCACCCGTTCCTGCACATCATAGTGCGACAGCTTAACATCCCCTTCCAAAGGGGCGACTTTCTCCAGTGCTACGTACTGTACATGATCGCAGCTGAGCAGCAAGGTGGACGAAGACCTAAAGCAAAAAGGTAAAAGTGTGTGGCTGTGACACGGAAGCGTGACCCTTTATTTAACGCAGAGCACATAGCAATCGCTGTCACTATACACAAGAGTCTGGAATTTTCTGCATTTCTACATAATCCTTCTCGGTGCTTGAAGACTGAGACACCCTGACATCTGAGCGACTTAAAATTCAAATTACAAAACGCCCATCAACATAAGAACATTTCAGAATTGACTGGTCTTGGGGACAAAATATGAACATTTCCACAATGACCTTTGCATTTTGTTGTACTTTTTTAAACTGCATGCAATGAAAGATGGACAGGTGACCCTTGATCGTTTACCACATTACTGTATTTGTGCCACTCACATGACTTACATGTAGTAAAAGGCCCACGTGGTATCCGCACATTGAGCTGAAGTGGTGACACGGAAAGAAGACAATCAGAAATACCGCGGTACAGCGTCAGCCCTTCGTCTCACTGTACGTCCACAGCCTACAATTTGCGAGTAAAACACTGTGAAACGAGCTGAGGGCGCTGCACTCTGCTGTACTCTGCATTACACTGTTTCTGCCTGGTAATCCCCGTTTGATATTGTGGCACCACATCTGCTGCTATTTTCCATATTAAGTAGTATCTTAGGCCACGACTCCCAGGAAGAAAAATGAATTGAGTATTTCATTTCTCCTACTGCAAATATCATAACCACACAGAAGGAAACACTGATCTTTACTACTTTCATCAGCACCCCCTGAAGCCCCCCACCCCCGACCCCCAAGACTCCCCTGGGAGGTGAACGAGGAATTTGATTAAAGGAACAGAAATACAGCGTCACTGACGCCTCATGACCGAGGCAACGGGGGGGTGGGGGGGCGGGCTCCGGAGGGAGACACGTCGAAGCCAAATGCCGACATGTTGAGAGCGCGTAAAGCATCATTTACCGCATGATATGACGAGTGCCCTGCTCTCACACTCGCGCCCACTCCCACACTCATCTTCATCGTGCTCCAGCCCAGCAGGAACAAGTGACCCTGAAAAGAGGAGTCCCAGAAACTCCAAAAGAGGCCTGGCTTCTCTTCGTCCACTTCGCGTCCATGGATATCGACTGAGAAGAGCGTGCATCAGTGTGGAGACACGCTCTCCGGCCTCGCACACACTCGCCGAAAGTGAACATGTGTCCCTGAAGATGACATCGGTTCCCTTCAGTGCTACGGGGCATTTGGGTACTGTGTAAAGAAGAGCAAGTGACCTGGAGCGCAGTGGACACGTTGACATGGAAAAGTGTGAACTCAGGGTTTTAAGAACAACCTTAACAGATGAACAACTGATTCACACGACAACATGTTGATGAAATCACTGTACGCACTGTATGGTGAATGAAGGTTTCAATACTCACACAAAGAGCAACAAAAATTGAAAAAGACTCGGAAAGAATTCACCATCAACTGCACCCGAAAGGACTCTGCTACTCAGTGGAAATGTACCGCACTACATACAGTAATTTTACCCTAATGAAAATCTCCCTATTCCCACCACACCTCACTGCATCTCCAGCAGCACCGTGGAAAAGTAACCATGGCAACAGTGTGAGATGCCAGTGTGCTTTCCAGGTCATCTCGCACAGGGTGTCATTCACCACAGAGTCGGGGTTAGAGGGGCAGGGCTGGGGCTGGGGGTGCACTAAAAAAGATAACACGGTCATTTGAAAAGCAAAACTCCATCACCCACATCCCACCCATCCCAGATGGAGACTTGGCTTGCCAAGTGCATTGTGGGAACATTACCGCCACGTTGGAGGAACAAAAAAAGCAGGCGAGCCCATTTTTCTGATCAGAAACAGCAATGGGGACGTTTCCTTTACTATATTTACCGTGTTTCCTTTACTCCATTAATGCGTCTTCTTTCCTCTCGCACCATTACACAGCACACAGCACCGGATCCCGGATGCGGAGCCGACCTGGAAGCTGACCATTCATCCGCAGCGTGCTGACCCCCCCATGGTGCTCACCCTGGGTTTCTATTAACAATGAGGACGTAATGAAGTGGCGAGGAGGAGGCGTGGGGTGGGGAGGGGAGGGGAGGGGGTGTGTGGCTAAGATGGTCAGCGCTAATCCCACATATGTGCTCTCTCTCTGAGCAGGGTGTCGGGGGGGAGGGGCAGCGGGAACAGGTTTTACGACGCTGCTCTACATACTGAGCCGAAGAGTCAGCTGCTTTCCATCTCGCCTCCACCTGAGGCTGGACTGCAGGTTTGGCTCATGTGGTGTTAACACTTCCTCTTCTTGGTGTGCAGCGCAGTTGGGCCTTTCACATGTCAAAGTGTGTGTCCTGAAGGTCGTGAGTGAGAGCACAGCGTAGTTCCCTTTCTCCACACAGAGTAGCTCTTTTTACCCACTCAGATGGCTCCGTGTGCTGTTTGCTGTTAGCTTATGACGGCATTAGGGGCTCATGTCAGTACCGTGTCACGGCAGGGCGCCCCCTGGAAGACACATCATGCCATTGCAGGAGCACCTCACAGGCTCCAAGGGCTTTGGACTGCGGGAGGAAAGCCGCACTCATGTGTGGAGAACACTGACTTGAAGAAACCCACATTACTTCATTATTTCACAGTAAAGTACCACACCCAGCTCTGATTTATTGATCCTGTTCACTGGAAAAGACAACAAAACAACAGGGTAACACACCATACGAGTATAACATCTCTTGGTCAGTTTGAATGATGATGATGATGATGATGATGATGATGAAGGCCACTATCACACCTGCACCATGTTGAGAGTAATGGAATTTGGGGCACAAAACGCTTTTGTTAGAAACAACACGCTCATTCTGCACAGGGTGCCACAGACACTCAGCTCTTTTACCACAGTAAGGCTAAGTGGTGAAGAACAAGGTGTTTCAGTCCACAAACAGCAATGTGTGCACCCCCATTCCCTGCCATCTCCCCAGTACCTGCTGATTTGTGCAATGGAACGAACCCTTCAAGAATCATACCACGCCCAGTATGAAATGGAGTTGAGACCCAGCTCACAGAGAACCAGCGAGAGCCCTTGCCTACGGGGGCGATGACATTGTTACCGCAGGACTCCAGCTGAAGGAACCAACTGTGCTACGCAAGCAGCACAGCAGCACTACAGAGTTGTGGGCAAAGTTAAAAAATGTCTAAAAAAAATGGGCTTACCCAGCATTCCTCAGCTGACATTGGAACCCTTGACCCGGCGACTCTCCAAACCCAGTGAAATTGGAGCGCTGAGTCGTAGATGGAGAACATCTCTACCTTGGTCCACTACATCTCCCTACCACTGCACCCACCCGGTGAGAGTCCCCAGAGAGAGCGTCATGCGGCAGAGGCAGCGATGTCTTTTCTCCGGCCGGAATGATCCGGAATGGGACTGCACAACTGCGGCTCAGCGCACACCCACGGCTCACTGCTATCTCGTCTCCTGGCGTGGACCGCGGTGTGACTGTTTGTGTGGTGGGCTGGTGCAGAGGAGGGGCACTTGGAGATGAGCGGCACGGCTTTCCCCTCTCGGTAGGAAAGTTGAGCCGCAGGGCTAGAAGAAACATGTGCGTGTGATTTTTAGGAAGAATTCTTAGGAAAAAGGAAAAACACCGAATGCTGTTGAGTGTGGAGAATGCAGTAAATTATACTCCGTGTACCGTTACGTACATCGTTCTGGAGGATTTCATTTGTTCAAGGAAGAACGTAAATGAGTGATGCGGAAAGTGTACCTGCAGAGAAAAGCCCCCTCCCGCTGAACCCCCCCCCCCCCCCCGCCCGCTGCCACCCCCGACCTAAGGCCCGGTGGACATAGAGTGATGTCCCATTGGATCACATTGCAGCTACAGGGAAGACATGCGCACTCCCCGTGGACAGATTGTCCCTCCTCTTTGGCTGGTGAAAAGCACAGCAGACACAGACACAGACACACACACACTCTGTAAGTGTGACTCACTTACAAGGCAACGGTGCCACTGCCATCAGCTCCTCATCACACGTTTCAGCTGCTTCCCAGCTCCCTAAACTCAGTAAATGTGAGTATCTCACCAGCATGTGCTGGCATGTTTCTCAGGATGGGAGTGTGTGTGTGCGTGTGCTCAGAGACCCTTTCCAGCTTGTGATGGGCGGCTACATCCAGGGACTGAAGGGAGACTCATCTGTCTGAGCACTGACCACAGTCTCCATGGTAACCCACTGTACACACATTATCGCAATGAGACTTTCCAGCTGGTGAGTCAACGATTGTTTGCTCATGTGTTTTCCTCAGGATGCGTTACCATCCGTTCATCATTTTGTCCTTCAGGCATGTTGTCAGAGGGGGCCATAAAGTTGAGCGAAAGGAGGGTGCGACAGACAGGACCACGACAAACCTTTAGGATTATTTATCACACAAGTTACAGAGATCCATCAGAAAAGCGAAAATAAATATACGGTGGTTCTTCGTGAACGCTCGAGTTTTCACAGATGAGAACTTTATTTTCCAGATTTGTACAGTTTTATAGCAGTTTCTTCACCTATTGCTTCTATAAAACATCTGTCTGGAGTGGAGTGAAACCAGAGTTTCGGCTTCTCCTCAAACTCCTCGAAAACGGGAGTTGAGTACGACACAGGTGTCCAGCAGAAAGTAGTCAATCGCTGCAGCTCGCTTTGCAGAAGAGTTCCTGCTCAATGAAGAACATGCTGTAAGATTTTTATTAGCTCATATGGACGCTGAAACACATGTGTCTGGACTATGGGAGGAAACCTACATGAGTGGTGGGCGAACCTGCAACCTCCACGCAGACTGATCCGCTCTCAAACCCGTGTCTGAATGCCCAGGCGGTGTGAGGCAGCAGCACTACCCGCTGCGCCAGATGCCACTCAAACCAGGGACCAAATCAGTCGGAACTGTGAAAAGTGGACAGTTGTCCAGCTGAATGTGTACACAGCGCAGAGTCGGCGGCTGTCTGGCAATTCAGTTATGAGCAGGACCCACAGATGAGGGGTTCTTTGCGACCCCAGCAGTAACTCGTACCTGCGGTACATCGGTAACGTATCTACGGCACATGATGTACCTGTACATGATGTACAATGATGTGCCTGCGGTACATCGCTCATGTTTGCTCTACCGTGAGCCTCCAGCCAGCACTGTAAGTGAAACAGCTGCATTTCAGGCTCCCGTTTCCCACGTCTCGGACGTTTGTCTCCAAAAAGCCAACGGACCGGCCCCATGCCTGCCACTCTGTGCTCCTTACTCATGGGGCGCTGTTGAAACACCACGTCTGGGGTTTTTGCAAGAAAGGACTATTGTCCCGCTCTGGCGACAGCAAGGATTTCTGAACGAGGGCAGAGAGTGAAAGACGCGACGCTCGTGGAGCAGCGCTGGTCAGGTGTTTGGAAAGGAGCCCCGCTCTGTGTCCCTCCTCCTCCTTACAGAAGGGCTCATGCTGTTCAGTCGACTCCGTTACCCACAAGCAAAAGCACGGCTGCATTAGGCAGGATTACATTTGACCTGGAAGCCATGGCAACTACCTGAGCACAACGGTCGAGGCTGGGAGAAGGACTCACGGCGCTGGGTCGGGTCAGGTCGGCAACCCCTAAGGGGATAAGGTGGCCCTCGGCCTCTCCGGGTACCCACCGACAACGACGAAGCACGTGGCACGCGGCTGAGGCACGAGTCTCACTCTCCCGTGATTCTTTGGGGCATTATTTAGCAGCTCCTGCTTGTGCTTGAGCCACCTGCGGGCTTTGGGCTAATCCCATTAGTAAGAAAGACTCTGTGCTGTGCCAGCCAGAGTCTGCGTCCGCTGGCTTTGCGGAGCGCAGAGACAGAGGGACAGGACATGACTTCATGCGCTGCTCCGTCTTTCGCCTCTGAGCGCAGTCACACTCCTTGCCCTCAGAGGAAGAGGAAAACATGAGTAAAAAATGGTGCGTAAACCACAAGGTGTGCAGTTTGGTGTGTTTATGCTAAATGACCCTGCGCCAGACGCCACTGCACCTCTGCAGTCACGACGCCACAAGGTGCAGGATCACAACAAAATTGCCTCGTCCAGATAGACACACTGCTGGAGCCCCCCCACCCCCCAGCTCGAACCCATCTGCACAGAGGGAAAATGAGCGAACGGCGGCGATGGCGACGCTGAAGCCGAATGGGCAACAAAGTCCAAAGCCTGCGAATGAAGGGGCAAAGAAGAGATGTTTCCTTTGGCAAGTGGTACCAGTGAGCAGAGCATCATGAAACAGGATTTCTGCAGTGTCCTAAAGTACAATTCATAATCGCATCATATAGCTGAAACGAAAATATTTTGTTTGACCTGTTAGGTGGGGACTTATTTTAACTCCAGCAAGTTTGACCTAAATAAATAATTAAACTGCAAAATGCTATCACCTGTTGACTTTTTCCTCTATCTCCATGGTGAGATAGAAACAGACAGGAGACCATGTTCTGCCTCATGCACTGTACATAATATCCAGACACACACACACAGAGGCTGATCATAACAGGTTAGGGAAAAGGGAGCTTCATCACTTTGCGTTTAGGGACTTAATTGTATTGTCCACAGTGCCATTCAAACCCAGAGCCAGGATCCAAGCGCTGGTGATGCTGCTCCTTGGACTCACAACAAAAGATGCAGCACGGTCTCTCTACAGCACTTTTGTCTTCTTTCACATTGCAACTTGTTCTTCCTTGTTCTTGCTTTAGTGACGACAAACTGAGCTACGAAAGCCAAGCCCACCAGAGGTAACTTGAGAGACGCCAGTCTTTTCCTTCCAGATGCTCTAGAAACACAGATAGAGAAATGGTCTTTCGAAAAGTCTTCAATACAGTTTGCTCGCAACACACTGCACCTCTCACATCCCCCCTTCCTCCTTGTGTGTGTCCACACACACCAAGCCAGACAGTAGAAGCCCTATGGGAATGTAGCTGATTTCAAGGCTCTTAACCTTTGACCTCAAACAAATGGGTAGTGCTTCCATTCCTCCACGTGTTGCCCCTGCAAATAGTGCAATACGCACACTGTGTCCCCGCCCCCACCCGGGCTGTTCCGGGCTTTGGAGAGATGCTCTTGCCCCAGGATGGCCGAGGAGTAAAGGAGCTCAGATGCAGAGACAAGCAGGCAAGACCTGAGCTGAACTCCGCAGACGTGGAGCCAGAGCCTGAGAAGCAACCTTGTGTAGTGCTGAATTGTCTTTATTGTGGAGACACACAAATATACACACACCGTGTCACTGAAATACAGATACAAAGACATATATAACAGAGAAAGAAAAACTCCACAAATAGCCCAGGATATCAAACTCTCTGCAGAGCCTTATTCAGGCCTTTGGAGGAAAGATGTTTTATCCTTTAGCTATACAACTGTGACTGAATGCAATGATACCCCATTCAGCCCAGGGTTTATCCCACTGGTACTGCTTGTCCCATCTGGACCAATGACAAACACACAATAACAAGGAAAATGACAATATTGACAGTTTAACAAAGGAAAAACCTCCTTTACCTTTTCCCCTCAAAGTGACTTACAGTGTTACACTACCTGCAGCTATTTACCCATTGACACATCAAGGTAATTTCAGGATAAGTACCTTGCACAAGGGCACCACCGCAGGAGGGGGATTTGAGCTGCTCACCTCAGCATCAAGGAGGAGCAGCACTGACCGCTGTGCTACACGTTGTTTTAGAGCAAACCCACTTCTCTACCTGTGAGCTCTGTTTCATCCCAAACGCTGCACAAGAGCTGCACATTGTGTGGGAAATGATGTACAGAACTCAACATCCTCGTGTCTCGGTGAGCACTGATACACTCAGTGGCTGTATATGTCCATGACGTAGAACAGATTGTGCTTCTTTCACCGTTCGCAATCTATAGAGAGCACAAGCCCTTCCTAGGATTCTTACGTCGTGCCAGACTTATGGCACAGATTTACCTCCTCTCCTGTCACCCCATATGCTGCACTGGAGTTCGCTGCTTGGGGCTTGAAACCATTCATTTAAAACTTGCCATTCTAACATAACACTTAAAACTATGAACAGAACAGGTGTTTGCTGTGGATGCATGAGCCACCTACCAGTAACACCATCTCTAGCTGAAACTCCTTCACCATTCCAGGTGTTAATTTTAAAATCAGTGCATGAGGTGCCCACCCACATGCCAAACTGCAGGACTTACTCAGTAGGACACAGTAGTGTCCTATGTGCTTGTCTTGCCAAAACATGGTTGGACCTCCTAAAAGCAGGATGGAGCATTTCTGCTCTATGTGAATCACAGTCCTGAGCAGTCTGCACACGGAGGTTGTGTTAAAGGTGTTGTTGTGTCGGCTTGCCTTTGTTGGCCCAGCCAGATGTGATGAAGCTCCTTCATGTCCACAGTTCATCCACATTATGTGTGGTGGCCAGGAATGGAAAAATACATAGAGGGCAGATACATGCCTTTAATAAATGCCATAAGTGCTGCCACTCTCCACCAAGGGCAGCTCTGCACCCCCTGGATATGGTCAGCCGAGGTGTGGTCCAGAATCTAGGTTCATTTTGCAGGACCCCCCTTTAGTGAAAGCCTTCCCTTTTTGTGGCAGATTCCTGTTCCATGTGCATAGAAGCGTCCACTGTTCCATTCATGTCATCTTCCTTTGCTGCTTGAGGCTCCTTTCTGCTACACATGGATTGCCAAATGTAGTTTTTTCCCACAATGCCATTACATTTATTTCTGTATTCTGCACCCACCTTGTCCGCAAAACCGGGATGCTAACTGCCCTGTACCACCCGTCACCAAACGGACAAACGAAACACATGGTACAGAAAACAAAGGATGCTCTGTGCAGAATGTCCTCTGGTGACTGGAAAACCTGTCTTGCCAGGCTTTTGTTAGCCAAACATAGAACTCCCACCATTACAGCGGGGAGAAGCCCTGCACAGTTACTCACAAATAGACAACTTACCGCTGCACTGGATCGGCTCCACCTTGATTCCCAGAGTCACATGCACTACAAGTAAGCGGAAAGGGACACAAGACCAGGCAGTTCCCCACCCCTATGGTGACGGTGTTTGCCTGAAACTACATTTGAGAACCCAAATGGGTACCGACTGTAGTGGAAGTGGCCACAGGCCACATACAGTATGTTATCATGTGCGAGAGGAGGATGGAACCAATCAATGAGACTACATTGACTAACTTTGAGAAAAGCCACCAGTCATCAACTTGTAAAGCATGATATGGTGTATAAGCAAAGTGATGAAGAACATACCATAAAAGGGTGTTAATGATTAATATATGACATTAATAACACATTCATATAACTCAGTGTACAACACTATCATTGTTGAACCTTCCGGTTCATTCGAAAGGGCCATTCTTCAGAAGGGCCTACAAAGACAATTTCAGATTAAATGAAATAAACCAGCTGCAGCTGCTGTGGTGACTTTTGCGACAGAATGTTCATGATAGTCCCTGTCATGGCAAAAATCATTTGCTTACAACTTGAAGCAAATTCCTTCAGAAAAATTCCATGGGACAGATCATCCAATGGACACAGGTCACCTGGGGAGAACGCGGATGACAGTAGCCCTTTAAATGGGTCTTGTCACGCCCCCGCCCCCACACTAGACAGATGCACCTGCAGCAGATCGGGGAGCTGGGGTATTAAAGAACAGCACCAAACAGATCCACTTGTGGAACCTCATCTGAGCACACTGCAGCCTCAGCGCTAGCAAAGTTTGAGCGAGTTGCCTGGTGTCCCTGTTCCCTCTTCTCTTTACCCTGTGCCTGAGTCTCCCTGGTTTTCCTCACCCATGGCTTGCTTTGGACCACGACTTTGGATTCTCCTCGAAATGACGTTTGATCCTCAGTGACCTATTGCCTGTCTATTGACTACAATACTTTGCCTATTCCTTGTCTGTCCACGCTTGCCAATAAACGGTGCACCTACAATTGGGTCTGTTGCCTCTTTGCAATCATGACAGAAGGTTCCGCCTCCCCATTGGACCCAGTGGTGCTATAGTGCATACAATGCGCACTCACCTCCCAGGGCACATTACTGGAAAGCCACGAGTAGACCCTGAAGCGGCTCGAGGAGGCGTTTCAGGAGCTAGTTCAGGCACTACAGGAGAAGGGGGTTGTGGACCTGTCCGATCCTGACAGCACAGAGGGGGCCACCGCAGCACCAGCCCAGTTTGCCCCTCTGGTTCTGGAGCAGGATCCCCATCTCACCACTCCGGAACGCTACGATGGCTCCTCTGCTTGGTGTCAGGTCTTCATCATGCAGCGTTAGCTCATCTTTGCCAGTCTGCCACCTGTGTACTGCTCTGACGAAAGTAGAATTGCCAACCTCCTCACATTGCTGACTGGATTGGCATTGCAATGGGCGATGGCTGCTAGGGAGAACCACACTGAGACCACCTAAGAGGAGTTCAAGAAGTGCTTCCAGGCGGTGTTCGGGCACCCCCTGTTGGCCCACACAGCCAGTGATCGCCTGATGGAACTCCAACAGGGGAACCGCTCGGTGGCTGATTACTCCCTCATGTTTGGAACCCTAGTGGAGCAGAGCAGCTGGAATGAGGCGTCCCTCCTGGCGAGTTTTCAACTTGGGCTGAACCCTCGGATACAGGCCGAACTCCAGTACTGAGGTGAGGACTGGACGGTGGACCGGTTCATCGAGACGGTGGTGGCCATAGACAATCTGGATCGTGACCGGAAACCCTGTACAAGGCAACCCTCACCCACCTCCTACACTCCGGAGGAAGTGCCAGAGCCCATGCAGATTGAACACTGGCATCTGACCCCGGAGGACAGACAGTGCCGTTTCCAGCGCCGCCTTTGCCTGCATTGAGGCGGCTCTGGCCACTTCCAAGCCGCCTATCCAGCCCACCCGGGATCCAAGGTTAGTAGTTGTCGCCGTATGGGTACACAACTTACAGTGCCGATTGATCTGTCATGGGGAGGGGTTGGGTCTGTGCACATATCCTGGTGGATTCAGGAGCTGCTGGCTGCTTTATGGATAGCGGTTTGCCGAAGCGCACCGCATGCCCCGATGTGCATGCGAGAACACTAAGGGTTAGCGCACTTGACAGACAGCCCCTTGGGAAAGGGGTTGTGGAAGCCCGAACGGAACTGTTACTCCTGAAAGTAGGGGCGTGTCATCAGGAACGGCTGGGGTTTTACCTGATCGCTTCTCCAGAGGTCCCTGTCATCCTGGCTTTCCTCTGGCTATCTCTACATGACCAGGGGGTTTAACTGGAGCAAAGGTGAACTGGTCTCTTTGGGTCCTCAGGGCAGCAAGAGGTGTCTGTCCTTGCCATGCAGAGCCATCTTGGCGGAATGCTCCGATATGCCTCAACAGGTGGAAATCCCATTGGAAGACCTCCAGGAGGTCTTCAGTAAAGAGCAGGCTGCGGCGCTGCCACCCCACAGGCCATGGGATTGTGCCATAGGCCTCCTCCCTGGTACTATGCCACCCCAAGGCCATGTGTATCCCTTTTCACTCCCAAAGCATGAGGCAATGCAGGGGTATGTGACCAAAGCAGTAGAGGCAGGGATCATTTGACCCTCTGCGTCCCCTGCCTCAGCCAGGTTCTTTTTTATTGGTAAGAAGGATGGAGGCCTCCATCCGTGTATAGATAGGCCTAAACAGCATCACCATTAAATATCCCCATCCTCTACCCTTGATCACTGCAGTACTCGAGCAGGCACACAGGGCACAGATATTCACCAAATTAGATCTCCTCAGTACAGACAACCTGGTCAGGATCTGGAAGGGTGACTAATGGAAGACGGACTTTAGCACCACCCTCGGCCACTATGCATATATTGTGATGCCTTTCGGTTTGGCTAACATGCCCAGTGTGTTCCAGGCCTTTGTGAACTACGTGTTGGGGGATCTGGTGAACAACGGTGTCCTCGGGTACCTGGATGACATTCTGATCTATTCCAGGTCCAAGGAACAACATATCAAACAGGTAAGAGAGGTACTCAAACGACTGCTGTCTCACCGCCTGTTTGTGAAAGCAGAAAAGCGCTTGTTCCATCAAGAGCAGCTCAAGTTCTTGGGTTTCGTCCTGAGCAAGGAGGGAGTGGCTATGGACCCAGGAAACGTCTGAGCCGTGACTGACTGGCCCTGCCTGAGGATGGTAAAGGCCCTGCAAAGATTTCTGTGGTTTGCTAATTTCTATAGGCAATTCATCCAGGATTACAGTACCATCGCTGCACCACTCACAGCTCTCACTGCAAGTAAGAGCGCCTGTCTTGCCTGGACTGACTCCGCCCAGAATGCCTTTGAGTCCCTAAAGAAACGGTTCACCTTAGCTCCCATCCTCTGACATCCAGACTCCACACTACCGTTCCTGGTGGAGATGGACGTGTCAGTGATTGGGGTGGACGCTGTGCTGTCCCTACGTTATGGGAACCCCTCAAAGTTGTATCCTTGTGCCTATTTCTCTTGTAAACTGCCCAAGGTCAAACGGAACTACGACATCGGCAACAGAGAATTGCTGGCACTCGAAGAGTGGCGGTACTGGTTAGAAGGGGCCGTACATCTCTTCGTAGTACTGACAGACAACAACAACCTGCAGTACCTCCAGACGGATCGACACCTGAACCCTAGGCAAGCCAGGTGGATCCTTTTTTTACTACATTTACATTTATTTGTTTAGCAGACACTTCTCTCCAAATCAGCTTCTAATGAACTCTATGTAGTGTTACCAGCCCACACACCTTATTCACCAAGGTGACTTACACTGCTAGATACACTACTTACAATGGGTGACTCATCCATACATCAGTGGAACACACTCTGTCACTCACACACTTTGGGGGAACTTGAACAGCATGTCTTTGGACTGTGGGAGGAAACCAGACCACCCAAAGGAAACCTACACAGACACGGGCAGAACATGCAAACTTCACACAGACTAAGCAGGGATCGAACCCATGTCCTTTCACACCACCCAGGCATTGTGAGACAGCAGCACTACTTGATGTACCACCGTGCCGCCAATGTATTCCATTTCATGGTGACTTACAGACCTGGCAGTAAAGACACCAAGGCCGATGCCCTGTCTTGGATGCACGAAGGCCCCCCTTCCTCAGATGCCCCGGAACTCATTCTGCCCAAACATTGTATGGTCGCCCCTGTGCAGTAGCATTTCCACCAGGACCTCCAGGAAGCCCAAAGAACAAAGCCTGTGCCCCACAAGAAGCTGCCAGGGGAGCAATATGTCCTGACAAGCATGCGACCAACTTTTCCGCAGTGGGCCCATGACTCCCCAGTGTCAAGGCACCCAAGACTCAGCAGAATGCTCTCAGTCCTTCAGAAGCAATTCTGCTAGTCCTCCCTCTGCTGAGAGGACTCCTGGGACTACATCCAAGCTTGTGTCACCTGTGCCCAAGCCAAGACCCTGACCCAGAAGCCGGCTGGGCTCCTTGAGCCCCTACCAGTGCCAACACATCCCTGGTCCCACTTCGTACTTGACTTCCTTGTCAACCTCCCGTCATCGGAAAGTAAGACCACAGTGCTCACGGTGATTGACAGGTTTTCCAAGGCATCTTGTCCCTCACCCAAAACTCCCCGCAGCTATGGAGACCACAGAACTTCTATTTCACCATGTCTTTCATCTCTCGGGCTTGCCAGAGGACATCGTCTCTGACAGAGGGTCCCAGTTCACCTCCTGGTTGTGGATAGCTTTTTGGCAGAAACTGGGGATATCGGTGAGTCTAATGTAGGACTATCATCCTCAGGCTAACGGGCAAGCTGAACGCTTACAGCAAGACATTAGCCACTTCCTGCACAGTTATATATGCCCACAACATACTGACCCACACATCCACGGCCTCTCACCCTTCCAGTGTGTCTTTGGGTATAAACCTCCATTGTTCCCCTGGCACCCCAGCTTGATATATACGCCCCCTGCAATTGGGTTTGTCGCATCCTTGCAATCATCACAGACCTGCTGTTCCCATGGACAGTGAACCTCATACACATCCAAGCAGCACTGGTACCATGTCACTTAAACATGCAGTCCAAAACATCATCATACTTTCACCTCACACGGACATGGAAGATGTTACCTGCAGGGTTTGCAGAGAAAATCTCAGAGAAATGAAAACCCATTTAAGTATTTCTTTCTGTGTTGCTCTGTAAATCAGGAATGGATAAAGGTAAGAACTGCCACGTGCTTGAAAACAATGGAAAAGCTCTGAGCTGGAGCTTTCGCAAAGAACACGAGGGAGCGAACAAAAGTGACCGCAGCACATTCACTGGATACTTTTCTTCAAAGTGATTTGCAAAGACCTGCCCGGCTATAGAGTTGGGTAATTTGTCATGGCAACAACAACAGACATGCACTCAACCGGTACTGGAATGAAGAAGAAATGCTTCAGGTGCTCAGATCTCCCTGTGGATTTAAATAAGATTTAGAGCAAAACCATACAGGTCAACTCAAGAGTGCTCTCCCATCTTTGTTCTTGCAATTTTGATGGAGCGTTTTTTAGGGTAAATGCACTGTGCGAGGGCATTACAGCTGTAGGGATTTGAACTGGTCACTAACTGATCCAAAGACAGCAGCCCTACAGGCTATGGTAGGAGCTACATTTAAATGGCAGTATCAACAAAACACAAAATATGTTGAACAGCACCTGCAGGCTCCTGAGATGGTCACGTTCACAAAGCAACTCATGATTTCAGCTCTGCTTTCAATACACTAAAGGCTCAAAACACAGTAAAACACTATACACCCAGATGGGCCTCAGCAAAACAGAGTCCTGCATTGGGGTACAAACTCCTGCTGCCCCTTCAGGTGACCAGGCAGCAAAATTTCTTGAATTAAACTACTCCTCAGAGGCCATATGAAAGACAACATGGGGAAGATTTGAAAATACGCCCAGAAATTCTAAAACATGTAGTAAATAATTAATACCTAATGACCTAAAACGCATTGAAAATATTTGTGTTTTACACAGAGTTTGTTTTAGTGCCATGTCAGTAGTGCTGAGTATTGGTCAGTGGCGGTCGGGGGGTGTCCATAATTCTTTCTTGCCAGCTGTCCATTGAGGTGCTTTTCAGTGGCTGGGCTGCGACACACTCTCCGCATGGAATTCCTGTGCAACACTGCAGAGTTTACTGCCTGCATGAGCAGAAACTGCACACGCTCCCTCCTTCCACCGCCCCACCAAAAGGGCAAACTTCAGTGATTACTGATCTGTCACTTAAAAGACCAATTGCTGCTGAGTACCACCCATGACCCCCCGACCCCCCTGAGCTCACAAATGTCCCCTTCAGTGAGAGAAGTGCAGGCTGCTGTGTTACACTTGGTCTCAGTGTGTGTGTGTGTGTGTGTGTGTTAAAGGAAAAAGGAGAAATTATGCTGGAAAGCTTCAGTAAGGAGAAGCAATGTTTCAGTTGATGTGTTCTGTGCAATCACCTCCTGTCACTTCTGTTGCTAAACAAAACAAAACGCAACAGCATCTGTTTTTCAGCGACATTCAGAGTAAAAGAAAGGAAATGTAGGCACTCAGCAGAATTAAGCTGGACTGGAGTGAGCAGAGACTAATAAGATTTGTCACAAGACCCAACCTCCAAGTTGGAAAGTTCCATAGTAAGAAATTTCTGCCAACACACACACACACACACACACACAGTACACAGTAGCTGGAGTCAAGATGTAAATCCAGGCTCTTCAACACCACTGGCTTCCCCTGTACATTCTGCTGAGTCACAGCATCGTAGGAAACCTGTTCACCTGAAAGTGTCCCCCCGACCCTCCCACTGTCTCGCCCCCCAGCAGTGAAGTGCTACAGCGCTGTGTCTTTAACTGGGTGGCTGAACACACCCATTGAGAGTGAATGAACACTTAGGGAGCCTGATGCCCAAACACCCCCCGTCACTGCAGCTCTTTTTGTGGTCCCCCCCCATACACAGCCCTCCTCATGGGGTCCCCCCCTCTGTGCAAAGGTCACTTACAGCTCAGCGTCATGAAGAGAATCCAACCTGGAAGCCGAGAACAAGAAGAGCACCCAGCGACGCCCTGATCTGCAGCAGCCGAGTGATCGTAGACAGGGCACCGATTCGCCGCAGCTTGGGCTGCACCACACACACACACACACACACACACACACACACACACACACACACACACACACACACACACACACACACACACAGACAAACAAGTGGAGGACTCTTGCTTAATTTCCTGTGCAGTTCCTAGTTCAACCTCGATTACATCCGGAATGTGACCAGTAGATGCAAACAGATTATCTTTCTCGTTGGGGGGGGTGGGCATTCTGGAGGGTGCTAACGGCCGCCATGACCACAAACCAACCTGAAGCAGAGGCTCAGCGTAACGGTAAGGATGTGCTCCTCCTCTAGATGTGTGCTCAGGTCGCAGGAAGCCCCCCCACCCGGGGTACGTGACAATGAGGGAGGGGGAGCCAATGCAGGTGATGAATGACCAAGTGCAGAGCACTGTTACACAACAGTGGGGTTGGGGGGTGTTTCACGCCACCTCCCCGAATGCAGCAGAATTGAGAAAATTGAGAGTGGAGGGGGGAAAGATCATGCCCCCCACCCACCCCATTCTTTTACACCTATAAAAATGGCTGTTACCGCTACTGATGGCACAGCCTCCGCAGAGCCCCCATAGCAGCAACGAGTCAACGACTGCAGCAGCAGGAATCGGCGCCCCCACCCCCACCCCCCCCGCAGGATGACGTGGCGCTTTGCGCGATTCCTGCCACAAGGCTCATCTCACGTGGCCCCGCCGCGGGTCCGATCTCCATCGGCCAGTCTCGGCCTGGCCTCGGTTCCGGCTCCAGCCGGCGGGGGTCGCCCCTCCGAGACAAGCGCGGTGCCGAGCGATGCCGGCCGACCGACGAGCGAAATGTCCAACGAAACGTCCGGCTTACCTTCAGTCACGTAGTTGTGGTCCCGCAGAAAGCTGTGGTTGATTTTCCGGGTGTCCGCGTCCTCGCCCATTGACAGCAGGGCTCGTGAGCATACTCTCGCGCAGGGCACTGGTGGAATCCGCGGTGGGTCGAGTGGTCAGAGCACCGTCCATGCTGCTGCCGCCTAGCAGAAGGACGTGGAGCGTGGCATCATGGGATGTGGTGAGGAGGCAGCGGAGGAGGAGGACGAGGAAAGCGCTCGTGGGGGGACCAAGAGTGAGAAGCCAAGGAGAGCGAGAAGCACACATGCGCTCCTGGCGCTGACACACACACATGCAAACACAGGCACGCACGCACGCGCACACACACACACACACACACACACACACACAGGCGCACGCACACTCACGCAGAACGCTCACGCTGACACACACCCCGACACATAGGCTATTAGCCCCCCAGTCCAGGTGTAAAAGGCTTTAGCTGGAATGTTCTGGTGAGACTGGAAAGCAGGATGATCAAGGTACGAGCAGGAGCAGTTCCCAGGGGTCCAGCAGCGAGGTGAGTGTCCGCTCGGCTCAGGCGCTCCCAGGTCCGGCCCTTGGATGGCGTGTGTGCGCGCACGCTTGTGTGTGTCCCCCTCCTGATCGCAGTCTCTGCGTCCCAGTGCAGGGCGAGCGTTCCACAGGACACAGATGGAGGGCAGGGTAGAGCGTTCCAGTGCGGCTGCTCACTGCTGCAGAGCGAAAGCTGGCGTGTGCGTGTGTGTGTATGTGTGTGCACGTGCCACACAGAGCGAGCGCGAGCGAGAGAGAGAGAGAGAGAGATGGATGAATGTACGCACTGCCTCCTTTGCCTGCCTACTGTTGCTGCCAAATGTCTGTGGTGCAATGGATAGGCTCCACCCCCCATGAGACCAGCCAATCAGAGTGAAGCGCTGAGCTGCATCCCAGCCGACCACAGGTGACAACAGCTAAGAAGAGAAGAGAAGAGAAGAGGACAGGACTCCCAATTATTACTGTTACTGTTTCACTATTAATACTTTATTTCTTTATTATCTGTCTTTAGCTGGTGCTGTGATGCGAGCACATGAAGTCGCCCAGACAAACACGCAGCGGGCGGCTGCAGCCTGTTCATGCTCTCCGACACGACGGTCACTGATGGACACTGAGAGACAAGGCAAAGCCTCCGTTTCGGAACAAGTCAGAGAACTGAACTCGTCTGTGATTTTAGTCAATGTAACAGCTAAAGTAGGAAAGTGAACGCAAAGGACACTTGTTTTATCGTAATGCTTCCCTGACATTTTAACAAAAACTGACACGTAAACATAACGACGTCGGTGTTCGGTGTCGGTGTCACTGTCAGTGTACAGACAGCAGCGCCACCTATTGACACACTTCACATGGACCGCAGTGCTACAGCTCAGAAACCTCAACTGCAGGAACCTCTTCTCTGGCAAAGAGATGCGGAGTTGAAAGTGAACAAATAAAACGACACGTGAATGATTTGCTGTCAATACCCCTCATCCCTTACAATGAGGCCTCCGACCTCAGACGACCCCAGATGTGTCACGTGGATTTAAGCCGAAAAGCTTCTTGCCTGTGTGGTCACTTACTGCCCCCCATATTGCCCCCATGCCAGGTGAACACAGTGAAGACACCACCAGCGAACAGCCAGCAAAGATGCGCTGTCCCCTCCCCCACTGTCAGATCGCGGCTTTACTTGGGTCAGGATGTATTAGTGGTCTGTCTGTCCCCTGCAGAGGACGTGCTGGACTGATGGTAACACTCCACTGACCAATGGCACAGCGCCTCATTTATGGTGCAGCAAAGCTCCAGACTCTTGGCTGACAGAAACATCATGTGAAATGATGCCCTTGGCTTGTTGCTGTGACCGCGGACTGTTGGGAGGAAGTTGAGAGGAAGCGTGGATCACGTACACGTTTGCACCCGTGCCCGTACAGGTGAAGATGCCCACGGCACATTGCACTAAGCGGCACAAAAGGAAATTTCAGTTATACATCGTGTATCATTTCGAATGTGAACTAATGCTGCATCTGCACTGTGCTGACAAACAGAGCCACAAAAGCATCTGACACGATATTGCAATTATTTAACCCAAATAACTTTCTCTCTCTGAGGCTAATCACCGCACTGTGATGCTTTGTTAAAGGTCTTGGCACAGGGAACCCTACGGAGTTTTCTGCTTTGCCAGCGCAGGTTGGGAGGACCCATTCACACACACACACACACAGCTGCAGCAGCAGGAACACGAAAACATCGGGCAAGTGAAGTCGGAGGAGGATACTTGGGCCCCCTGGACGACATTTTCGCCCATTTTTCGAGGCTCAAGCGGTCCCCTCCGGCCACCATGCAGTGCAGCATCCGCAGTAGGGTTGCCAACTCAATTATATGCACAGATGGTTCGTTTTTTACTTTGAGTCTAGAGCTCCCTTAACTGCAATTTAGCGGAGATGGGAGTACCAGGCAAGCGTCGGTATATGTCATAGACTGACTTCCTATCCTGGAATGACTAAAGAGTAATGACAAGGAATTATGGAGTTCGTATTTCAAAGTATTAAGGGGTCGTCTGCTTTGCATTAGAATATATGCAGGAGCTGCAGTAACTGAGGCATGAAGGTATCCATCCAGGAGGACGTTACACTATACAGATGGCCAGCAATGTGGAGGAGAAGAAGAATGGAATCGTTGGCTGGTCTCCTGAAGAGGAGGCACCATGGATACACACAGGAGTGTTACATCAACGATGCAAAGGTGCGATGACAGCCAGTCGTGTATTTCAAATCGGCCGAGACCCATCTGCTCCAGGAACTGCATCATCTTACGCTCAGACACAAACATAAGATTTTTCTTTGCACTGAAATCAAGTGTCCTCTTAAAAGCCCAAGTTTCTATGTCTGATGAGCTTAATTTCACTAGTGCTAGGGCTTAAAGTATGAAATCTGCCATTAGGTTATTGTTAGGATTGTGCACACATGTATATGCACTGTATAAGATTTGCTGATGCTGTTCCTTACTATGGGGGGCGTGGTGGCGCAGTGGGTTGGACCGGGTCCTGCTCTCTAGTGGGTCTGGGGTTCGAGTCCCACTTGGGGTGCCTTGCGATGGACTGGCGTCCCATCCTGGGTGTGTCCCCTCCCCCTCCAGCCTTATGCCCTGTGTTGCTGGGTAGGCTCTGGTTCCCTGCGACCCTGTATGGGACAAGCGGTTCAGAGAGTGTGTGTGTGTGTGTGTTCCTTATTATTTATGACAGAAGAAAATGGAAAAGTTGTTTTATCTCCAGTTTCAGAGATTGAAATTAGGTCCTGGTGTGAAATTTTTCTGTGAAAAACCCAACGGAAGATCACATTCCCAAAAAAGTCAGCTGCAGTCATACCCAAGCATTCTGTTCCTCATGGGCTGGGGTTGAGTAGCTTGGCAGGAGCTTTGGTTCTTTTTGTTCAGACTGTAGAAGCTCCACAGATCCTGAAGGCCCCCTGGACCCCAACTCAACATACTGTAAACGCCTCCGAGAGCAGAGGTTCTGCAAGTTCAGATATGAAAAAATGTACCACTTTGCATGCATTCGGCACACTGGACAGAAATGCATCTATTTGACATCTTTCGCATGAACTGTTTACCACTTTTCACTGGATGTTTCAATGCCTGTTGAAAAGTTACTAGGGAGGGCTCTTGAACTCAGCTCTTGAAGGCAGTTGAGGCTGGAGATACCTCTCATGAACCCCAAACCACAGCTGCCTGAACTGTAAAGAAGATCCTTTAGCATGATGCAAAAGCATCATTTCACACAAAGGCATCGCTCCCAGCATGGGAACACTGCCACCCGCTTGGACACACTCGCCCACAGGCTGTCATGCTGGCAGATGGCTAGAAATGGGCCCACCCACCCCAATCCATGGGTGGTAAGGCATTCCTCCCCAACAATCTGCCAAGTCTGAAGAGCACCAGCAGCTTTCCATCATAACAACATCCCTCCAACTGTTATGGATCCTCATTTGGCCACAAAATGCATAAATGTAGTGAGATCTCTTTACTCTCAATGTTGATAAGACTAAAGAGATGATTGTTGACTTCAGAAAGACCCAAGTAGACCACTCACCACTGCACATCAATGGAAGAACTGTGAGAAAGAGAAAGCTCCAAGTTTCTTGGTGTGCACATGACAAAGGACCTCTCCTGGACTCTCAACACCACCTGCTGAGCCAAGAAGGCCCAGCAGTGTCTCCACTTCCTACGGAGGCTGAGGAGAGCCAAAGTGCCCCCTCCCATCCTCATCACCTTCTACAGAGGGATGATGGAGAGCGTCCTGACCAGCTGTCTCACAAGTCTCTCAAGTCTGAAGAGCACCAGCAGCTTTCCGTCATAACAACATCCCTCCAACTGTTATGGATCCTCAGTTGGCCACAAAACACATAAATGTAGTGAGATTTCTTTACTCTCAATGTTGATAAGACTAAAGAGATGATTGTTGTGTGGTACGGGAACTGCACAGTCTCTCACCGCAAGACCCTACAGTGAATTGTCTGAACAGTTGAAAAGATCATCGGAGTCCCTCTACCCACCATCGACACCTCATACAAAAACCTCTGCGTCCACAAAGCCACCAGCATTGTGGGCGACCCCGCTCACCCCTCTCATGGACTCTTCACCCTGTTGCCATTTGGCAGGAGGTACAGGAGCATCCGCGCCACCACCAGCAGACTCCGCAACAGTTTCTTTCCTGAGGCAGTCAGATTACTCAACACCCTGCTGCCTCCCAATGCTCACCTGACGCAGTCAAAAAGCGAACCGAGCATGTCTCCATACATTACAAACAGGCTACAGTTTACAGCCCAAGTCCTGTGTATTTCCTGTCCTGTACTCATCTCACACTGTTGTGTATTTGCACTTTATGTAGTCCTGTGTACTGTTCTGTGTTGCACCATGGTCTCTGGAGAAACGACATTTCGTTCCACTGTATACAAGCTTTATAGATGAATGGAAATTAAAACCACTTGAACATGAACTTGAGAAACAAATCCAGACGCTCACATTCATGCGTTTTCCTCACCAAAACCCTTCTTTCCTACAGTCATTTATGGTTCAGATCAAGGGTGCAGCCCTTCGTTTTAAAAACCATTGTGAATTCATGGAAAGTTCAGTCGACTTAAAAGGTTCCATATTGTCACGCCCCCGGGATCAAGTCGAGCGACCGCACCTGCGGCTTGTAAACCCGGTCAGGTATAAAGGGAGCTCTGTAACCGCACAGAGGTGCGGATTCTTGCAAACACCTCCCTTTGTGGAGTTGCAGTATCAGCATTTGCAGTTCAGCTCCTTGCCTTAGTCCCTGCTTCGTGTTCTGCTCTCCTGGCTTCTGACCCTCGCGTGTTCATCCGGCTACTGAGTCTTGCTTCGCCCGTGTACCGACATCTGCACCTCGAACAACCTTCGCCTGTCCCTGACCGCTGTTTTTCGCCTGTCCCGGCCTTCCCCTCCTGAAATAAAGCTGACCTGCACTTGGGTTTATTACCTAACCTCCTGTCTCCAGCCTGTCTGTCTGACACATACAGTGTTACATTTCATGAAGTCAAAAGAACACATTCCCACGGTGATTTGCAAGAATGGCTCAAGAAGAAACAAACAAAAGTTTAAAAGTTAGTTAGTTACTTAGTTAGTTAGTTAGTTAGACCCCATCACCCCTCCCTGGGGTATGGGTGGTCAGCAAGAGACTTCCAGTATCCTCTATGCTGTGCCTTTGCTTCTAGCTGGCTCCAGGTAAGGCCCATCTTTTTCATATCTGCCTGGAGGTCTCATCACCAGGTTTTTCTTGGACAACCTCTTTTTCGCTTCCCTTCGGGTTCCACATTAGGGCCTGTCTGGTGGTGCTGGATGCTGGTTTTCTCAGCATGTGCCCAATCCATCTCCAGCTTTTTCTTCCAGTTTTAGTTCCTGCTGGTAATTGCTGTGTCTTATGCCATAGATGGACATTGCTGATCTTGTCTGACCAGTAGATCCGGAGGATTCTTCTCAAACAGTTGTTAAGGAATGTTTGCACTTTCTTGATGGTTGTTTTGTTATCCTCCATGTCTCGGTGCCATAAAGCAGCACTGACTGCACATTGGAGTTGAACAGTCGGATTGTTGTGTGTTGTGATATTTCTCTGGAGCTCCAGAAGTTCTCGAGCTGTAGAAAAGCTGCTCTGGCCTTGTCAATCCTTGCTTTAATGTCTGCATCTGTGCCACCCTGCTTATTGATGAGGCTCCCCAGAGAGGTAAAGGACTCCACCTCTTCCAGTGCACCATCTTCGAGTGTGACTGGTTCAGCACTGGTTGCATTCACTTTTATGATCTTGGTCTTCTCCTTGTTGATGTTGAGGCCTACTTGTGAAGAGATGTCTGAAAGTGTAGTCTTTTCCTGCATCTGTTGACAATTGTGAGACAGCAGTGCCAAATCATTTGTGTCCAGGTCATCCAGCTGTGTCCATATTGTCCAGTGGACTCTGTTCTTTCTCTGCTCTGTGGACATCTTCATTATCTAGTCAATAGCTAATAGAAAGAGGAATGGAGACAGCAGACATTCTTGCCTGATGCCAGTCTTCACCTGAAACTGTTGGGTGAACTGACCATCATGGATGACCCTGCAGCTCATTCCATTGCAGCTGTTCATAATTATGTTGACCAGCTTGAAGGGCACATTGTAATGTCGTAGCAGTTTCCACAGGGTCTCTCTGTCCACGCTGTCGAATGCTTTCTCATAATCAACAAAGTTGGCATGCAGTGAGGAGTTCCACTCCAAAGAGTGCTCTACGATGATGCAGAGAGTGGCAATCTGGTCGGCACATGATCGGTTCTTTCTGAATCCTGCTTGCGATTGCGTCTTTCATTCTTTCCAGGATGACTCAGTTAAAAATTTATCCTGGCACAGACAACAGGGTTATCCCTCTGTAACTGGAGCATTCACTGAGGCTACCTTTCTTGGGAAGTTTGATGATCTAGCTCTCTTTCCAGTTTGTTGGTACATCTTCTTCCCAGATCTAGCCAAAGAATGGGTACAGCAGCTCCACAGTGATGTGTACATCCGCCTTGAGTACTTCTGTAGGGATGTCATCTGGTCCCGCTTCCTTACTGTTCTTCAGTTTCAATTTTGCCTTTTGATTTCCTCCTCAGTGACTGTCCTCACTGAAGCTTTTTAGCAAATTAAGTGGTGTGAGGAAAGCTGGGAGACCTGCTGCATTCACCTGTCTTGGTGACCAACCTGCACTGAAGCAGCTCAGTGAACCGCTAGAGCACGAAAGCAGTTTAATTTAGGAGGTCACCAGACCTCCTTAGTGTTGCTTCTGCACATTCCACTTAGAACCCTGTCGTACTTCACCAACCCACGATGTGCAATCTGGACCCCTGTGGACTACAGCTTTAAGCTTGTCTCAACCACAACCACAGCTCGACTCCCAGGAGGAGCCCTTCATTGAGAGAACAGCGATTACATTCATTCATTCTTCTGATGCTTTTCTTTGGGTCCAAATGCAGAAGCTCTAACCTCTACACTTCTCACCAGCTGTCACAGGGAGAAAAGGAACACAAAAAACCATTTTCTTGTCATTTTCAAGGGTTTAACAAATGTCAGAGTGCACAGAATGTGTCCTACTCAGATGGGCTCTCGTTGTAGCGTCCGGACGGGAGTCCGACACGGACGCGCGTTGCTATTACGTCCAAACACAGACGAAATATATAATGACTTCACGTGCAGTGTGAGGTTAGACGTGTACGGTGAGTATTGTAAGACACTCGGTGGAAGTGAAACAAGAAACACGAGACCAGGAAACACACACGGTGTTGGAACTACGGTGAACAGTGAAACGCTAATCTGTGAGTCTGACCGCAACCCTGAGACGTGACGAAATACCGGACAGGAACGATGGACCAGGACTGAAGAACAAGAGGCAGGAACTGACGGGACGGGCACTCGGGACTGGAACATGCACACCTAGGAAACAAACTGAGGGAACAAGAGACTACCAATCGCCAACGAAGCACAAGAGAACTGCTGATTAAGAATCCGCGACTAGTTCTGCTCCGCTGGCTCCTTTTATACCTCCATGTCCTACGAGACTGTGAGGTGATAGGTAAGCGTTAGCTAGCGGCACTGAGTGGCGCCGCCTCTGACCAGGAGGGGCAGTGACCCCGTGGGATGTGACAGTACCCCCCCCTCCAGGGGCGGCTCCAGCCGCAGAACGCCGGCGGGTAGGCGGTCGCCCCCGCCGTCGCGGAGCAGGCCGATCTGGATGACACTCATGGAAGTCCTCAATAAGAGCTGGGTCCAAGATGTCCCGTGCTGGCACCCAAGACTGCTCCTCCGGCCCATAGCCCTCCCAGTCGACCAGATAGTACAGCGTACCCTGTCTCCGTTTGGAGTCCAGGAGGGCCCTGACGGAGTAGGCAGGAGAACCATCCACATCCAACGGTGGAGGTGGAGAAACTGCTGGGCTCTGCAGGGCGGAAACACAATGAGGCTTGAGGCGCGAAACATGAAACGTGGGACAGATACGATAATGCGAGGGCAACTGAAGACGGTAAGAAACCGGGTTGATCCTCTTCAGGATCTTGAAGGGGCCGATGAAACGGGGGGCAAGCTTCCTCGAGGGCAAATGCAGTTTGAGATCCTGGGTGGACAACCATACTCTCTGCCCTGGCTGGTACAATACAGTCCTACGCCTTTTGTCGGCCTTCTCCTTTTGGTGGGATACCACCTCCTGGAGACGGACATGTGCGGATTCCCACACCGACTCACTCCTCTTGTACCAGTCGTCCACAGCTGGCAACCCACTGGTCTCCATCGTCCACGGGAACAGCGGAGGCTGGTAACCGAGCACACACTGGAAAGGAGTTAAGTTTGTGGACGAATGGACCAGGGAGTTCTGGGCGTACTCTGCCCAGGGGAGGTATCTGCTCCAATCCGCTTGATTCTGAGCACAGTAACTCCGCAGGTAACGTCCAACCTCCTGGTTGAGGCGTTCCACTTGCCCATTAGACTGTGGATGATAACCAGAGGAGAGGCTGACTGAGACTCCTAAGCGGGCAAAGAAGGCCTTCCAGACTCTTGAGGTGAACTGGGGTCCCCTGTCCGAGACGACATCCTCTGGCAGGCCATACAGCCGGAAGACATGTTGGAACAGCAGTTCCGCGGTCTCCAGGGCTGTAGGTAGACCTTTCAGAGGAATCAGTCGACAGGCCTTGGAAAAGCGATCTATGACGACCAATATGGTGGTGTTTCCATCAGAACACGGAAGATCAGTAAGGAAGTCCACCGCTATATGGGACCATGGACGGTTGGGAATCGGGAGTGGCTCTAAAAGCCCTGCTGGCAGCTGCCGTGGGACCTTGGCCTGGGCACATGTGGTGCAGGCAAGGACGAAGTCTCGTACGTCCTGTTTCATGGATGGCCACCAGAAGCGTTCAGCGAGAAGCTTCAAGGTTCGGTTGACCCCTGGGTGTCCTGTACTTGGACCATCATGGGCCCAGTGTAGGAGCTCGGACCGAACAGTGGACGGGACGTATTCTTTGTCTTGGGGCTGCTCGTTGGGACCGGGTTCTTGACGTTGGGCTGCTTGGATATCGTCCAATAAAGCCCAACGGATAGGAGCCACAAACTGCGTCGGGGACAAGATGGTGTCTGGTGGGGAGAGCTGAGGCGATACCTCGAACAAACGGGACAGGGCATCGGCCTTGCCGTTCTTGGAGCCAGGACGATAGGTCACCGTGAAACGGAACCTGGTGAAGAACATGGCCCACCGCGCCTGTCTGGAATTGAGCCTCTTTGCCTTCTGCAGATACTCCAGGTTCCGGTGATCAGTTAACACTAAGAATGGGTGCGTAGCCCCCTCTAACCAATGTCTCCACTCTTCTAAGGCCATCTTTATGGCTAAGAGCTCCCTGTTTCCTACATCATAATTCTGTTCAGTAGGCGACATCTTGTGTGAGAAATACGCACATGGATAGAGCTTCAGGGGACTTCCCTGGCGCTGTGAGAGCACTGCCCCTACCCCGGCCTCAGAAGCATCAACCTCCACAATAAAGGGCAGTTTGGGATCAGGGTGCTTCAGGATTGGGGCAGAAGTAAAACGCTTCTTTAGGTCTTCAAAGGCCTGACTCGCCTCAGGAGTCCAGGTCAGGCGCCTAGGGGCTCCTTTTAACAGAGCAGTCAACGGGGCTGCAACGGAACTGAAGTTCCTTATGAAGCGCCTATAGAAATTCGCAAAACCTAGGAACCGTTGCAGGTCCTTTACTGTCTTTGGCTGGGGCCATGACAGAACTGCCGAGACCTTCTGTGGATCCATCGTGACCCCGTTGGGTGTTAGGATGTACCCCAGGAAATCCACAGAGTGCACATGGAACTGGCACTTCTCCCCTTTCACGTACAGCTTATGTGCTGCCAGCTTTTGCAACACCTCCCTGACATGTCCAATATGCTCCTCACGGGACCGAGAAAAGATCAGGATATCATCCAGATACACTAATACTGAGCGATTAATTAGCTCTCTGAGTACTTCATTAACAAAAGCCTGGAATACGGAAGGTGCATTCGCCAGGCCAAAAGGCATGACCAGGTACTCATAATGGCCGAGGGCGGTGCTAAAAGCGGTCTTCCACTCATCCCCTTCCCTAACGCGAATCAGGTTATATGCGCTCCTAAGGTCCAGTTTCGTAAAGATGGTAGCACCGGAAACCTGTTCGAGGGCCGACGTGATAAGAGGCAAGGGGTGCGGGTACTTCACAGTAATGGCATTTAGCCCCCGATAATCAATACAGGGGCGCAAACCCCCGTCCTTTTTCTCAACAAAGAAAAAGCCAGCGGAAGCTGGAGAGGTAGACGGCCGGATGAATCCGGCTTCTAGTGCCTCCGTTATATAAGCCTCCATTGCCTGATGTTCAGGTTGAGAAAGAGGGTATACCCGCCCCCTAGGGGGTGTAGTGCCCGAAAAAAGATCTATAGCACAATCCCAAGGTCTATGAGGAGGCAGTTCTGCAGCCTTGTGTTTGCTAAACACCGCCACTAGATCTGTATACTCCCTTGGAAGCTGCAGGGGCAGATCTGCATTAGGGCTCTCTATGGATGTGGAGTTACAAGACGTCTCCAGGTGTTTGGGACACTGCTGTCCCCAAGATAGCAGTTTCCCCTCACTCCAAGAGATAATAGGGTCATGGGTGCATAACCATGGATACCCCAAAATAATGGGGTTATCCGGGGACTTAATCAGATAGAACCATATCTGTTCCTTATGGAGTGGCCCTACCTGCATAGTAACGGGCTCTGTGCGCTGTTCTACACGCCCCGACCCGATTGGAGCGCCATCAATAGCTTTAATAGCCAGGGGTTTTGGGCATCGGGCACAGGGCAAGCCCCAGGACGCGGCCATATCATGATCCATGAAATTCCCTGCAGCGCCACTGTCTACCATAGCTTTCGTCTGCTGCTGCTGGAAACCCCAGGATACTGTAACTGGTAATGTCAACAGGGAGGTATGGAGAGATACATCACTCACCAGTAAGTCGGTCCGTTGGGATCCACGGGGTGGCCGCACTGGACAGGAAACCTGAACGTGATCCGCAGCTCCACAGTAAAAGCACAAGCGTTGCAGAAAACGGCGCCTCCTTTCCTCCTCTGTCAAACGCCCGTTACCGAGTCGTATTATTCCCTGTCTGACGCACTGTTCTTCGAGCCCTGCACAGCTGACAAGGTTGCGTGCTTGAGCCGGCTCACTGTCCACAGGGCTGTAGGGCACCTGCTGCCCTGGCGGCGTCGGGGTCCGGCTGGACCCGGAGTTGCTCCGGTAATCCGGCGAGAACTCCTGAGAGAGTGGTCTTGACAATCGGGGGCTGGATGTCTTCTCCACTGGAGACCAGGAACGCGCCTGAAAACTCCTGGTGCTGGGGAAGAACTGTCTCTCTGTCTTTCTGTCTGGGCTAGGGGGTGACTCAGGAGAGTAGGGCCCTGGGAGCAGAGAGGCTGGACTGGGGATTGAGTATTCTGTGTAATTCTGGTTCTCACCTCTGCTACCTTGCAAAGCCTCCTGGAAGGGAACGGACAGCTGCTCAGTAGCGCTGATCCCATTGGTCTGCACAGGGCTCGTGGGCTCCGCGCGAGGACCCGAGGAAGCATAAAGACGATCAAAAAGACATGTCCGCCAATCATCATGCGTTTGCGAACTGGTCGGATCGGCGCCCCGCCCACCGTGACTGAGGAGTCGTGTCAACTGCTCAAACTGATCTGTGAGGCGGCTAGCGGCGTTTGTGCAAACCAGGAGTTGTTCTTGGTTCGCCTCCGTCAGATCCGCCAGCTCACGCCATTCCGCTGAAGTCATATTAGCTGGCGGATTCTTCTGTAGCGTCCGGACGGGAGTCCGACACGGACGCGCGTTGCTATTACGTCCAAACACAGACGAAATATATAATGACTTCACGTGCAGTGTGAGGTTAGACGTGTACGGTGAGTATTGTAAGACACTCGGTGGAAGTGAAACAAGAAACACGAGACCAGGAAACACACACGGTGTTGGAACTACGGTGAACAGTGAAACGCTAATCTGTGAGTCTGACCGCAACCCTGAGACGTGACGAAATACCGGACAGGAACGATGGACCAGGACTGAAGAACAAGAGGCAGGAACTGACGGGACGGGCACTCGGGACTGGAACATGCACACCTAGGAAACAAACTGAGGGAACAAGAGACTACCAATCGCCAACGAAGCACAAGAGAACTGCTGATTAAGAATCCGCGACTAGTTCTGCTCCGCTGGCTCCTTTTATACCTCCATGTCCTACGAGACTGTGAGGTGATAGGTAAGCGTTAGCTAGCGGCACTGAGTGGCGCCGCCTCTGACCAGGAGGGGCAGTGACCCCGTGGGATGTGACACTCGTAGCGTTTGCTAGTGGAATGAACTGGGTGTCTAGAGATAACATCTGTCTTTCTACCAACCACCATGGAACTTGTTTACTGTGGCAATAACATGTGGCGGAGCAGCTGCCCAAAAACACCCCCATCAAGGAAATGGACAGAGAAGGAAGCCCTTCTCAGTAAACGCTAACCCACAGACCTCCCCAATCCCACCCTTTCAGACAGACAAATGAAACCAGCCAGCTTGCATTATTGTAAAAGGTGCATTTAGGGTCTCCATTAATTAGATAAAACCACAAACGTGTGTCTTTCCATTCTGTATTTCCATGGCAACATCACAAGTCATCAGCAGCTGGAGAGGCCTGAGTCTGACTGATTTAAAATACATCATTAATCACTCCAATCATTTCCTCTAATTGTGAGGCATTAACACTGTAATTTATACCCTGGTAAGAGCACTGGTCTGAGAGACAACAATGACCTCTGAGCCTTCTCCATGGTCTTCTTAATGTAACCTTCTCTCGGCGAATTTCAGATGCAATACAGTACAATTGCAGATTAGCCCCTGTATTGATCAGTGAATTCAAAAAAGGAATTATGGAATCATACAATTAGAAGCTAAACACACCTCATGTACCCATCCTCAACATGAACTGTAGTAGGCTAGAAACATAAGAGCCCATTGATATTACTTTCAAACAACATCAGATACATACAGGATGGAACTACTTTTGTACAACAGGTGCTAAAACCTACACAAAATGTATTGTAATACAAAAGAATGCAATAAATCTGCATATATGTTCCTGAAAAAAACACAAGTCAAAATGTGCAAGTAAGGGCCTGATTTACAAACTTTGGGGCGGGCATTGAGCCTGGGTCGTGTGCTAGGCCTGCTCTGAGTGGCTGATATATAGCGCAAGCTGTGATAGGTCTACATGCATGGCTTTTCTGTTTTGCAAATGTTTGTGAGCATGCACACACACAGCAGTACGTATATATATGTGGACTGACAGTGACAGTGAGACTTCCAATGAACTCTATGCAGTGTCATCAGCCCACACACCTTATTCACTGCGGTGACTTACGCTGCTAGATACACTACTTACACTGGGTCACTCATCCATACATCAGTGGAACACACACACTCTTTGTGTCACTCACACACTATGGGGGAACCTGAACAGTATGTCTTTGGACTGTGGGAGGAAACCCACACAGACATTGTGAGATCCATGAGGCCTTCCTCTTTACATTGACCTTCCACTTTCCTGGCATGACGTCCTTTTCCATTGACTGTTCTCTCCCCACGATGTGTCCGAAGTCATAGAGTCGAAGCTGCGTCGTCTGAGCTTCCAACGACACCTTTGGTTTGATCTGCTGCAAACCCACGCATTTGATTTCCGGGCCGTCCAGGGTAAATGCAGGATTCTTTGCCAGCACCATAGTTTGAAGGCGTCGGTTTTCTTCCTCTCCATCTTCTTCACTGTCTAAATCTCGCATCCATATGACATGACTTAGAAGAGCACGGCTTGAACTAGTGAGACTTTTGTGTACAGAGTCACATCCACTTGAGAATTTTGTCCAAGCTCTTCATGGCGGTTTTGTCCACAGCAAATCGTCGTCGGATTTCTTGGTTGCTTGTCACTTCTTTATATTGATCCGAGTAGACTGAAGTTATCTACTATTTCTACGTCTTCTCTATCAAGCGTGAAGTTTTCTAGTTTGCTAGTGGTGAACAGCTTCATCTTCTTCACGTTGAGATGCAAGTCCATTGTCAAACGATGTTCTTTGATCTTGGTGAGCAGATGTGTCAAATCGTCCTTGCTTTCAGCTGCAGTAATAATGGTACTGAGTGGCTTTCCTCATTCGGCCTGTATGGGACTCATCCGGTTTTACATCGCGGCACTTTGGGCGGAACGCTTGTTCCGCTGTGCTCACACACGCGCGCGTGCTCTTTCCTTGTTTTCCTGTTACAGTAAATACTCCCTCCTTTGTCTTTCCTTTAATGCAGCAATTCATGTCGCACACAAAACTTTGGTAAAAGCAAATTTTAACACTTAACATCAGGTGTGTGTGTGTGTGTGTGTGTTCTTTATTCTACATATCACGGTGCTCTGGGTCTGGGTCTGGGTCTGGGTCTGGATGGGGCAAAGTCTTTGGCAAAGAGGATCGCACAGCCACAGGCAGCGTTCATAATAAACATCTTATTAGGGAGCGGAACACAAGGAAGGACATAATTGTGTCAGCCAGAGGACCTGCAGCACCTCAAACCAACCTCCCCAGCCTGCTTAGGGTCCCCAGTACTGGGAGACATTGTCTCCCCTATTGTTCTCTCGGTGCTTCAACACTTTCATTTACAATTGAATTTACCCATAATTCAACTATTTACAATAGACCTGTTTCCCGCCCAAACTCCCACGGATCGTTACAATGTGTTCCGTCTCGCCAGAGACTATGACTATAATTATTATTATTATTATTTACATCGAGAACGCTGTAAACAGCACCGCGGTCCTGTGAAATAACCGTGCAAAAAGAGAGATGAAGAAATGCGGAGCTAGCGTGCTTGCGTTGCGCGCACCGTCAGCGCACGTGCCAGTCACGTGACCGTCACGGGACCGCGAGGCGGAAGAACTGCGTCGCTGCGAGCCTGAGCCTGAGCCTGAGCCAGAGGTCAACGCAAATCATGTTGTTCCCGCCGCCGCTTCTCCCGCTTCTCTTCGCTCTCGTTTCGGCCGCCGGGGGATCATCCGCGCGCGATGCCGGACGCGGCCGAACCGAGGCGTTCGTGCTGCCGCACAGCCACATGGACGTGGGCTGGGTGTACACGGTACAGGTACGGTACGGTACGGTACGGGTACGGTACAGCAGGTACGGGGCAGAACACTGAGCGACTGTGCAGCGACTGTGCAGCGACTGTGCAGCGACTGTGCAGCGACTGTGCAGCTGGGTACCGTAGGGTTATACTAGGGTGAGGGTGAGGGTGGAACAGTACAGAGTTATAGGATTATTAAATTTATTATACAGGATGATTCTTACTCTGTACAGTCATGTTGATGTGATACAGTAACTGCTGCGTGTGTGTATATATATATATATATAGGACCACAGGGATCATATAGAGGACTATACACTACTGTACAGTACAGTACTACAGTAATATATGTGGTACTATACTACTCTGTATACAAATTATACCAGTTTTGCTTCGTACCATGGATTTGTGGGACATGATGATTTAACACCGTTTGTCTCTTTCACTTTCTGTTTGGTTTGCTCTGAAGTAAATAGCACTTTTACTGCTCTGGCTAAAACTCACTTTGCTGAGATTTGTCTTAAAGTTGCCCCGAGTGCTGGGTACTGGGCACCGGGCACCGGGCACCTGGCACCGGACGCTCCCCAAAGCACCGTCTCCGTGGTCGGGGACCCTTTCCAACTTCCGTTGCGATGGTCCTCGCTTCGAATCCCTGTCCTCCTGTAGTGCCCTCGTTTGTGGTTCGTTTCCTGAATCAATACAGTTACTTAGAGTTACTTTTCTCTTTAAATGGCTAAATTGCTGTAAAGCTGATCATCCAATGCTGGCGATGGCCAACAGGGCAAAGGGCAAAGGGCAAAGGTGACCGTGACAATAATGAATAATAGCGCATTGCTTTTCTTTTCTGTACTCGCCGGACACTGTCAACGTCGAGGGGCTTATTTGTGAAAACGGCAACGTTTGGAAACGCTTTGGATCAGCACTTAACAAGCAAAGGAGCGCTTTAAGTGGCCGCTTTGGAGCGGGTTCCTTCGCGCTTCCGTCAGCCGTAATCGAGGAGTAAATGGCGGGTCACGATGGTCTTTCTCTCCTCTCGCTGCTGCATGTGGCGCGTGGACTTCTCTTTTCCTTTGCTGTCGCAGGAGAGCATGCGTGCGTACGCCGCCAACGTCTACAGCAGCGTGACCGAGGAGCTCACGCGGGAGAAGCGCCGCAAGTTCGTTGCCGTGGAGCAGGAGTTTTTCCGCTTGTGGTGGGACTCCGTGGCCGCCGACGAGCACAAGAAACAGGTACGCTTTTGCTTACCGGGGGTGTGCGGCACGACCGGCACCGGGCCGATGGGCCTGGGGAAGAATCGGGTGCGGTTTGTCGCTCTGCCGAGCCGCGTCTCCGGAAGCCTTTGAGGTGTCGAAGGCCCGAGTTCGTCGTACTCGAGGAATCGGGCAGCCGCACGTGGGAAACCAAAGAGGAGGCAAAGCTGAGCTGTTGCTTCCACACCGATTTCTTCCGCGAACCCTTTGTTAGCACATCTTGCACGCTGTGCTCCGTCCTAGTGACTGCTGCACTTTTTTGCTCTACGCCAGGATTCCGGTTGAAAAAACGACACCGTGTGACTGGAGCAAGAGCCACTTTTTTGACCTTTCTTCTCTTGAAGTACCTACGTTCGTAGTAGAAATTCCAGTAATCCTATCAGAAAATCCACCCATTTTCAGTAACTGTTAGAGGGGGAAAAAAAAGTTTTTTTTTCAATTGAAAACCAAAAAAAAAAAAAAAATTCAAAACATTAAAAAAAACTCACCCCCTTCAGTTTACTGCAGTTTACTGGTCAACACAGGAGCTGGGTTAACATTTTCTCTGTCCTTATTTCACCTGTAACACACCGTAGGTGCGCCAGCTGCTGCAAGAGGGACGTCTGGAGTTCATCATTGGGGGTCAGGTGATGCACGATGAGGCCGTCACCAATCTGGACGATGACATCCTGCAGCTGACAGGTACACGTGATGCGCAGGTGCTCTGTGCAGTATGATTCGCTCGTCTCCTTTACAGTCCCTCCAAGGACTTTGAGTCCAGCAGGGGTTGAGCACTTTTTGGTTTGTAAATGACTTACACTTGAAAGACCAGGTAAGGCCAAGAACTACCCAAATATTTGTGAAAAATGGCTTGAGACGGGGCAGAAAATGGTAAAAGTGTTATTTCCTCTGTCAAGTTTAGTTACAGGCAGAGGTGCTTGCAGGTATGTGCAGTAAACTGCTGCACGTGGATGTGACATTTGAGTCCGAAAACTGGAAGCAAGGTGGCTCGCTCTTTCTTGTCCAGGGCTCTCGTGCTACATGTTTTGGAAATGCGTTTTGAAAGACGAAATTGCGCTTGAAAAATAAACTGCAAATTAACCGTGTGTTCCAACCGTGACGCCCCCCCTGCAGAAGGCCACGGCTTCTTGTATGAGACATTTGGAGTGCGACCCCAGTTCTCCTGGCACGTAGACCCTTTCGGAGCCTCCGCTACGACGCCCGTCCTGTTTGCCCTGGCGGGGTTTAACGGCCACCTCATCTCCCGCATTGACTACAACCTGAAGGATGACATGCAGAGGAACCAGGTACAGCAGAGTGCACCTGATAGTTTTCCAAGGAAATATTGCGCGTGGTGATATGATTTCTACACACAAGGCTGTTTGCTGGGCTTCTTGTTGCTCTGCCACAGCACACCTTGTGGGATTGGTCATGGGGGTCATTGCAGTGCTATGAGGTCTTTTCTCTTGAACTTCGCCATGGTGAATGTAGATGAGTTTGGACCGGTATAGTGTAAGCGCTGGATGGTGGACGGTGGATTCTGCATTGGGTCTGAACTGAACAAAACGGGCTGTATCTTTCCATGTCTGCGGGTGGAATGAGAGATGTCGAAAGGCAGAGTTTCTTACACTCATATGTTCTCCAGAGTGAGATGCAAAATGAACAATGCCTCTCTACTGCCCGCTGTGTTTGAGCAGAAGCTGCAGTTTGTGTGGCGGGGCTCGCGCAGTCTAGGAGATCAACAGGAGATCTTCACCCACACTATGGACCAGTTCAGCTACTGCACCCCCTCTCACCTGCCCTTTAGCAACAGGTAACCCTTCATGTAGAGCTCAGCACTAGGTCTTGTTCTGCCACCAGTCCTGTTCTTTTGTGTTTTCCAAGAGTTACTCTTACACACTTGGGTACTTGACTGATGTCTGGAGAGCTGAGGTCCATCCTGCTCGTGGGAATACGGTGGCTGTGCCGTTTCCTTACAGCATTAAGCTCCTTACAGTTATTCACCCAGTTATATAGCGGTGTAGTTTTTATTGGAGCAGTTTAGGGTGAGTACCTTACTGGAGTCTGACCCTGATCACCTGAGATATTAAAAGTTTTATGTTTTGACAGATGCATTGGAACTGAGAGAAGTCAAAAGTACCTGAATTGTCTTTTTCTCAGATCAGGGTTTTACTGGAACGGCGTGGCCCTATTCCCCGATCCCCCCAAAGATGGCGTGTACCCCAACATGAGCCTTCCCGTAGATGAGGATAACCTGCACTCCTACGCTCAGACCATGGTGGAGAACATCCAGCAGAGGGCGCAGTGGTTCCAGTCCAACCATGTGCTTTGGCCCTGGGTGCGTTCCTATTTGCAAAGTGCTGAACCTCTAGAGCCATATTGTCCTGCTCACAGTTATTCATGTAGCTGACACTTTTTTCCAAAACGCCTTACAGTGGTAACATTGCAATTAATTGCTGGAGCAATTTAGTGTAAATACCTTGTTCAAGGGTACTACAGTCGCAGGTGAGCCTCGAACCCGTGGGTCCGAAGGCAGTCACTCTAACCACTGTGCTACAAGCTGTACTAGATGCCTTACACAATGTCTCACAGTGCTTTGTCAGCCTTTGAATAACCTTTAACTTTGCAACATATTCTTTTAGCAAGGTAATAGTGTCTGTAACAGTTTTCAGCTTCGATGCATCTCGTTTAAAAAAACTGGTTTGAAAAAGTGTGTATATTCAAAAAGAAGTTCATATTCAGCCCACTGACCTGCTGGTGCTCCGCCAACCACTGGCTTCCTTCTCCCCTTTGCAGGGCTGCGATAAGCAGTTCTTCAACTCATCAGTCCAGTTCCAGAACATGGACCCGCTCTTGGACTACATCAACCTGCACAGCGAGCAGTTTGGAGTCACGGTCCATTATAGCACTCTCAGTGAATACTTCCAGGCTATCCATCAATCGGGGCACACCTGGGAGGTGAGGGGAAGCCAGGACTTCCTTCCTTACTCTGCCGGTAAGAGTGTCTGCGCTCGGCACGTCTATGACCCAAACGCTCCAACAGCCGCTTCTCGGTTCTTGGTTTTGAAGTTCCAGAGTCGGTAACATGGGATTCCACGGTTTTGTTTTTAATGTCAAGAACCTTTGCAAGCATGGACTGGGTTCTACGCTTCCCGGAATGTTCTAAAGGGCGTGGCTCGGCACGCCAGCTCCCTGCTGCACGCCGCAGAGTCCCTCTTCACCTGGTACCTGGTGAACATCCCAGGTGGAGCAGTCCCTAAAGAGTGGGCCCTGCAGAAGCTAAGGGACCTTCGCTGGGCTCTTTCTGAGGTTCTCCATTAAAATACATATTGATATGTACAGGACAGTATGTTTGTGCACAAATATTACCATACTGTATAATTTATTTCATACTGTAAAATATCAGAATTGCTTTAAGTGTTAAGTATTTAAAAGGGCGGAAGTCAGTGACACGTCCATAGCAGAAAGTTGTGTTTCTGTGAATGTGTAGTTAGGAAATGGTCATATTTCAGGTTCGTGTTTGTGTGTAAAACTTCGCTTTTGTCACCCCAGCCATGTGTGAGTGTTTCACGCTGTGCTCTTGTCTGCTTGTCCATCTTGTCCATCAGCACTGAAACCCACTGTCCTCCTTCCGTTGCTCACGTTGCCTCAAACATCCACAGTGTGTCCATTTTCAGGTGCAACATCACGATGCCATCACCGGCACAGAATCGCCCAAGGTGGCTCACATGTACCTGCAGCACCTCACCCAGGGCATGATGGGAGCCCAAGAAGTCATGGTTAAACTTCTTATTCCAGCGCAGCCTTTTGACTCCTTTGATGCCACTGTCACACAGAGCACAGGTAGCACAATGGCGAGTCTGTTGCACTCCATCATTTAGGGGTGTTCAGCTATAACCTAAGGTGCTCAGAGGGTTGGCTTGGGTGATTAATTAGTCGATTAATTTGTCATAGTTTGGAGAATAGCAGAAAACGACAGGAAACCGTTCCTGCTCAGCTCTGTTGTCTCGTCCCTTGACTTCCAGTGATCTTTCACAGACTTTCCGCATGCAAAGAACTCGGGGATGGGTTCAGTTCCGAGTGCCACCGAACATGAGTGAGGACAGCTGAGAATCTTGAGTGGAGAATAGACTGCAGTGACTGGGAACAACATGAAAAAGCTGCTTCTTCCTAGTCCACGACTGAATGTATTGCTGGGTAATGTCTAACAGGTCATGTGACACACTGTATGTGCATCAGGTGAATCGTCAGACTCGGCACAGCACATCGTTGTGTACAATCCTCTGGCGTGGAACGTCACAACATACATCAACGTCACGGTGCCTTTCCCTATGGCGACTGTGTATGACGATGAGGGACACCCTGTTTCTGCACAGGTAAAGGCAACAACGCTGCGTCACGTGTGTCGCCCTCTTGGCCTCTGCGAATCTGCAGGGCCCTTCTTTGTTGAAACTGCTCATCCCACGTGAAGAAACCTGAATGTAAAGCAACTGTGTCGTCACTCAGTGTTTCACACTCCTGCACCACAGTAGTATCTGTATGATACTTTCACTGAATCATCATTGTCATTTCTGCCCTCTTTTTCACGTGACGTTAAACTGCTGAGGATTTAACGTTCAGTGTATTTTTAGAGAGTTCTCTTCTCACGCAGTGACACACACACACGCTGAACAAAGGCATAAGAAGCGAACATCAGGAATAAGAGGGAACATGTGTTGTCCAACAGATACAGCAATCAGCAGAATCAGACTCTGCATATGACCTGTTCATCGTGGTGAACCTGAAGGGCCTGCAGCACAGAAGGTACGTCATCAGAGCCATGGCTTCATCAGGACGGACGCACGCCGCCACGGTGGTGACCTTTGAGCGCCGGAGTAGGACGCAAGGGGAGCCACGAAAGCGTGGCCGAAGACTCCTGCCAGTGCTGAACGAGTGTTACGCGCTGAAGGTCGACCAGGACACAAACCTGCTGCACAGCATCGTTGACAGGTGAGACGTTAGAAAGGATGAACCTCAACTTCCGAGGTCGGAGCAAGATGGCCCCGGAAAGAAGACGTGTGATACGACGTCCTTAAGCTCCGCATCATCCAGATGGCGTCAAACGCGGTAAAACCCACAGCGGAAGTGGGTTGAACGACAAAATGAAGAATGGAACCTTGAGCTGATGTCATGGTTTCACTCTTAGTGTGCACCCTCCTGTAGGAGTGTGCATCCAGATCTCTCTTTCCCACGGTGTAATGTTCTCCCCCCATTGTTCGCATCGCTGTGGAGAAAAGCTCTGCTGAATGAGTGAATCGCTGTGGGTGAAAACAAATACTCTTTGTGGAATGATGTCTCGCAACAAAGTGCGTGACAGGATGCTCATTGCACCCCATCAGGACCAGAAAGAGGAGCGTAAAGCTGACCCAGGACTTCGGCGAGTACCGTGCTAATGGGGACGTCCGCAGGGGGCCCGTCTCTGACAACTACGTCTTCAGTGCCAACGGGTCGTCGGAAGCTGCGTACGAAGCTGTGGGGATGGAGATTGTTCCAGGGAAGGTTCTCACTGAGATCAGGCAGTACTTCTACAGGTATTGTCCCCGTCACGTGTGCTGCGTCACATGTGTAGGCTACTGTACCTGTGTCCCGTCCCCCTGATCAGCTCAGATTCTCTGTACATTAACAAAGAATGAACACGGAACAATGGTGGCAGTATTTCTCTCTGATAATGAGTGTAAGATAATGAGTGTTCTAGCAGCGTAAGTCACCGCGGTGAACAAGGTGTGTGGGCTGATAACGCTACATAGTATCCATTGGAAGTTGCTTTAGAGAAAAGCGTCTGCTAAATAAATAAATGTAAATGTAATGATGAAGATTTTATTTAATCAATTTACGGGTGACTTCAAAGTGGGTCACAGCGTCACAGTGTCAGGTACCGTGTTTGAATTCATTTTTGCCCACCGTGCGCACCGAGCAGCGTAAATTGAAGTACTGCTCAGTCGGCACCGGACGCAGTGGAGTAACGGCAGGAAATTGGGTCACAGCAGAACGAAGGCTGGAAACTTGGGCTCCGACACGCAGCAACGTGTAGCGGGTTTAAGGGTCTCCTCGGCCTCATCGTTAAATGTCGTTTTCACGTTACAGCATCATTAAGTGACCCCCACGTGCAAGGACTCGGTCGACGCTGTCGTCCGGCACGTGGCAGCGAGCTGCGTTCACTCCTGAGTGTCCCGTGTCGCTCTAGGGAGGAGTCTGATGAGGAGTACGCGTATGCCGTATACACCCGGCTGCCTGAGGGGTTCGAGGGGGCGGCACCGTGCCACAGGATTGAGCAGAGCTACAGGGTGGGCCCCCTGGCCGTGAACCGGGAGGTGGTCCTGAGGACCTCCACTGACCTGAGCAACAACAGGACCATCTTCACTGACAACAACGGGTACCAGATGCAGAGGAGGCTCCACAGGACCTTTCCCAACAACACCGTAGCGAGAGTATGTGTGTGCTGGTACTTGTTCAGAGTTGTGCTGTGGTCTTTACTGTTATTAGTGGTGTCGAGAAAGAGCAAGGAAATTGCAGGATTTGCTTTGGTTAAGCACAGTTTTTAAAATTTGCTCAACGGAAGCCTCCATTAGAGGGTTCTCAGTACAAAATGAGTGGTATCTAAGAGGTAAGCATGAGAACTGAAACATTTGAATGATTGTCTCACGAAACCATATTTGAGAGCATGTTGTGGTGTGAGTGTGGTCCTTCATGGAGTGGACCTGTTTGGATCATTTCACGATGTGACTGCGATCGCTGTAATTCCCCTTTGTCCAGCTCCACTAACCGTGATCCCAGCAGAATGGCAGCGATGTGTAAATGGAGAGCAGAGAATCAACATCCTGCTCTGGTTAGCTCTGCTTGGGGGAGGCAGCAGGGGCTCTGTGCAAGCGGTGGGGGTTTGTTCGGCGACATGAAGCAATTCAGCGTTTTCACTTTAACCACTTTCCATTCCAACGAAACTGTAGAACTACTATCCAATGGTACGGACGGCCTACATCGAGGATGACTCCACCAGGCTGGTGGTGCTGGCCGAGCGTGCCCATGGGGTGTCCAGCCAGCACGAGGGTCAGCTCGAGGTGTGTGTTTCGGGGCTCAGGGTACGAGAAGTGCTCTGACTTTCTTCATGCCGCTTTGCTGTGAGCCAGGGTGTGCAGTCAGCGGAAGGGGTGCGGCCTCAAGGAAAGCACAGCTCTTCCTTCGCGCCCGTTAGCGCCGCGTGCCCTGCGTAAAACGCGTTGAGCGGTTGAGTAAGGCAACGGTCCTGGGTGACATCGGTTCTCTGTGACCTGCAGGTGATGCTCCACAGGCGTCTGTGGAACAACCAGGAGTGGAACCTCGGTTACAACCTGACGCTGAACGACAGCTCGGTGGTGCGGCCGGTGCTGTGGATGCTGCTGGGCTCCCGAGCCGCCATGGCCTCGCTGGGACCGAGGGAGGTGCTGGCGCTGCAGCACAGGCCCGTTGTGCTGCGCGTCGACTCGGCTGGTCAGTGTCCGGTCCGTTGTTCCCTGCTCCTTGGAAGTACTTTTCATACTCCCAGCAGTAGTGACACTTGCTGGAAATGCATGTACTGACTCAGTTTTGAGTAACAAACTTTTCGCTGATATCAAAACGAGAGCTTCCGTACCAGTTGAAACGGAGCAGCACCGCGTGACCCAAAGTGCTGATGGACGGTGATCCAGAATAATAAGAGCTCTCTTTTTTTCAAAAAGACCAGAGAATGTGAACAAGCTGTAGGTGATTCTCTGTTCTGCATCTACCAGTCTTGAGCCTGTCAGTGCAGTGCTGCCTCTGCCCTCCTCCAGTCCCGTGTTGTACCTCTGGCTCCGATACACAATCGTTCTCCACGCTTCAGTGTTCACAACATACAGCTTGTGTTGTGTGTGTGTGTGTGTGTGTGTGTGTGTGTGTGTGTGTGTGTGTGTGTGTGTGTGTGTGTGTAATTTTCTTATACACGACTGAATGAATGCATGAGTGAATGAAACTTGATTAATCACAGAGGGGGGGAGTTTGGTTGTAGCAGCACTCAGTGTACAACATACTGAATATACACACAAACATAGAGACATACAAGGATAAATAAGTCGAAACTAAATAGTGAAGATTTATAATTAGGGAAGAAAAATAAACAAGTCTAAGTGTTTCCACAAGAGAGGGCAGTCTGAAGTGCAGTGGTGCAGGGTGCGTTGAGATGGTACGGACCAGCTCAGTGGCACACGGTACGACCGCCACGTTCCCCCCCACGGTAGTTTGAGGACTCGCTGTAGAGCCTCATGGCTGCTGGTAGAAATGACCTGCAGTGGCTTCCTTGGAGCAGCACAGCTGGACCAGCCAGCTGCTGAAAGTGCTCCTCAAGGTCGTGCGCAGAGGGTGGGGATTGTTGTTCACGACACACTGGAGTTTATCTACTTTGTTTAAACTCTTATGTCTTATTATCATCATTGTCGTCGTCATTATTATTATTATTATTGGGTGTTAGGGACTCTTCTGTGATGGGGAAAAGAAGGGTTTTAGGAGCTGTACCCTACCCTGGGCTTCTTTGTCATGCTTTCCTTTATGTGCCAGGGCTGTCGATCCTGGCGTTCTCTTTAACCTGCTGGCTGCTGCACAGTACTGTAATGGCAGTGGAGAGTTACCACACAGAGAGTACTGTACTTGTCCTCAGCTCACGCTCTGATATTTTCCTGCAGAAAGGGGCTGGACATCTCAGGCCTTCCAGGACAGAGTCTCTTCCAAGGCCGTTGTCCTGCCTCCAAACCTCCACCTGCTTAGTCTAAGCGTCCCAGGCTGGGCCTACAGCTCCAACCACACCCAGCACCTACAGGACCTGCAGCAGGGTGGGCCAGTTTTCCCCTCATCTCATCAACAGCTTTACTAGTACTTCACAACTAGTATCTGATGGAATAATTACACCCTTTGGTTCTCTAAAAGGTCCCTTGATGCACTTTTCCGACCGCAAGGAAGTTGCGTTCGCCACAGACATTGCTTGTGGCTTGTATGTTACGAACTTGTGTTTTCGCTACTGTTTGACTTCCTTTAAATTTACACTTACATTTACATTTACTCATTTATAGTTATTGAGCATAAACATTTTTACATTAATGTGCACTTAAGAACTCATAGGAGAAATGAGTGTGGAAGAGGTGACTTTTAAGATCCTTCTCAAAAGTAGAGAGAGAATCGGCAGTTCTGAGTGAGAGGGGGAGGTCATTCTACCACATCGGAGCCTTTGTGCATGCATGCATGCATGCAAGCAATTGCAAATCCAATGCAAAGCTTCTTCCTAAAGTTGATGGAGTTCCATAAATGAGGTTGAACATTTATAACTTGTCAGTTGTGAATTCAAGGTAATGAGAGGAAAACGGAACCAGAATTCGGTCGAATCCTTTTGAGGATCATGCATCTGTTTGAGGTGGGAGAAGATCCAGTTCTGTCCAAACCGACCACCATAAATCTAAAGGTAATGAAGCCTGAAGAACATCAAAGGGGTCAGAAGCTCTCTAGGTGAAAAGATGGCCTCCATCGTTCATGTGACCAGTGTGTTCAGTGTTGCATTGTTCTCTGCGTTAACAGGAAGTTCTGGACGGACTGGGCCAGCTGAGCTCTGTTGAGGAGCGTTCCCTCACTGGAATCTGGGATATCTCTGACCTCCACAGGTGGAACTGGAACAGCACAGAGGAGTCAAATACAGGTAATGTCCTTCACAGCCAAGTCCAGGTTGGTCTCCATATATGGGCTTATTTTAGGGGAACGATCTTATTGTTACATTATCAGAAGAAGCAAGAAAAGACCCCCCCAGAGTCAGTTTGCTCTATTGACCTTTTTCAGGAATTTCTTGGTTTTTTTTGAAGACTCATTGAAGAGGGACAATGAAGTTTAAAAATGTTTCATTTCAGAATTTCCAGGTGCACCTGCACATCTCTTCTTTTTCTTTACATCCTGGAGCTTATTTATCACTTTGTTTTATCTTTTAGTCTCCTGTGCCTGTTTGTGGAATGTTACCAGTTGCAGAGGTGCTTGCATTCCAGAACTTTATGCAATGTGCTCTGTCACAGTCGTTATGTGTAATAAATGAACCGTAAATAATGCGAAAGAAAACATATACAGTAATGAAGAATGTTTGCATGAACACATCTGTGCAGAAACTGATACGTGCACATCTGTGCTGTATTTCAGAGAGCAGAAACCAATTTGGCAGAGTCCTGGAGGACTTCAGGGTAACTGTGTCACCTAAGGAAATCAGAACCTTCTTTGTTTACTTTAAATAATTTACTTAAAATAATTGTATGTCTCAGATTGATCTTCTGTGAAGATGACCTATAATCAGTGCATTTAAATGAAACCAACATTGAAAGAAAAAAAGACTTGTTTGCAGCTCTATAACTAACATTTTTTTTTGGTTCTATTGTGAAGACCTGCCTCCTTTCAATGAAAAAATGGATTCTTATTTAATTAATCTCAAAATTTTAACAGACAGTTTGTAAATTAGTGCCTTCTCATACTGTGTATACAGGAATTGAATATTTGTGATCCGCGTAGACCTGACCTTGCAGTGTGAGGTCCTACAGATGTTTGTGAGTTTGTGCTTGTGTCCTGAGCTGTTTGAAATAAACATTTTTAACTTTTCACGTTATTGTTGCTTATTGAGCAAACTTAAGTGCTGTCGAGTCAAATTCGACTCATAGTGACTGCTTTATCTTGGCTAGGGAGGGTGCGGAAGTGGTGTATTATTCCTTTCTTCTGAGTGGGTTTTTGCTTTACAAAGACATTCAAACGCCTCGTACCCTGAGCTGCATTCAAACCTTTGTCTGAAAAAGCAGCACAGCAGCTGTAAGGCAAAAGCTTCACCTGCTGCATCACATACAGCTGTGTGTTTCTTCTGGAGAAATTAAGTACAATTCCAGTTTTTAAAC